>NC_142873.1:42696785-43016071 GCF_051225735.1 Oryctolagus cuniculus
CTTCCAGAGCCTTCCAGTTTCCCCCCACCCCCGGCCCAGGGTTCCCCGGAAGACCCTCCTCCACCTTCACCTCCTGGAGCCTCCAGCCCCGATTCAACATTTCCTAATGTGTTCTTTTCCCAGTCTCCATCAGGGTTTCTCCCGTTCTACTTCCTTGCCGCCTCCCTGCGCCATTCCTCCTGCCCCCCAGGGACCGGCAGTCCTGCACCTGCGCCCCTCCCTAGCCCCGCCCACAATATTCCCACCCTCCCAGGGGCCCACACCTCATCCTGTATTTCCAAGTGTCCAGCCAGAGCCCTTCCCCACAGTCCTAATTCTCTCCCCGCCAGGTCCCGGAGGCTGGAAGCAGTTGGTTCCGGCTGAGCAAGAGCCCCACCACCACCACCACCGGGGAGATGCAGGAGCCAGAGACAGCGGCCCTGACTGGGGTTGCTTACCTGAGCTGTCCCCTTCCAGGACATCAGCTAAGGCTGCAGGGACCTGTGCCAGGGCCAGGGCCGCCAGCAGGGGCAGAAGCTGTGGGGCCATGCCGCAGGCCAGTGGAGGGACTTGCGGAGGAAAGATGGGGTTAGACTGCAGGATGGACCGCCCCTGGCTTCCCACCATACACAAACTGGCCCCACAAGCCCACTGCCCCCATTCACTGTTAGCTCTCTGTTTCTGATTCCTGTCTCCCTGCCAAGGGATCCCTCCTCAGAGTCAAGATCTGGGTCCTAGTCAACTCACTGTATGACCGAGCCAAGGGCTCTCCCCTTGCTGGGCCTTTGTTTTCTTATCAGAAGAGCATCATTACTATGTGCTTTGAGAGCGATGCATAGGTGATAGATAGCCAGATAGGTAGATAGTCTTTAAAAACTACAAATGCACATAGTAGGAACACAATAAATGCTTACAGCATGAATGGAGGTTGCAACTATATTTACAATTTCACCTGTCTCTCCCCGAGCAGGCCTCTCCCTTGAACTAGAGAGGGAAGGATTCCTTATCCCACGGTGACCCCTTCCAACCTCTCCTGGCTGTCTCTCCTTCCCTGGGCACAGTAGCCACCCGACCTCCTCCAGGAGGGCCTCCTGGATTGAAGTCAGGCAATGCCCAGCCTCTCCCAAGCCCAGCCGCCGCCTCCTTCCCATCATTACGTATAAGGAAAGTCTTCTCTTTACTCCCCAGCGTCCTCCAGCTCCCTTCCTCGGCTGCCTCCTCCCTTCTCCCTCCCAGCCTTTCCTTTCTGCCTGGCACGGGCTTTCCCACCGGATCTCCTGGCTCGGACACCAGCTGGGACAAAGCCCCTGTCTCTGCCAGTCTGGCCTCCTTCCAGCCTCTCTCTCTCCCCCACCCTACCTTTTGTGAGAGCCTTGGGCAGGAAGGGGAGACGAAGGGGGTGAGAACGAATAGGAAGGGCTACTCCCCCTTACGCCCAGCTATCAGCAGCTCTAGAGGCCAGAGGACTCTTCCGAAGATCTCAGCGGAGGGGTGGGGTGGGTGTGACATTGAGGAATGGACACTGGGGCCCACAGGGTCAGCCCTGGGTCCCCTTCAAAGCCCAGCCAGGGAGCGGGCCAGTGTGCACTCAGAACTGGGGCTCAACAGCATCCTTAGGGTTGGGCTAGCCTTAGAAAAGAATGGGGCTAGGCGGGGGAAGGTGGGTGGTGCTGTGATGTAGCAGGTAAGGCCGCCGCCTGCAGTGCTGGCACCCCATATGGGCACTGGTTAGAGTCCTGGCTGCTCCTCTTCCAATCCAGCTCTCTGCTATGCCCTGGGAAAGCAGTAGATGGCCCAGGTCCTTGGGCCCCTGCACCCACATGGGAGACCCGGAGGAAGCTCCTGGCTCCTGGCTTTGGATCAGCCCAGCTCTGGCTACCATGGCCATCTGGGGAGTGAACCAGAGAATGGAAGACCTCTCTCTGTCTGTCTTTGCCTCTCTGTAACTCTGCTTTTCTGCGATGCAGGAGGAGAAATGAGGGTTAGACTCAGGCAAGATCACTAGCGATCAGGCTGCTCCCTCCGTGGAAGCCTCTTCGCTCAGACCCTGTCTCCTCTGCCCTCTCAGACTGCACCTTCCACACGCCCTTTCCTGAGCCCCAGCTGACGGGGACGTCCCTCTGCCCCAGGTCCGCCCAGCCTCCCCTTGAAACTGCTGTTTTCCAAACTGAGCCTTGGCGTCAGGATCCGAGGTGGGGAGGAGTGGCAGGAGCCAGCCACTGACCCTTGGGAGGGGGGAGGGTCTTGATGGGGCCAGATCCAGGAGTGCTGAGACCAGGCTCGGCCGTGGGAGTGCCTGGGAGCCCTGGGGTGGAGACCCTCTGGCATGAGGGCCTGTCGGGTCGGTGTTGTTTGTCAGGCGTGTGAGCTGTGCCAGGCCCCTTCCCGGCGCCCTCCCTCCCCTCTCTCTGGGCTGGCGCTGGAGCTGCTCACAGACCTGGCTCCCAGCTCTCACAGGCGGCCCAGAAACCCATATAGTGGGAGTCAGCCTGGGCCCACCCGCAGACCACTGCCTTCACCTCTGCTCTGATGGTGTGTGTGTGTGAGAGAGAGAGAGAGCAGCGAGGGGCGGGGGAGCAGGGAGAGCCCGACTGCTCTGGGGCAAGCAGAGCAGCCCATCCCCACCTTCAGGAACGGGGGGCGCTGACCACAAAGGCCAAAGGCTACTCCCATGCAGTCCTCAGAGCACTGTCTCTCCACTCGCTGCATCGCGCAGAGCTCGGCCCTTCCCTGCACCAGGCTCCAGACCTGGGGGCCGGGGGTCCCGGCCTCGGCCTCACCATTCCACCCACCCCTCCGCTTCCCCCACAGCTGACTCGGGAACTCCTTTTCTACCAAGGACTCCACAGCCCTCTTCCCGTCCCCTGACGCCACAACCATCCCTCTCTCTCGCCCCAGCTCTGTTTCCTGCTCTGGCCTCTGGCCATCTGCCCCTGTCTTGAGTTTCTCAAGCTGTTCAGGAAACTTTCCTGTTGCTGCGTTGTGGTCTCCTCCTCTGACCACTGACACCCATCTGCCTCACAGGCTCTGCAGAGCCAATCCGGAGACCCAAGACCAGGCTGCGTGTGCGCATGCGCACACACTCCTCACGCCCACCATCTCCACGCTGAGTGCCCACCAGCTGACAGCCCAAGGCCTCCCATGGCAACGGAGCGCCAGCACCAGGCAGGGTCAGCAGGGGAGGCGCAGGAGGCGCGCTCTCAGCTCTGCCCTCTGCAGCTGGGTGAAGAGCCACACAA
Organism: Oryctolagus cuniculus; assembly: GCF_051225735.1. NCBI lineage: Eukaryota > Metazoa > Chordata > Mammalia > Lagomorpha > Leporidae > Oryctolagus > Oryctolagus cuniculus. The sequence goes on from NC_142873.1 coordinate 42,700,004, forward strand.
TCCACACAAAATCAGCGAGGACTTTCTGCCTGCGGGAGCCACCGCAATCCTCTTCGAAAAGTCCTATTTATTGGAACACAGCTAATAACAGTGTTAGCTACATCACCAGCTGAGCCACTGCAGATTCTCCCTGAATAAAATCTGGAAGGTGCATGACGTGGTTGGCAACGGCCAAGTTGGCCTTAACACAGGCAGGGGTAACGCTGTGGGTGGTGCCATCAGGGTAACGCCGCCAACAGCCATACCCCGAAACTGACGCGGGTCTCTGGGTCTGTAAGAACCATGTGGGCAGAGCTATTCTGAGGGGGTGGAGGGAGGGACGTGGGAATCCCCACAGGAGGAATCCCCAGTCCCCTGGCCATGCCCGCAAGGAAAGCGGGAGCCGTATTGCGTTTAGCTAACAGTGAGCCATCACCTAGCTGATCCAGGCCTCCTGTTAGATGCTTGCCAAGGATACCCTTCCCTGTGAGAAAAATACTGCTTCTGCCTCCTTGCCGAGGTTCAGCGAGGTCGGCTAACTCACCCAAGGTCACACAGCAAGTGAGTGGCAAACTTGGGATTCCAGCTCCAGAGTGGGCACCCGGCTACTGTGGGGATGCCCCCGACAGGGCTGCCACCAGCGCTCCTCCCGCGGCGCACCGCGGCGCGCAAGGCGGGCATGGAGTCGGGGGTTGGCCCGGATGGCCACAGCCCTGCCCAGGACAAGGTCGGAACCCCGGGGCGGCAGTGCGGGGCTGGGAGCACGCAGGACCCAGAGGGGGCGTTCCCTGTAGCCGACTGGCCCCGGGGTTGCTGATGGCATCGGCCAGCAGCAGTGGGGGTACCCGTGGCGCAGCTGGCGAGTGTAGCTCGGAGCTCGCAGGAGCCAGGGGCGCTCGGGGCTGCCGGCCGCGGACCTCGCGAAGGTGTCAGGGGTCGGGGAGCTGGGTGCCTGGGAGCGGAGGGCTGCGGGGTCCGGTCGAGGGCGGCAGGGGAGGAGGGGCGGCGCTCCCTTCTCTCTCTTCCCTCCCAGGACTGGTGGCCGGGCCGCGGTGACACTCACCTACCGAGAGTCGGGGCCGGGGGCGGCACTGCGAAGTTTGTCACCTCCTCCGGAGGGGCCTCTGGGTCCTCGGCTCGGATCTCCGGCTGCCGCGGAGACTGCGTCGGGGACTGCGCGGACGCGCGGAGAGGCAGGGCCCGCAGGATGCTCGGGAGAGGGCGCCGGCCCGCCGGGCGCAGCACAAAACCCCCTTTCTTACCCCCGCCCCCGCCCCGCCTTTCCCTGGGGCCGCCCCCGCCCCCTGGCCGGGAACGCGGGGGTCTCGGGACGGTCACGGGACCCACTGCCTTTTCTGTGTCGGTTCCCGACCGCAGCGGCGAGAGCAAGGACGAGCGAAGTAGGACATCGTTGCGGGGATGAGGAGCCGAGGACCTGGAGGAGAGAGGGAGGGCAGAAGGGGTGGGGAGGGAGAGCTCACCGAGCTCCGGGGTGATGTTGCAGCTGGAGGGATGAAGGTTAGACAGCCGGAGGGACTTCCCATTGGTCAAAGGGGGAAGAGGAGGGACTCAGACTTGGACTGTAGGGAGGAGGACCAAGGGCTCCTGGAAAGAGACACACCCCTCCCCCATAAAAGTGGGAAGCTCCTGTTTGGAGGCAGGGATGAGGTGCAGATGACTGTAGCCACTTTCCTGGAGGGAGCTCTGATTGGGTTTTGTCTCCGGAGGCGCTCACACTCCCTGCACAGAGGAGGAGCTGACTTTGCAGCGGGAGGAGTGGAGGTTAGACAGCAGGATCCCGGCTGAAGCAGAGCAAGTCCAGAGGTGGCCAGGCCTGGGGGGAGCAGGGGGCACGGGGAAGGGACATCGCTGGTCACGCCAACCAATGTGCAAAACACGGGCGTTGCTGGGAGCCCACAGGGCCAGGGCTGGGGCTGCTGAATGTGCAGCCTGGCGCCAGGGGGTGGGCCCTGGGTTCTGCCCAGTGTCCGGGACTCCTTGGTGCCCAGAATACCAATGATAGCCGCCCGCCTCGGGCTCCCAGGCCCCTGCTTCACTGCTTTCCCAGGCTCAGTTCCCTCCTCCCTCCTGGGACTCCTGGCAACCCCCTCCCCGCCCCCACCCAGGGACTGGACTATGGGCAGGACAGCCTGCTGCCTGAATTCTCATCGCTGGACGACAGTGCTGGCACCAAGGACAGCTTGTGGGAGGCCTTGATCCCCGTAAACTCCAGGAGCACCCCCAAAATACCCCAAGGCAAAAGGGGTGCCTGCAATGGGAACGCAGCCCCATGGCAGGCCCCCAGCCATCTCTGCAGACTGTTCCCCGGGGGTTCTGCCATGCTCCGTGCTGGAGGCTGCAGCTCCCCACTCCCCACTGCCTGGATTCCATCCCCGGTGCTGTGGGCATGGTCTTAAAAGGCTTTGTGGAGCTCACCATACCCGCCCCGCCCCAGCTCCTTGAGGATCTGGATGGAGGATTCCGCCTCCTCCCCAGAGGCCCGTCCGTCTCCTGTAGGGACAGGGCAGGAAGACCTGGAGGTGACGCCTGGTAAGGTTCTTCAACAAGAAAAATGCCCCGGGCAGGGATGCAAGACCAAGGGACAGAGCGAGGTGCTGGGAGAGGAGGAGCCCGCAGCTCGCTCATTTCATCCGACAGATAAGAGCCGAATGCCAACAGGGGCCAGGCACTGCTTCGGACTCTAGGAATGCAGCCGCAAGTCCTCTACAGGACAGAGAGGCTCTGAGAAGGTCCTTGGGGACAGGTTGGGCAGTGCCCGGGCAGCCTCCCACTTTGCGTGTCGGAGCTGGAAGGAACTCCCTCCCCCACGCGTCCAGCCTACCCCTGCGAGGACTCTGTGGAACTTGCCTCCATGTGGGCACCACAGGACCAGAGGCCAGCCAGGCTGAGCCAGGCACCCCCAGCGGCTGAAATCCAATCCCAGTGGTGGCTCAGCTAGAACCCCAGTTCTCATGTGGGAGAAGCCGGGCTGTGAGAGAGACGCCAGAGAGAGTGACCTTCCTCGCCTCTCACCCTCGTGGCCACAAAGCATGGGCACGCGCAGCAGCGCTCTGAGGGTGTCCAACCTTGGCCAAGGCCAGCAGCACAAGGGCTGGTGCCAGACAGTCTGTTCCACCAGGCGGACCCCTGGGGGGAGGCCAGACCCGGCGTGAGAACACGCAGCTGCTTCGGTGACAATGAGGACTCTGGAGCACAGGCGCTGGGGCCAGGCACCTGTTTTGCCACCGGCAGTGGCAGCCCTCAGAACAGGCTGTGTGTCTCTGGACCTGCCTTCTGCGCAGGGGCCTGGCTGAGCGCTGCCACGCTGGGCAGTCCCCAGCCCCTGCGAAGGGCTTGGGTTCAGCAAAGTCGGGTTCGTTTCCTTTGTGGGCCACACACATGCTTGAGCACAGGGACCCCCAACCCCGTGCGGGATCTGGCCAGCAGGTCAGTGGACCACTCCCCCGTGAGTGGTTTGGAAGCAGAGTCCTTTCCCATGGCTTCCTCGGACTTTCCTATGGCTTCCTCAGAACTCTTCCCGTGTTCCCAGCTGGGAAAATGGATGCCAAAACCAAACCTGCGCTTTGAACTGCCTGTTACTGATCCGGAGCTTTCTTTCCAATGACAGAGCCTTGTGTCCAGACCCATGGCCATGACTCTCCCCCTGCCGTTTGCTGTTGGCTTTCTGAGAGGAGGCAAGACCTCCCTCTGTCTGGCCCCATCCTCACCAAAGGGTCTCCAGGGACTGGTTGAAGGCAGCAGGACCCGGGGGAGCAGGGAGATTGAAAGTTGGGTTCAGGTAGACCTGAAGGCTCCGACACTGGAGGAGAAGGTGTCGGGAGACTTGTGTGTTTCTAGATGAGGAAATGGAGGTCCAGAGAGGCAAAGCGACTGTCCTGGGTCACACAGCACGGAACTGGACCCTGACCAGAGAGCGAGTCTCCATTCTCCCAGGCCAGGGTCCCCCAGGCGTCTCTCCCAGGGGAGCGAGAGGAGGTGGAGTGAAAGGGAGGGAGGGCGAGCGTGGGTAGCTCTCCTCCCTCTCCCACATGCAGCCCGGCTGGCTGCCTCCCAGCCTCCGAGGCCCTGGAGACTTTTCCAACCTCTCTGGATGAGAACAATCCAGCTCCTGCCTCCCCTCCACCCCCCAGCATCCCATCCAAGCCAAAGCTGAGGCCATGACCCAAGTGGAGCAAACAGACTCTCCCTCCAAGTTCCTGCGTCCGGAGCTCCCCCTGTCTGCAGAGCTAGCCCTGGGCTGCTTGCCGGCTGCCCCTCCACAGCTGGTCCTTGCAGCCCCGGGAACATCTGCCCCTGTCTCCCCGGCTTGCTTGCGGGTGGGGGGCCCAGGCAGCTGAGACCCTGCACATCAACGGGCACCTGGGTCCTATACCGTGGGGATGTGGGAGTGGGGCTGACTGGGGCGGGGGGTGTTGGGTGAATGCTGGCACAGCTGTGTGCAGAGAATGGGGGCTTTGATAGCTTCTGAAAGGGGCCAGGAAGCTCGGGACCCCAGGCTAGGCGAGGGAGGGGCCAGAGCTGGCTGGGTGTAGCTCTGAGGGCTCCTGCTGCAGGCAGCAGGGGCAGGAGGGGATGGCGGTGGATAAGGGAGGCCGCGCTGGGACCAAGTGGCTGAGCGGCATCGTGAGAGCCTGTGCTGCACCCCAGGAGCCGGCCACCCCCTGAGCCACTCGGACACTGGCCTTGAGGACTGCAAAGCCGTGAGTTCAGCGATTATCAGCCAGTTGCAGGCTGAGCAGCTGGAGGACCTGGAGGGCTTGACCCTGAACACATTCGCACCTGCTCTGGGTCTGTCCCCCAGGGAACCCTGCTGCCCCCTCCCAGCCTCTCTCCACTCAGGTATTACTCCTCCTCAGCTCCAGTTTCTTCACCTGTTAAACGCTAAGAACACTTTGTTGTGCCATTTTGATGTTGGAACCACGTAAATGTGGCTGGCACTGTGGCATAGCTGGTAAAGCCACCACCTGCAGTGCTGGCATCCCATACATGTGCCAATTTGAGTCCTGGCTGCTCCTCTTCTGATCCAGCTCTCTGCTATGACCTAGAAAAGCTGCAGAGATGGCCCAAGACCTTGGGCCCCTACACATGCGTGGGAGACCTGGAGGAAGCTCCTGGCTCCTGACTTTGGATCAGCGCAGCTCCAGACATTGAAGTCATTTGGGGAGTGAACCAGCAGATGGAAGACTCCTCTCCTCCCTTCCTCTCCCTTCCCCTCCCCTCCCCTCCCCTCCCCTCCCCTCCCCTCCTCTCCTCTCCTCTCCTCTCCTCTCCTCTCCTCTCCTCTCCTCTCCCCTCTCTCTGCCTCTGCCTCTCTGTAACTCTTCCTTTCAAATAAATAAATAAATAAATCTTAAAAAAAAAAAAAAGACAGAGTTACATAGAGGGAGAGACATGAGATCTCCCATCTGGTGATTTATTCCCCAGATAGTGCAACAGCATTATGGCCAAAGCCAAGAGCTTCATCCAGGTCTCCCTCATGGGTGGCAGGGCCCCAAGCACTTGGGCCATCTTTTGCTGTTTTCCTAGGTGTGTTAGCAAGAGCATCAGCCAGGACTCAAATTGGTGCCTATACAAGATGCTGGCATTGCAAGTGGTAGCTTCACCCACGTGCCATAGTGCAGCCCCCACCTTCATTTCAGGCTGAAATAATTTTGTCTTTGGCCATGGGAGTCTTCTCAAGTTGGCTGTGGCGGCCATTGGAGGGTGAACCAACGGCAAAAGGAAGACCTTTCACTCTGTCTCTCTCTCACTGTCTACTCTGCCTGTCAAAAAAATAAATAAATAAATAAAAATAAAGGACCAAAATGTTTAAATATGCTTTTTTTTAAATTTCTCCTGGTCTCCCATGCAGGTGCAGGGCCCAAGGACTTGGACCATCCTCCACTGCACTCCTGGGCCACAGCAGACAGCTGGCCTGGAAGAGGGGCAACCGGGACAGAATCCGGCGCCCTGACCAGGACTAGAACCCGGTGTGCCAGCGCCGCAAGGCGGAGGATTAGCCTAGTGAGCCACGGCACCGGCCTAAATGTGCTTTTTTTTTTTTTTTTTTTTTGACAGGCAGAGTGGACAGTGAGAGAGAGAGACAGAGAGAAAGGTCTTCCTTTGCCGTTGGTTCACCCTCCAATGGCCGCCGTGGCTGGCGCACCGTGCTGATCTGATGGCAGGAGCCAGGAGCCAGGTGCTTTTCCTGGTCTCCCATGGGGTACAGGGCCCAAGCACCTGGGCCATCCTCCACTGCACTCCCTGGCCATAGCAGAGAGCTGGCCTGGAAGAGGGGGCAACCGGGACAGAATCCGGCGCCCCAACCGGGACTAGAACCCGGTGTGCCGGCGCCGCAAGGTGGAGGATTAGCCTATTGAGCCACGGCGCCGGCCCTAAATGTGCTTTTAAAAAGAAAAAAAGAACGGTGACAGTAAGACACTGAGATATATCAAATATATAAAAAGTCTGTGAGAGGTGAGCTTTTTGTGTAGTGGCTGAGACGTGGCTTGGGACACCCACACCCCATATCACAGTGCCTGTGTTCAAGTCCGGCTTTGCTCCTGATTCCAGCTTCCTGCTAATGCACGCCCTGGGAAGTAGTGCTGATAGTTCAAAGAGCTGGGCCCCAGCCACACGTGTGGAAGGCCCACACTGAGCTCCCCAGCTCCCAGCTCCCGGCTTCAGCATCGCTCAACCTTAGCTGTGGCAAGGGTTTGAGAAGTAAATCAGGGGGTGGGAGCGCTCTCTCTCTCTCTCATAAATAAATAAATAGTTCATCAGGATACTAAAAAGCAAACGTGCTGGTCACCTTTGGACATTGAGAGTGCATCAGATGCTGGTTTGAAGTTGATAAGCATAGTAACACCCGCCTGTGCTCCACCCAGCCTCCCTCAGCATCCCTGCGAGATGCCAAAGGATGTTGGAGCCTATTTTCTACCTGTGGGTGTACAAGCGTCTTCAGAAAGTTCATGAAAAAGCGCATGATGAAAAAAGCTCTACAGGGCTGGTACTGTGGTACAGTAGATTAAGCTGCTGCCCACAATTCAGGCATTCCTTATGAGAGTTGGTTCGAGTCCCAGCTGCTCTACTTCTGATCCAACTCCCTGTTAATGCACCTGGGAAAGCAGTGGAAGCCCAAGTGCTTGAGCCCCTGCTGCCCACATAGGAGACCTGTATGGAGTTCCTGCCTCCTGATTTTGGCCTTGTCCAGACCTACCCCAGCCATTGCGGCCATCTGGGAGTGAACCAGCAGATGGAATCTCTCTCTCTCTCTCTCTCTCTCTCTCTCTCTCTCTGTAAACTATGTCTTTCAAATAAATAAAAAATTTTTTAAAAAGTTAAGGTGTCGCCTGCAGCACCTGCATCCCATATTGGAACGCCATGGTTCGAGTCCTGGTTCTGCTCCTGATTCTGACTTCCTGTGACTTCTTTGAGGCAGCAGGTGAGAGCCCAAGTACCTAGGAGACCTGAATTGAGTTCTGACTTTAGCCTGGCTCAGTAGCAGGTATCCAGGGAGTGAACCAGTGGATGGGAGATCTTTGCCTTTTTCTTCTTCTTAATGAAATAATAGATCCAGACAGTGATCATTAGTCCCATTAGATTAAAAGCTCGTGGGTGGGGTGTGCATTGTGGTGCAGCAGGTTAAACCACCACTTGAGATGCTCAGATCTCATATGGGGGTGCTGGTAGGAGCCCCGTCTACCCTGCATCTTTTTTTTTTTTTTTTTTTTTTGACAGGCAGAGTGGACAGTGAGAGAGAGAGACAGAGAGAAAGGTCTTCCTTTGCCGTTGGTTCACCCTCCAATGGCCGCCGCGGCCGGCGCGCTGCGGCCGGCGCACCGCGCTGATCCGATGGCAGGAGCCAGGAGCCAGGTGCTTTTCCTGGTCTCCCATGGGGTGCAGGGCCCAAGCACCTGGGCCATCCTCCACTGCACTCCCTGGCCACAGCAGAGGGCTGGCCTGGAAGAGGGGCAACCGGGACAGAATCCGGCGCCCCGACCGGGACTAGAACCCGGTGTGCCGGCGCCGCTAGGCGGAGGATTAGCCTATTGAGCCGCGGCGCCGGCCTACCCTGCATCTTGATAATGCATTCTTGGAGGCAGCAGGTGATGATGGAAATACTTGGGTCCCTGCTACCCATGTGGGTGACCTGGTGGAGTTCTGGGCTCCTGTCTTTGGCTTGGCCCAGCCCTGGGTATTGTGGGCATCTGGGAAGTGAACCAGCAGATGAGATCTCACTCTCTCTCTCTCTCTCTCTCTCTCTCTCTCTTCCTGCGGGATTGGGGAATCAGTGGCTATTGTTAGGGATTTGTCGCAGCAGCCACAGGAAACTCACACAAGTTTTGTGAGGAATAGACAGACCCACACTGCCTGGATCTGCATGTCAGCTTAGCATCGGTGGAGCAGAACAGTGAGGCACCAAGTGGTGTCTGATGCCAGGGAGGAGGAAGTATGCAGGGTTGCTCACAGAATATTCCCAAGGAAAACTTGACTGTGAATTTAATCCGACTTCTACATGGAATTATAGGGGACCCAAGAACATGTTAAATGATGCACCAGGATACAGCCAGATACAGAATGTGGGGAACTCGACAAATGAGCAAATAAAATGGCAGGGGTAGAAATATCATAGCTGGGGTCAGTGTTGTGGCCAGCAGCTTAAGCCTTCACCAGTTATTGGGCATCGCCTAAAATAGTCCCTAAAAACATGGCACCTGGCAGATGTTTGGGGGGGGCGTGTCTGGGGCCACTGCAGTTAAACCACGTGAGATGGGACCACCTGCAGGGATAGGTCCGATTTAGTTCTGGACTCGTGGACAGTGCATGATCCCTATACCTCGTTTAAGATGCTCCTGCATGTTCCAGGCGTGGTCCACCCATGCCTGCATGACCTTTTCGCTGACTGGCTCTCCTACTGCACATGTCTTTCGTAGGCTTTATAAGCCTGTACACTTCCTCAATAAAGTAGTCCCTGCTTCGACAGAACTCACCCGTGTTCCTCTCTCGTTCGCCTTGTCGGGGAGTGCTTGTACTGCCCCCTGCTGGTCAGGGGCCAGTCTCCGGCTTAAGACCCCAACACCAGTGATGCTGGCATCCCAAATGGCAGCACCGGTTTGAGTACAGGCAGCACCATTTCCGATCCGATTTCCTGCTAATGTGCCTGAGAAAGAAGCAGATGCTGGCTTAGACACTTGGATCCCTGCACTCATGTGGGAGATCTGGATGGAGTTCCAGGCTTCTGGCTTCAGCTTGGCCCAGTCCCAAACGCTGCAGCCATTTGGGGACCAAACCAGTGGATAGAAGTATTCTGTGTGTGTGTGTGTCTGTCTCTCTCCCCATCTCTATTTCTTTGTGTGTGTCCCTCTCTCTCTCTCTGTCACTCTGCCTTTCAAACAAAATGAATCTAGCATAGTTTAAAATACACATTAAAAGATTCACCACTATCACATGAAAAAGTAACTAAATGCAATGTATGGACCTTAGCTGGATCCTTTTTTGAGTAAATTAGGCACAAAATTATGTTTTTAGACATTTAGGGGAAACTTATTATGAACTAAACATTAGATGACATAATTTTAAAAATCTGTTTATTTAAAAGAGAGAGAGAGAGGTCTTTGATCTGGTTTACTCCCCCCAAAACCCACAATAGCCAGAGCCAGGCCAGGCTCAAGTCAGGAGCCTGGGACTCAGTCTAGTTCTCCCCCATGTGTTGCAAGGAGCCAAGAACTTGAGTCCCTGCCTGCTGCCTGCCAGGGTGGGCATCAGTGGGAAGCTAGAGTCAGAAGCAGAGCCAGGCTCTCAATACGGCATGCAGGCATCCCAAGCAGCTTCTTAGCCACCCAGGCAGCAAATGCCCACCCCAGACGACATGGATTTTGTTGGAGGAGTACAATAATGGAATTCTGGTTATTTTTTAAAAGATTTATTTATTTGAAAGTCAGAGTTACAGAGCAAGAGGGGAAGAGAGAGAAATGTTTTTCCTCCACTGGTTCACTCCTCAAGTGGTTACAAGGGCCAGCAGCCTCATCTGGGTCTCCTACATGGGTGGCAGGAGCCCAAGCACTTGGGCCATCTTTCACTGCTTTCCCAGGCACATTTTTGTAGGGAGCTGGATTGGAAGTGGAGCAGCCAGGACAGGAACCAGTGCTCACTTAGGATGCTGGTGTCACACAGGCAGCAGCTTCATGCACTGCACCACAACACCAGCCCCAGATATGCTTATTTTTTGAAAAGATTTATTTACTTATTTGAAAGTCAGAGTTACACAGAGAAAGGAGAGGGAGAGAGGGAGAGAGGGAGAGAGGGAGAGAGAGAGAGAGAGAGAGAGAGAGAGAGAGGTCTTCCATCCATTGGTTCACTCCTTAATTGGCCGCAATGGCCAGAGTTGCACCGATCCAAAGCCAGGAGCCAGGAGCTTCTTCCAGGTCTCCCATGCGGGTGCAGAGGCCCAAGCACTCAGGCCATCTTCTACTGTTTTCCCAGGCCATAGGAGAGAGCTGGATCAGAAGAGGAGCAGCCGGGACTAGAACCAGCACCCATATGGGATGCCGGCGCTTCAGGCCAGGGCGTTAACCTGCTACTCCACAGTTTCAGCCCCAAGTTATGCTTATTTTTTATTTATTTTTAAAAATTTTTTTTGACAGAGTGGACAGTGAGAGAGAGAGACAAAGGTCCTCCCTTGCCGTTGGTTCACCCTCCAATGGCCACCGCGGCCAGCGCGCTGCGGCCGGCGCACCGCGCTGATCCGATGGCAGGAGCCAGGTGCTTCTCCTGGTCTCCCATGGGGTGCAGGGCCCAAGCACTTGGGCCATCCTCCACCGCACTCCCTGGCTACAGCAGAGAGCTGGCATGGAAGAGGGGCAACTGGGACAGAATCTGGCGCCCCGACCGGGACTAGAGCCCGGTGTGCTGTTGCCGCAAGGCGGAGGATTAGCCTAGTGAGCCGCAGTGCCAGCCAATTATGCTTATTTTTAAAAAGCCATTATGTGGCCGGTGCTGTGGCTCAATAGGCTAATCCTCTGCCTTGTGGGGCCGGCACACCGGGTTCTAGTCCCGGTCGGGGCACCGGATTCTGTCCCGGTTGCCCCTCTTCCAGGCCAGCTGTCTGCTGTGGCCCAGGAGTGCAGTGGAGGATGGCCCAAGTCCTTAAAAATAGCAGGGCCTGTGCTGTGGCACAGTGGGTTAATCCTCTGCCTGAGGCACAGGCATCCCATACCAGCGCCGGTTCAAGTCCCATCTGCTCTGCTTCCGATCCAGCTCTCTGCTATGGTCTGAGAAAGCAGTGGAAGATGGCCCAAGTCCTTGGACCCCTGCACCCGCGTGGGAGACATGGAGGAAGCTCCTGGTACCTGGCTTCAGATTGATCCTGCTCCAGTTGTTGCAGCCATTTGGGGAGTGAAACAGCTGATAGAAGACCTTTCTCTCTGTCTCTCCCTCTCACTGTAATTCTCTCTCTCAAGTAACTAAATAAAATCTTAAAAAAAAAAAATAGGAATAGCAACATGCAGAGAAGTTGTAAGAACGAGTGGCATTGTGCTGTTGTGATAAAGAAACGGGGCTTCCCAGCAAATGAGAAGCTCTCCCAAGGCCATTTCTTTTTTATATTTCATTTATTTTAAAGGCAGAGGGGGCTGGCGCTGTGGCTCAGTAGGTTAACCCTCCACCTGTGGTGCCGGCATCCCATATGGGTACCAGTTCTGGTCCCAGCTGCTCCTCTTCAGATCCAGCTCTCTGCTATGGCCTGGGAAAGCAGTAGAACATGGCCCAAGTGCTTGGCCCCTGCACCTGCATGGGAGACTGGGAAGAAGCTCCTGGCTCCTGGCTTTAGATCAGCACATCTCTGGACATTGTAGCCATTTACAGTGTAAACTAGTGGACAGAAGACCTTTCTCTCTGTCTCTCCCTTTCACTGTCTGTAACTCTCTCTCTTAAATAAATAAATAAAATCTTAAAAAAAAAAGGCAGAGAGAAAGAGAGAGACAGAGGGATCTTCCATCCACTGATTCACTCCCCAAATAGCCACAACAGCCAGGGCTGGTCCAAGCCAAAGGTGGAGCCAAGAATTCCATCCACGTTTCCCACATGGGTGGGAGGGGTCCAAGTGCAGGTGCATTAGCAGGGAGCCAGGTTGGAAGCAGAGCAACTGGGACTTGAACCGGTGCTCATTTAGGATGCTGGCCTAGAAGACAGCATCTTAACCAGCTTCCCCACAATGCCGGGCCCCCTGGTCATTCGCTAATGTTTCTTTATCAAGGCGGAAGGCATCAACCTCTTCCTGACTGCTGAGCTGCTGGGGCCCAGGATCTGACTTCATCACAGGCCAGACTTAGAAAATCAAGACGTGGGGTGGGGGTGGCAGGGGCCGATCCACATGCTGTGGGCTTGGACCGCCCTGCTTGGTGCTCATGGTGTTCACCAAGTCGTTCCAGGTCCCCCATGTCTTGGCCCTAGGATTGCTCTTCCCTGGCCTCTGGTGGTTGGTGGAGCCCTGTGCTTAATTCTGGAGACTGAGTTGTGACCTGATGGCTGCCGAGTCACCTTTGGCTGTGAGCTCTTAGCTGCCTGGGGAAGATCCTCTAGAGCCCTTTGTATTTTTCCCCTCCTGGGTGGTGACTGACAGCATTTGAGATGGCGGCTGCTCTATCAGCCTAGACCCCTGAATGTTTACAATGAAAAGAGCCCTCTTGTTGATCACAGTCCCCATGTGGACAGTGAGATGGTTGTTCTAAGCCCTGAGATTTCAGAGCTGTTATCATAGAATATTCTAGCTGATCCTGAATAATACCATACTATACAGCACCCCATCCCACAAGCTGCCTGTCAAGAACCAGAATAACAATCATTATCATTGTTGGTATTATATATATTTTTAAAATATTTATTTATTTGTTTATTTATTTATTTGAAAGGCAGAGTTACAGAGAGAGAGGGAAAGGTCTTCCAGCCACTGGTTCACTCACTCCAGCTGCAACAGCTGGAGCTGGGCCAATCTGAAGTCAGGAGCCAGGAGCTTCTTCTGGTCTCCCATGCGGGTGCAGGGGCCCAAGCACTTGGGCCATCTTCCGCTGCTTTTCCAGACTATAGCAGAGAATTGGATCAGAAGTGGAGCAGCCAGGACTCAAACTGGCACCCATGTGGGATGCTGGCACTGCAGGCAGTGACTTTACCCACTATGCCACAGCGTCAGCTCCAGTATTATATTTTTATAAAGGTATTAGTGCTATGCTTCTTGTGTGTCCCGGGCATGCACTACCCAGCACATGCAATGTCTCAACCATTACAACCACCCAGGAGCCAGACAGCATTAGCTCATGACCAAGATGAGAAAACCAAAGCTTGGAAACCAGCAAAGATTTCCTTTGCTGCTGTTGATTATTGCAGGTGTTGTTCATTTTCTGATTCTCTGTTACTTATATATTGTCCATGAGATGAATTCTCTGGCACTCATAACAAGAACCTTCTCAACATGCATCAAGCACCAAGCACGGTTAGAACACTTATACGTTTCGCTGCACACATTACTATTCTCTAGAACAGGCTATTAGTAGTGTAGACTGCCTGAAACCTATGAGAGATCTTCAAAAAGTTCATGAGGCACACATATTATGGAAAAGTAAAGCACACGTGTTTACTTCACACAGTTTGTGCACCAAAATAAGCTGGTCTTTTAACTCTATTTCCCATGACCTTTTGGAAATGCCCTGTTTATATATCTCATGCATATGAATTACCAACGAGTTTGACTCCTGAATGCTAGTGGGTTTCCTTCTGGTGGTGGTGAGAGTTCCTGGTCCTGTGGCCCCTTTGGCCTTGGTGGCCACAGTTGCCTCCTTCAGGCAGGGTTGAGTTCCCACCTATTGTAATGATGTGTCTCTCCTGTCTTCAATTCTAACCCCCTTGGGCGGTCTTGTGGCCTAGCTGCCTGAGACCTTGGCATCCCATATGGGTGCTGGTTCAAGTCCTGGCTTCTCCTCTTCTGATCCAGCTCCCTGTTAACGGCCTGGGAAAGCAGTGGAAGATGGTGCAACTGCTTGGGTCCCTGTCACTCACGTGGGAGACCCAGATGGAGTTTCAGGCTCCTGGCATCGGCCTGGCCCAACCCTCGGTCACTGTGGCATTTGGGGAGTAAACCAGCAGGTGGAAGAACTCTCTCTCTCCCTCTTGTTCTGTAACTCTTTCAAGTAAATAAATCCTTAAAAAAAAAAAAATCACAGTCCCCCGGAAACGCTTCTAGTAGACCGGCAGCATACAAACACATTTGAAATCTGTGCGGGTCTAGCTTACACTCTGTGGAGCCCCGAGGGTAAGCCCGGGGGTGTGGCGCGCTCCGGGTAGAGTGGAACCTTGGAGTAAATTTAAGTGAGTGTGCGGCGCCCCCGCGTGGCGCCTGGCGCAACCGCAGCCTTGGGTTCCCCCGGGCGGGTCCCGGGCCAGGCCCTGCACCATGTCTCTCCTTTGGCTTATTTGTGCTGTCCCGTCGCAACACCGAGTCTTCCGCAGGCCCACCCCGTAGCAGCACCCCTGTGTTCTCAGGAGCACAGTCCACACCGTGGGTCCAGGAACAGACTCCTCACGCGCTCTCACATACCCCGACGCCTCGCAGCGCGTGCAGCTCCGCCCAACACAGAAGGTCCGCGAGTTATTTTATTGCTGTACACAGAGAGTCAGTTAATGCCCCCCGGGAGCCCCTCTCGCCGCGTCCCCTGCTGGGGGCTTGCGAACCGCGGCGCCTCTGCGATGCGCGGCCCCGAGGGTCGCACCCGTACCCCACCGCCAGGGGTGCCACCACTTCCCCTCCCGGATGCCCGGCCAGCGGGGGTCCGTGGCCCGCAGCCACGGCTGGGAAGGCAGGTCTGGAAGGGCCGCTTTTCAAAGGGCTTGTGGAGACCCCGGTGCGACCCCCGAGCTCCGAGGCGGGAGCCCCGGTTCCTACTTTTCGGCGTAGCAGTAGGTCCCGTAGGTCGCCTGCTGCGGTCTGGGGAAACCAAAGCTGCGCACCCCGGGGTCTGGGAGGCCCCCGCAGCGGGGCCGCGGCGCGGTGATGGGGAAGCGCACGCTGCCATCCGCCAACCAGCCGCCGTCGCACTGGTCCAGCCCCGAGAACTTCCAGGCGGCGTAGAGGTGCCCGACCTTGGCCACCGCGGCCCCGCGACGCCGGCAAGCCGCGTGCGCTTCAGACAGCGTCAGCCGCCCGGGCACGAAGAACACCTGGCCTGGGAAGCGGAGCGCATCACCTCGCGGCCGGCTGAGGCCCTGGCTGGCGGGGTGCCTGCGGGGCGCGGAGACGCGGGCAGTGCCGGGGGGGCGACGCCCCGATCGCCCGCCCGCCAGCCCGCCCGCCGCGAGGCCGCTCCGCTTCCCGCTCCTCCAGACCTGCCCCAGGGCCCTGCCTCCGTCCTCACCCGCCAGCGCCGAGGTGAAGCAGAAGGCGTCGTAGCGGTCGCGCTTCCGGTCGCGGGGCCCGTAGCTGCGGATCCCGGGTCTGCCTCGACCGCCGCACGGGGCGCGCGCAGTGAGCACGGGGTAGCGCACGGAGCCCTCGAGCAGCCAGCCCGCGTTGCACCAGTCCAGACCCTCTGTCCAAGCTGGCGGGAGACGGGGGACAGACAGGCGTCACAGCAGGAGCCGGGTCCCCGGCCGGTGTCCTCGTTGGGTCCCCTGGGGCAGCCCCGCCCGCTCACCCTGGTACAGCTGGGCGTAGGTGGCCAGGCGTCCGTCCTGCTCCTCGCACGCCTGCTTAGCCTCATAGTAATTGAACTGGTACCGGCCCCGGCTGGGTTGGTAGGGAAACACCACACCTGGGGAGGGGTGGCGGCAAGAGCTGGGAAGGGCCCCCACTGAGCTGGGAAGGGCAGGAGGGGGCCGGGAGGTGCCGGGGAGGAACCCTGGGGCACCCGCAGCGGGGCGCCCCAACCCTGGCTAGACGCGCACGCGGCAGGGCCTCACCCTCCAGGCTCAGGGTCAGCGCCACGCTCTCGTCCTCGAGGCCGGTGATGAGCTCGCAGCGGTAGCGGCCCTCGTCCTCCAGGCGCACGCCCGCGATGACCAGGGAGGCGTCCAGCCGGTGCCCCCTCCGCATGGTGGCGCGGCCTCCCAGGGGCCCGTAGCCCCGCGCGTGCAGCCCGTTGGTGATGAGGATCACAGTCTCCCGGAGCTCTCCGGGTTCCACCTTGCTCCAGCGCACCTTGTAGCTGGGAGGCGAGGCGCCCAGGACGCAGGGCAGCGTGGCCGTGGCCCCACGACGAGAGTGAATGACCTCGTGGATGGGGGGCAGGAGGTAGTGGGGGCCGGGGTGGGGTGCTGAGCAGAGGGGGCCACAGTGGCAGGAACCCCCTGGACCTCACTGCCCCAAGTGCCCATCGGGTCTGTCCCCAGCTGCTTCCCCCAGCCGCCCCCAGCCCTGCAAAGTTCTCTCCAAAGGACACCTGCTGCCTGGGTGCCTCCAGCTGCCGCCCTGTTCGCTCTCCCCACCCTGGTCCGCGTTCTGGGCTGGGCTGGGGTCTTACCTGGGTCCCCCAGAGCTCTGTGGATGACTGCGAATGCCCAAGGGAGAAAGACGCGCCAGAGTGTGCGGAGGGTGAGCTGGCCTGGCATGGCAGGGAGTCAGCCGGGCACTGCCTACAGGGCACAAGGGTAGGCACCCCCTTATGACTGTGGGGAAGGGGTGGGACTCCTGGAGGGGACTGTCCCTCTGGAAGCCATGGGGGCAGAAAAAGAGTGACAAAAGGAAGATAACTGGGTGTGTGTGGGTAGGGGTGGGAGGAAGTAACGCCCCCTTCTCCCCACCCTGGGCCCCTCCCTCTCCCTCTCTCACTTGTCCCAAGTCAGCAGGTCCTGACTTACCATCTCTTCTTCCTGTCCCCTGTCATCACAAGGGCCACTTCCCAAGGATGCCAGCCCTCGTGCAGCCTCCCGAGGTGCTGCTCTCCAGCCCCAAGTCAGAGTCACTGGTGCTGGCCACGCGGCTCCCTGCTGCCCTGCGAGAAGTCCTGTCTCCCACCCAGCTCCGGGGCTGTCCGCCGCCCAGCCCCTCCCCTCCCTGCCCTCTGTGCCCTGCTCCAGACAGAGCTCCTGGCAATTTTTTAGAAAGTTTTAAAAAATATTTAATTTTTTATTTATTTGAAAGAGTTTCAGAGAATGAGAGACAGACAAAAAAAGAGAGGGAGAGGGGGAGGGGGAGAGAAAGAGAGAGAGAGAGAGAATCTTCCATCTGCTGGTTGACTACCCCAGATGGCCGCAGTGGCTGGCCAGGGCTGGGCCAGGCGGAAGCCAGGAGCCTGGAGCTGGACCTGCTATGCCACGTGCCGGCTACTCCTGGCAGTCTGTAAAACAGTTCGCACCCAGGCTCACTTCCTTTCACAGGCATCTGCTGGGGGAGCTCCTCTGAGAAAGCCCCCAGCCCCTGGTTTATGACACTGTAGTCACTGTAGTGCTCCGTGCTCCACTGTGCTGGGCTGGGGACTTTCTGTTAGAAGCACTTTTAGGGGCTGCTTGCGCCGGCGGCATCCCATATGGGTGCTGGTTTGAGTCCCAGCTGCTCCACTTCCGAACCTGCTAACATCCTAAGAACAATGAAAGATGGCCCAGGTGTTTCAGCCCCTGCTACCCACGTGGGAGACCTGGAAGAAGCTCCTGGCTCCTGGCTTCAGCCTGGCCCAGCCCCAGCCGTTGTGGCCATTTGGGGAGCGAACCAACAGATGAAAGACCTCTCTCTCTGTCTCTCTCTGTCTCTGTCTCTGTCTCTCTCTCTCTGTCTTTGTCTCTCTCTCTCCCCTCTCTGTATAACTTTCAAATACATAAATAAATCTTTTTTTAAAAAAGTACTTTTTTAGCACCTATACTAACTTTGAATTTGAAATTAACACACATGCATGCATAGATGATGTCAATGAGACCTTCCAGAAGTTATAAAGTGTAAAATTAGGCAGTTAGAAAGAAGTTTCAAATGCAGTTCTATCAATAGGTACTGTATCTATATCCATTCTTCTACCTTGATGCTTTTTAATTGGACTGAGGACTCTGACCTGACTTTATTCTCTTTATTTTTAAAATTTTCATCTACTTCAAAGGCAGAGAGAGAGAGAAATCTTCCATTCCTTGGTTCATTCCCCAAATACCTATATAGCCAAGTCTGGGCCAGGCTGAAGCCCAGAGCCAGGAGCTTCTTCTGGGTCTCCCACGTGGGTGGCAGGGGCCCAAGCACTTGGACCCTTATCCGCTGCCTCCCAGGGTGGGCGTTAGCCAGAAGCTGGGTTGGAAGCAGAGTAACCGGAACCGGAACCAGGAACTGGGTTATGGATTCAGGCGTTGCAGGCAGCTGGTGAACCACTGCACCACAACGCCCAGCCTTTCTTCATTTTTCTCCTGACTGTACTCATTTTCTAATTGCATGATTTTGAAGAAGTTACTTAACCTCTCTGTACTTCAGTGTCCTTGTCAGTAAGACGTGAGTGATCCTAGCACACTCCCCTCACTGAGACGTGAGGATTAGATGAATGCATATATGTAAAATGCTTAAAATAATGCCTGCTATGTAAGAGGTGCCCTGTCTTTATTGGCGGTGGCTTCAGTTCTCAGCAAAGTTTCTGGCACAGGGTGGGAGCTGAATAAATGTGTGCGCATTTTAATGAACGAGCTCCTATCAAAGACCAGGAAGAGGGGGAAAACATCATCGGAGCCAGAGAACTCAGCCCTGTTCTTCCTGCAAATGAGGGCCAAGTAGGATCCGCCGAAACCACGTCCCGGTGGTTAAAGTGGACGGATCTGGGTGGGGAGGGGAGCTAGAGATCCGCTTCTCCCTCCCCAGGGAACTGGCCACAGAGGCGCTCCCGGGCCAACCGTCTTGACAGCTTGCGAGAGACGTTTCCATCTGGCAGCCTTGCGCCACCGTGAGCCCTCCACATTCACGCCTGTGAGGCAGGGCCAAGAAAGCCCCCTCTTGCACGTGCCGACACAAAGGAGCACACAGCTGGGAAGACGAGGGGTCTGCTGGGACCGGAATCCAGGTCTGAGAGTGGGGCTCAAGCTTCTTCTTCTTCTTTTTCTTTTTTTTTTTTTTAAAGATTTATTTATTTATTTGAAAGTCAGAGTTACACAGAGAGAAGAGAGGCAGAGAGAGAGAGAAAGGTCTTCCATCCACTGGTTACTCCCCAGTTGGCCACAATGGCCAGACCTGCGCTGATCTGAAGCCAGGAGCCAGGAGCTTCTTCCGGGTCTCCCATGTGGGTGCAGGGGCCCAAGGACCTGGGACATCCACTGCTGCTTTCCCAGGCCATAGCAGAGAGGTGGATCGGAAGAGGAGCAGCTGGGACTCGAACCAGTGCCCATATGGGATGCCAGCACTTCAGGCCAGGGCGTTAACCTACTGTGCCACAGCGCCGGCCCCAGGGGCTCAAGCTTCTAATCACCAGTCTATATGAAGCTCCCTTAACAAGCTCATGGAAAAATAGAATTAAGAGATGTTGATTTTAGTGCACCAAAAATGAAATCTATGCATCATTTTTTTAATTTTCATAATACATGTTTCCATGAATTCTCTGGAGACTCCTTATATCCTTGTGTTTCAAAACAGGTGCACACAGGCCGGTGCCACGGCTCACTAGTCCCTGGGCCCTGCACCCGCATGGGAGACTAGGAGAAGCACCTGGCTCCTGGCTTCGGATCAGCGCGGTGCGCCGGCCGCAGAGCGGCCATTAGGGGGTGAACCAACGGAAAAGGAAGACTTTTCTCTCTGTTTCTCTCTCTCTCACTGTCTACTCTGCCTGTCAAAAACAAAACAAAACAGGTGCACAAGGGCTGGTGTCGTGGAGCAGTGGGTGAAACCACTGCCTGCGATGCCAGCATCCCGTATATGTGCCGGTTCACATCCTTCTGATCCAGCTCTCTGCTAATGTGCCTAGGAAGGCAGCTGGAGAAGCTCCTGGCTTCAGCCTGGCCCAGCCCTGGTTGTTGTGGCCATTTGGGAAGTGAACCAGCAGATGGAAGATCTCTCTCTCTCTCTCTCTCTCTCTCTCTCTCTAAGTCTGCCTTTCAAATAAATAAAATAAATCTTAAAAAAAAAAACACACACACAAATGCACACCTATCATCTTCATGCCCCTTACAGAAAATGGCAGGAAAAAAAAAGTGGATAAAGCCTCCACCTGCAGTTCCAGTGTCTCATATGGAGTTCAAGTACCGGCTGCTCCACTTGGAAGAACCTGCAGGCTCCTGACTTCAGATCAGCCCAGCTCTGGCCGTTGTGGCCATTTGGGAAGTGAACCAATGGATGGAAGACACATTCTCTCTCTCTCTCTCTCTCTCTCTCTCTCTCTCTCTCTGCCTCTCTGTAACTCTGCCTTTCAAAAAATAAAAAAGTAAGTCTTTGAGAAAGGAAGGAGGGAAGGAAGGAAGGAAGGAAGGAAGGAAGGAAGGAAGGAAGGAAGGAAGGAAGGAAGGAAGGAAGGAAGGAAGAATAAAGAAAACAGCAGGTGGCTGGCAGCCCCACTGCCTACCTGCTAAAAGCCGGTCTCTTCAGCAGACGGGAAGCCAGGCTTAGCAGCCCCCTGCCCTGTTTGCTGCGGAGGAGGTCCCGGTGAAGGAATCGCTTTGGCTCCCACGCGGTCCGAGCGCCTTAAAGGCCAGGAACCTGAGCACCTGATCAACACGGTTGCTCCTTTTGCACCTTGGAGGAAAGCCTTCTTTCCTGTGCTCAAAGAAGACGCCAAGGTGCCCAGACCTGCCCCCCACCCATCAGTCCACTGGGCCAAGCGAAGTGACCAGTGTCCAGCCCTGTGACTGAAACAGTGGGGTTCACTGTGCTGGGGCCAAGGAAGAGGCTGGACTTAGGATGAAGGACTGGAGCTCAGGAAGGGAGTAACGGAGGCCACCCAGGGATGGCTGCCCCGTGTGCTCACGGCGGATTCTGACTGCTTCGGGGTCGGGGCAGGGTGGGGAGGGGGCTGAGTGGTGGGTATGAGCGCGCATGGAGATGGGAATGGACTCCAAATGTGGCTCCAAGAGCCACAGCTGGTCAGCTGCAGCTACGCCTCCTTTCGCACACAGCTGCACCTATGCAACACCCCCCCACACCCCCGCCACCTCCCGAGGATCCTTACCTCCGCCCCCTGCTGCCTGGGTGGGCATCGCCTTTGGGAAGAGGCTCTCAACCTGGAAACCAGACCTCCAGCTGCTCCAAGAAACCTGACCTTCGGCCCAGCCCTCCAGTCTGTCTGTCCTTTCCTTCTCTGTCCCCACCCCGTCGGAAGCACAATTTCCCATTGTCTCAATGTTTCCCCCTATTGTTGAATAACAGGGCCCCTTTCTTTATCCCGCGGGTAATGGCAACGAAATGTCAACAGCTGGGGATGTGGGATGCGGGACCGGCTGGCACATACCACCGGAAAAAGGGCCCGGGAAGGGAGGCGGGCTTGGGGTGGGCGCTGACATCCCCAAGGAGAAGGGAATGGGGTGAGGGGGGGACAGATGGTGGGAAGGTTGAAGTGGGGTCCCCATCCATACTCCAGAGCACGGGATGCTGAAGAGATCCTGTCAGAGGCTGTGGCTGGGCTCCGTGGCGGGCAGAGGGAGTGGCCAGTGTTACAGGAGGACAGATGGAAATTAGGCGGCTAGGATTTTTGTGTTCCCAAGCAGGGACGGGGGACATTTAAGAATAGAGGGACCTTGAAAAGCTCTCTGAGAGAGAAGCCATCGTCTTTGTTTTCTATCTCCCCACCTCCTCCATCAGCACAGAGGACACCCTGCTTCCATTAGTCTCCAAGAGCAGAGGATCCTTCGCCTCTCAGGGTGGAGGTTTGCATTCTCTGAAGTCTGTCTTGAGAGGAACTTGTCTAAACTCCTGCTGGAGTTAAGTCTGTTCTTAAAAAGAGGCATAGTTCACATGCAAGGAAGTGCATAATTGCTAAGACATGTATTTATTTGAAAGGTAGTTAGAGAACAGGAGAGAGAGAGAGAGAGAGAGAGAGAGAGAGAGAGAGAGATTTTTCATCCACCACTTACTCCCCAGATGGCACGCGGGTGCAGGAGCCCAAGGACAGGAGCCATCTTCTGCTGCTTTCCCAGCAGCATTAGCGGGGAGCTGGATTGGAAGTGGAGCAGCAGAGACTCAAACTGGAGCTCAAATGGGTTGCCTGTGATACAAGCAGCGGCTTAGCTGTGCCACATGTCACCCCCCAGTCCCAGGTGGATC
Source organism: Oryctolagus cuniculus (assembly GCF_051225735.1). Lineage (NCBI taxonomy): Eukaryota > Metazoa > Chordata > Mammalia > Lagomorpha > Leporidae > Oryctolagus > Oryctolagus cuniculus. Next base: position 42,722,172 of record NC_142873.1, read on the forward strand.
TTCAGGGTACAGTTCCATGAATCTTCACCCTTGTACACACAGTCTACACGGCAAAATCCCCCAGATGGCCTGGGCACCTGCACCCATGTGGGAGACCTGGAGGAAGCTCCTGGCTCTTGACTTCGACCTGACCCAGCTCTGACCATTGGGGCCATTTGGGGAGTGAATCAGCAGATGGAAGGCCTCTCTCTCTCTCTCTCTCTCTCTCTCTCTCTGCCTCTCCTTCTCTGTAACTCTGACTTCAAAATAAATAAATAAATAAATCTTAAAAAAAAAATCTCCCAGATGAAGACGTGGCACATGGCCAACAGCGCGGAGCAAGCCCAGTTCTCTCCCACTCGCTGGGGGGAGGGGGGACACATCCAGCCCTGTACAGGGTCGTTTAGAAACAGCTTGAAGTCGCCTGGAGGCCATTCCTCCCTGCTGAGCAGCCCCACGCCGGCTGCCCCGCGTTATTAGAACCAGGTGCTTTCAGAACCAGAGGGGACCTTGGGACACTGAGGCCCCTCATTCACCCCACCATAAGGAAAGGGATCTGTCCAAGACGTCACATGACAGAGCTGTCTAGTCAAGCCTAAAACATTCTTTAAAAAAAAAAAAGATTTATTTATTCCCTTGAAAGTCAGAATTACATAGGGGCAGAGGCAGAGAGAGAGAGAGAGAGAGAGAGGTCTTCCATCTGCTGGCTCACTCCCCAAATGGCCACAACAGCCAGAGCTGGACTGATCTGAAGCCAGGACCCAGGAGCTTCTTCCAGGTCTCCCACACGAGTGCAGGGGCCCAAGCACTTGGGCCGTCTTCCACTGCTTTCCCAGGCCATAGCAGAGAGCTGGATAGAAGTAGAGCAGCCAGGACTTGAACTGGCGCCCATGTGGGATGCCGGCACTGCAGCTGGCAGCTTTACCCGCTATGCCACAGCGCCGGCCCCTAGAACATTCTGAATGTTCCTACTAATCCCTCCCCTGCTCCTGTTCTTGACGCTCCAGGTCAGGCGTGCTCCGGTCTGTATTTGGGCCATACCTAACACTAGTAGGGAGCGCTCTTACCCTGTCTACTCCACTCCTGTTTCTAAGCCCTTCCTTTCCCTGCCCCCCACCATCCCCCCGGGACTGTCTCTTATGAGAGAAGACAAATAGCCCCTGTCTCCTCGGACAGGACACCCTGGCCCAGCACATCTCATTGGCTTCCTCCCAATTCAAACAAACAGCCTCCGGGCAGAGGGAGGGCTGCTCGAAGCGGCTGCCTCTGCTTCCAGGCTCCCCACATCACTTCTGAGCAGCGGCTTGGAAGGCTGTGGTGGGCGCTTCCTGAGCTGCTGGGCCCTGCAGGGGGAGGCTGGTACTGTGTGACAGGTGCAGACAGAGCCCTATACACAGAGCCTAGCTGTGCTTGCTTTGCTCAAGGTCACTGTCACTTTCATTCTCAGCTTTCCCCAGGACGCCATGAAATGAGACAGGGGGAGACTGCTCATGCTTGAGTTGGTGTGTTTTCCCTGACTTGGCATCTTTTTTTGTTTCTAAATATTTTATTTTATTTTATTTTATTTGAGAGGCAGAGCTACAGAGAGAGGGAGAGACAGAGGGAAAGGTCTTCCATTTGCTGGTTCACACTCCAAATGGCTGCAATATCCAGAGTTGGGCCGACCTGAAGCCAGCAGCCAGGAGCCTCTTCCAGGTCTCCTGCATGGGTGCAGGGGCCCAAGCACTTGGGCCATCTTCTGCTGCTTTCCCAGGCCAGAGCAGAGATCTGGATCGGAAGTGGAGCAGCCGGAACATGAACTGGCACCCACATGGGATGCCGGCGCTGCAGGAGGAGGCTTAGCCTACTGTGCCACAGCGCCGGGCCCTGACCTGGCATCCTCTGAGGAGAGACCTTGCTGCTGCCGCTGCTGCCCACTGCCCAGGTGACGTGTGACAATCTCAGACAAGCACGGACCTCTATCTGCAACAGGCAGGGCCAGCCTCCGCCCCCCAGGCAGGGCCTGCTGGCCAATTCTCTGGACCTCTGCAGACAGTAAGCATGATCCCAGTCTACCACTGGGATTGTTGCATGACTGGTGGGAAGAGCTGGCTCAACAACACTTCCGGGAGGGCTGTACGGAGCAGCTAAGGGTGGTGGCCAGGGCCTCTCCTCCTTCCAACCAAGTTCACGTTCACGTTCAGCTACTTCCCATCCCACCGCTGCCTCAGGCTGCAGCGTTCTCAGCTCCACAGCTTCGTGCTCCCTCCTCCCTGGGATTCCCCAGGTGTCTCTCTCCCTTGGTATAGGCTCAGGGCTCTGGTGTGGCTGGACCCTGGCTGTACAATGGGATGGTGTGTGGGCTGAGCCTGGCGCTACCAGCCTGAAGAGGCGTGGTTTCTGTTCAGGAGGCCTTGCAGGACCTCAACTGCCTCTGCACCTTGCACTGAGGCAGGGATGGGAAGAAGGGGGAGGCAGGGTCCATGCCCTGGGGACTGGGAGTGCTGCCATCTAGAGGGAGCCTGTGGAATAGCAGGAGCACTGGATCACTAGCACCAATTCTGTTCCAGCCAGAGGCTAACTGCCTGAGGGATTCTATACCGCTTTCCTGGAGCGCCATACTCACGGGGCTGGCAGGTGAGAAGGTAACGGAACAGCATCCTGCAGAGTGAAAAGCATGCAGTGAATTAGGGTCACTGCTCAGTGGCTCAAGTCAGGACAAAGTCAGAGAGGAGAGCAAGGCAGGAAGGACATGAGGCCCTTTCAACCCCCCCCCCCACAGTAGTCACACCCTAAGAACAGCAAGGCCTCTGGGGGCTGGGGTCTCCTTCTAGACAGAGAAGGTCACTCCCTGAGTGTCTGAGAATGTGATAGGGAAGTGGGGGCGGGCAAAGGCGAGAGATGAATGAGGGGGTTGGCGTGGTACAGGGAGTTGGCTGCACCTATGATTCCAGCAGCCCGTATCAGAGGGCTGGTTCAGACCCCTGCTGCTCTGCTTCTGCTCTGGTCTCCTGCTGGTGCACCTTGGAGAGCAGCAGCGGGTGGCCCAAATATTTGGGACTTTGCCACCCATGTGGGAGGCCAGGATGGCATTCCAGGCTCCTGGCTTTGGCAGGGATCTTCCCTGGCCATTGGGGCCATTTGGGGAGTGGACTGGTGGATGGACTATTCTCTCTCTTTCTCTCTCTCTCTCTCTCTCTCAGCCAGCACTGTGGTATAGTGGGTAAAGCCATCACCTGCGGTACTGGCATCCCATATAGGCACCGGTTCTAGTCCCAGCTGCTCCACTTCTGATCCAGCTCTCTGCTATGGCCTGGGAAAGCAGTGGAAGATGGCCCAAGTCCTTAGGCCCCTGATCCTGTGTGGGAGACCTGGAAGAAGCTCCTGGCTTCGGATCTGCTCAGCTCTGGCTGTTGTAGCCATTTGGGGAGTGAACCAGCAGATGGAAGACCTCTCTCTCTCTCTCCCCCTCTCCCTCTCTCTCTTTCTCTCTAACTCTCTGTAACTCTGCCTTTTAAATAAATAAATAAATCTCTTTTTTTTAACAGGCAGAGTTAGACAGTGAGAGAGAGAGAGAGAGAGAGACAGAGAGAAAGATCTTCCTTTTCTGTTGGTTCACCCCTCAAGTGGCCGCCACAGCCGGCGCGCTGCGGCCAGCACTGCACCGATCCGAAGCCAGGAGCCAAGTGCTTCCTCTTGGTCTCCCATGCGGGTGCAAGGCCCAAATACTTGGGCCATCCTCCACTGCCTTCCTGGGCCACAGCAGAGAGCTGGATTAGAAGAGGAGCAACCGGGACAGAATCAGTGCCCCAACCGGGACTAGAACCCCGGGGTGCCGGCACCACAGGTGGAGGATTAGCCTCGTGAGCCGCAGCGCCGGCCATAAATAAATAAATCTTAACAACAACAAAAAAGCTATCTCTCAGTCTTTCAAATAAATAAATAAATATGGGGGGGCGGGAAATTAAAGAGGCCTGCAGAGGCCTGTTTCCTCATCTGCACACGAAACTGCTGCTCAGTTTAAACTGGCTTCTGAAGGGCCCCGTGTACGGAGGACTGGGGGAGGGGCGGAAGCAAAGGACCTCGTGGGAGCCCTGATTTTCTGCGGGGCTGCGTCGCCGTGCAGGACGATCCCTGTCCTGCCTGCCTGCTGCAGAGTAAAAGGGTGCGCAGTGCAGCCGGCGGCTGCAGACAGATGCGGAGACGCTGCGTCAGGGTTACTAAGACGCACCAATCAGATTCGCGTATTAGGATGCTGCTCTCTGTCACTCTGTGGGCCACACTCAAGCACTGCTAGACTCACGGGGAGCATTCACCTGCATCTTTCCTCAGTCAGTCCTGCAAATACCTTGAGACCCGACGCCTCTTTTCATCAGCCGATCTCACTTTTCTCAGGCTGCAGAGATTTCTGTGTGTGTGTGTGTGTGTGTGTGTGTGGATATGTGTGTGGGTGTGTATGTGGGTGTGGGGGGGTGTGGGCGTGCGTGTGTGTGTGTTGGTGTGTGTGTGTGTGAGCCTCTCTCTCTCTCTCTAGCTCTGCCTTTCAAACAAATAAATAAATCTTTTAAAAATAACTAAATTTTTTTTGACAGGCAGAGTGGACAGTGAGAAAGAGAGAGACAGAGAGAAAGGTCTTCCTTTTGCTGTTGGTTCGACCTCCAATGGCCGCCGCAGCTGGCGCGCTGCAGCCGGCGCATTGCGCTGATCCGAAGCCAGGAGCCAGGTGCTTCTCCTGGTCTCCCATGGGGTGCAGGGCCCAAGCACCTGGGCCATCCTCCACTGCACTCCCTGACCACAGCAGAGAGCTGACCTGGAAGAGGGGCAACAGGGACAGAATCTGGAGCCCCGACCGGGACTAGAACCCGGTGTGCCGGTGCCGCAAGGCGGAGGATTAGCCTAGTGAGCCACGGCGCCGGCTAACTAAATATTTTTAAAAAGAATAATTCTGGGGCTGGCACTGTGGCATAGCAGGTAAAGCTGCCGCCTGTGGTGCCAGCATCCTATATGGACAGCAGTTCGAGATCCTGATGCTCCGCTTCAGATCCAGCTCCCTGCTAATGCACCTGGGAAAGCAGCAGAAGATGGTCCAACTCCTTGGTCCCCGGAACCCATGTGGGAGACCCAGAAGAAGCTCCTAGCTTCAGTCTGGCCCAGCCCTGGCTGTTTCGGCCATCTGGGGAGTGAACCAGCAGATGGGAGACTCACTCTCACTCTCTCTCTCTCTCTCTCTCTCTCTCTCTCTCTGCCTCTCCTTCTCTCCCTCCCTGTAACTCTGAGTTTCAAATAATCAAATATTTTTATTTAAAAAGGAATAATTTCCTTCAAACAAGGGAAAAGGTAACAAGAGAGTGGCCAGTTTTTTTTTTTTCTTTGTTTTCTTGGCATTTGGCTACAGCATTCTCCAGTCAGCTTGGTTGACACTTGTGTCTGAGTTGCCTGGGGCATGATGCTTTGCTGGGGCAGGAAGTGTGATAAACCAGCCACACCTGTATGGTTAGAGGTTCACCTGCAGAGGGTGAGGAAATGATAGGGTTTTATTACCGTGGGAAGTTAACCACAAAGGTGCTTTGGCTTTATAGTCTAGAAAGTTGGCCAGTCTTACGTCGTGAGCCATGTGATGTCGGCGAGCCTTTTCTTGCAGACTACATGAACCCCTGCTTCCCGCTGGCTCCTGGGAGCGGCTCTCTCTTCTGAGTTCCCTCATAAGAAGTTCCCTAAATCAAACTCCGATGTGAGTTAACAAGGAACTCCCCTCTAAGGAAGGCAACACACTAGCACCCGTTGCTTCTCCCTTCCAGCAGCTCCACTGGGGGAATAAAACACTGTGTAATTCCCGCAGAGGCCAAACCCGCTCCACGGAGGACCGTTTTGCAGCTCCGGCCCGCTGCAGCCTGGGCACCCGGAGGCAGTGGGCTTTCTCGCCAGGACTCCGCTACAGCGCCCTCTGGCGGTCAAGGACACCCAGGCTGGTCGCGCCCGCCTCTTCCGGGCTCAGTCCGGTTAACGTTAGCACGGAAGCTGGAGGCACCGACCTTTGTGCTTCTCCTTAACCGAGGCAAGAAGCCAGTCAACGGCTTTTCCCTGTGGTGTGTGCTGCGCACTCAGAAAATGTCTAGGGGACAAATAAGTAAAATAGAAGTCTCCCAATTTCTTCAAGCTTAACAAACGGTATGGCGTAGTGGTTAAGCTCCACCGGCTCCGGGATCTCAGTGTCTGGGCATACATCTCGGTCCTGCTACCCACGAGCTGCATAACACTCGGCAACCTACCTACCTCCTTTGCTTGATCGTTCTCATCTGAAGACGAGGGCAACACCAACAATGACAGCGACATCAGCAATCAGAACAGGAGCAGGTGTTCCCCAAGCGCCTGCATCCCACCGCTAGGGTTAGAGTCCTGGCTCCTGACTCCAGCTTCCTGCTGATGCGGACCCTAGAGAGCAGCAGATGCTTAACGATTAAATGATAGTGGCTGGTGCTGTGACACAGCGGGTAAAGCCGCTGGCTGCAGTGCTGGCATCCCATATGGGCGCCAGTTCGAGTCCTGGCTGCTCCACTTCTGATCCAGCTCTCTGCTTATGGCCTGGGAAGGCAGTGGAAGATGGCCCAAGTGCTTGGGACCCTGCACCCACCTGGGAGACCTGGAAGAAGCTCTTGGCTTCGGATCGGCACAGCTCTGGCTGTCGCAGCTATTTGGAGAATGAACCAGCAGGTGGAAGACCTTTCTCTCTGTCTCTGTCTCTCTGTGTCTGTAACTCTGCCTCTCAAATTTAAAAAAAAGAGAGAGAGAGAAATCTTTAAACAAAATAAAGCCATAAAAATGCCAGGATAACATAGAATAGTATTTTATTTGAGAGGCAGAGAGAGAGAGAGAGAGAGAGAGTTCTCATCCAAAGGTTCATTCCCCAAAGGCCTGCAACAGCTGGGGCTGGGCAGAAGCTGACGCCAAGAGCTGGAAACTCCATCCAGATCTCCCACATGGGTGGACAGATCCCAGTTCCTTAAGCCATCATCCCTGCTTCCCAGGGTGCACATTAGCAGAGAGCTGAGTCAGGAGCCAGAGGCAGATACAGAACCCTGGGGGCTTTGATGTGGGCACTGAATGCCAGCCCAAATGCCCACCCCAAGATATTACCTTTTTTTAAATATTTACTTTATTTGAAAGGTAGAGTTACAAAGTGGTGGTGGGGATCTTCCATCTGCTGGTTCACACCCCAAATGGTGGCAACAGTCAGGGCTGGGCCAGGCTGAAATCAGGAGCCAGGAGCATCTTTCTGGTCTCCTATATTGGTGCAGGGACCCAAGCACTTGGACCATCATCCATGCTTTCCCAGGCGCATTAGCAGGGGGCTGGACTGGAAGTGGAGCAGCCGGGACTCGAACCCATGCCCGTATAGGATGCTGACCTTGTAGATGGCAACTTAACCCATTATGCCACAGCACCAATCCCAACCAAGAATATTGTCTTAAATCAGAAGGATTTTATTGCTTTTATGTTCACAACGATACAATCGTACACTCAGTTGTAGAATATTTAACAAACATAAAAACATTTAAAAGAAAACTCCCTTAATCCTAACACACAGAGAAAACACCTTTCAATAATTTTTTGTCTCCCCTCCAGGTCTTACAAGGCATTTGTGGGATTTGTATATTATGTGTATGAAGTTTTTAGTTATAATTTTTTAAAGATTTATTTATTTGAAGGTCACTGCCCAGATGGCCACAAAAGCCAGAACTTGGCCAGGCTGAAGCCAGGAACTTGGAGCTTCTTCCGGGTCTCCTACATGGGTGCAGAGGCTCAGGCACTTGGGTCATCCTCCGCTGCTTTCCCAGGCCATTTGCAGAGAGCTGGATCGGAAGTGGAGCAGCCAGGACTCGAACCAGTGTCCACATGGGATGCTAGCTTCTTTGGCTTTACCCGCTGTGCCAGCACCAGTTCAGAGTAATTTAAATGGCAACGTGCAATACGGCGGGAGGCCAGCAGGTGGGCGAGAGAGCGGCCCCGCCTGCACCATGGGTCCCTGCAGGGTTTGGGGTGCCACCTCCCCTCACGTCCTGGGCGCCCACGCTGGGGGGCGCGGACGTCTACAGCGGAGGAGGCTCACAGACGGAGAGGCTGGAGCCCAGCCCTCAAAACCCCGGCGACGGCCTTCAGCTTCAAGCCCTCTTCAGACCCCTGCTTTCCCCCGGCTTCGCTCAGCTCAGGAGGGAGCGAGGTATTCTTCCCGCAGTGCCAGGAGCCAGGACGGGGACCCCTTGGTGTTCCTGCGGCCCCCGGGCTCCCCTTCCCACCTCCGCCCCCACAGGTGTTGGGGTCTTTCCACCGGCCCCCCTCAGAAACTTTCCCACAGCACTTTTACCGATGTCTCTGGATATTGCTCGCATTAAAAATAATAATAATAATACAGTAAAGACACCACCACCACCCGCCGTAGTGCTGGCATCCAGTATGGGCACTGGTTCTAGTCTCAGCTGCTCCACTTCCAATCCAGCTCTCTGCTATGGCCTGGGATAGCAATAGAAGATGGCCCAAGTGCTTGGACCTTGCACCCGCCTAGGAGACCGGGAAGAAGTGCCTGGCTCCTGGCTTCGGATCAGCGCAGTTCCAGCCGTTGTGGCCATTTGGAGAGTGAACCAATGGAAAGAAGACCTTTCTCTCTGTCTCTCCTTCTCACTGTAACTCTACCTCTTAAATAAAACAAATAAAAATCCTTTAATAAAAGAAAATGGCTTACTGTAAGATCTGAAAATGACATTTTTAACCGTACACCACTGGACTGTAATGTTTAAGCCATTAGGAACTCAAATGGTGTAGGACACCCAGAGGAACCTGCCAAATCCCAGTGGGAAATTATCAGCGTCTAAGAAACGTCTGATGAGACACACACCGGGTTTTTCTCAACAGAATGAAAAGTAAATGCATTAGGCAAACCTTGCCAGTGTTTGTTCTTTGAGTTTCTTTTTCTTTATTTTTTTTTGACAGGCAGAGTTAGATAGTGAGAGAGCGAGAGAGAAAGGTCTTCCTTTTTCTGTTGGTTCACCCCCTAGGTGGCCGCTACGGCTGGCGCGTTGTGGCCAGCTCGCTGCGCCGATCCGAAGCCAGGAGCCAGGTGCTTCTCCTGGTCTCCCATGAGGCTGCAGGGCCCAAGCACTTGGGCCATCCTCCACTGCACTCCTTGGCCACAGCAGAGAGCTGGACTGGAAGAGGAGCAACCGGGACAGAATCCGGCGCCCCAATGTTCTTTGGGTTTCAAAACTCCACATTATAGTTGCAGCCACAGATATTTTTCTTCCCTGAGTTTCAGATTTCACTGACAGAAAACAAATTAACTGAGAAGAGGTGAAAGAAGAGGAATGGCATAGTTTATAAACCACAGGAATTTGCTGGCATCGATTTAAACCCAGTGTAGACAAAGAATCCAAAGCCTTTCGTTTTAGGGTTTCTTTCTCTCCAGAAATCTGGGGCGCAGCATCAGGGGATAGTAATCAGGGCCGGTGTTTCGGCGCAGCAGGTGAGCTGCTGCCTGTGACCCTGGCATCCCATACAAGTGTGGGGAATAAGTGCACCTGAGACCACCTGCTCACTGAGGGAAGACTCGAACACATGAAGGCGGCAGGAAGCGAGACTTCACACATGGCCTTGAAGGGGTGTCTGGTGCAGGCACCCGAGAGGAGCTAAGCACCCTTTTATCTTCTAGTGCGCAGGTCCCGCCCCTAGTTCCTCACTGGCTATGTACTTTGGGAGTCACAATCTTCCCAAATGTTGCCCAAGACAGGGCAGGTGTTTGGGTGCCCGGACTATTGCTGGACAAACAGGAGGGGCAGGGGATTGGCTGGGACTGTGGCAGAGGCCTCCTATGGGAGGCCTTGTTATGTTGTCTTATTACAGTCCCACTTTGTCTTAAAAGTAAAGTGCAGCTGGAAGTTATGGCTGACTGAGGCTGGTCATGCCCTTTGAAAATAAGCTGTAAAATGAGGCCAGCCCTGTGGTGCATGTAGGTTAATCCTCCACCTGCATCCCATGTGGACTCCGGTTCTAGTCCCAGCTGTGCACTTCCCATCCAGCTCTCTGCTAAGGCCTGGAAAGCAGTAGAAGATGGCCCAGGCCCTTGAGCCCCTGCACCTATGTGGGAGACCAGGAAGAAGCTCCTGACTCCTGGCTCCGGATCAGCCCAGCTCTGGCATTTGCGGCCATTTGGGGAGTGAACCAGCAAATGAAAGACCTTTCTCTCTGACTCTTCCTCTCACTGTAACTCTACCTCTCAAATAAATAAAATATTTAAATTTTTTAAAAAGAAAATAAGCTATAAAGCATTTTCTTACATGAGCAATCCAGATGGAGCTCCAGGCTCCTGGTTTTGGCCTGGTTCAGCTCTGGCTGTTGTCCTGTTTGGGGAGTGAATCAGCGGATGGAAGATTCTCTCTCTCTCTCTCTCTCTCTCTCTCTCTCACTTTCTCTCTCTCTCTCTCTCTCTCTCTCTCCCTCTCGCTCTGTAACTGCTTTTCAAATACATAAAATATTTTTTTTGAAAAGCAGAGACAGAGATGGAGAAAGATAGCGTTCTTCCATCCACTGGTTCACTCCCCGAATGCCAGTGACAGCCAATACTAGGTCAGGCCGAAGTTAGGAGCCTGGGACTCAATTTGGGTCTCTCCTGTGGTGGCAAGGACCCAAGTGCATAAGCCATCACTGCTGTCTCCCAGAGTGCAAATTAGCAGGAAACTGGAATCAGGAAGGGGCCAAGGACTTGAATCCAGGCACTGTGGTATACCTGCAGGTGTCCCAAGTGATGCCTTAGTGTTTTTGTTGTTGTTTGGAGAGAGAGAGATCCTCCATCCACTGCTTCACTTCCCAGATGGCCGCAATGGCCAGAGTTGTGCCATGCCAAAGTCAGGAGCCCGAAGCTTCTTCCAGGTCTTCCACGTGAGCGCAGGGGCCCAAGCTCTTGGGCCATCCTCCATTGCTTTCCCAGGCACATTAGCAGGGAGCTGGATTGGAAGTGGAGCAGCCAGGACTGGAACAAGCTCCCACAAGGAATGCCAACATCACAGGCAGCAGCTCAACCCACTACACTACAATGCCAGTCCCCCAAGTGATGTCTTAACCACTGAGCCAAATGCTTCCCCCAGAAAAAGTAATTTTTTAAATATTTATTTTGTATTTATTTGAAAGGTAGAGTTAGAGAGATAGAAGCAGAGAGAGAGCGAGCGAGCGAGCGAGAGAGAGGTCTTCCATCCACTGGTTCACTCCCCAATTGGCCTCAACGGCTGGAGCTGAGCCGATCTGAAGCCAGGAGCCAGGAGCTTCTTCTGGGGCTCCCATGTTTTGCAGGGGCCCAAGGACTTGAGCCATTTTCCACTGCTTTCCCAGGCCATAGCAGAGAGCTGGATCAGAAGTGGAGCAGCCAGGACTTGAACTGGCGCCCATATGGGATGCCGGCTCTGGAGGCTGTGGCTTTAACCCGCTGTGCCACAGTGCCGGCTCCCATGCAGTTGTTTTATAATATGCAGTTACCATGGATCTTTTGAAGATTGCTTACATTTTATATTACATATAATATTAGATATAAGATCACACACACACATCTAACATAGACAGATGGGAGAATGGTGGAAATCAAAGACTTCTCTGTAAAATTTTCTCATTGGTCTCTGAGACACTACCGTAAAGCTCCAGTCTGTAAAAATGAATGAAATGGCCGGTGCCGCAGCTCAACAGGCTAATCCTCCGCCTGCGGCACCAGCACACTGGGTTCTAGTCCCGGTTGTCCCTCTTCCAGGCCAGCTCTCTGCTGTGGCCAGGGAGTGCAATGGAGGATGGCCCAAGTGCTTGGGCCCTGCAGCCTCATGGGAGACCAGGAGAAGCACCTGGCTCCTGGCTTCGGATCAGCGTGATGCGCCAGCCACAGCGCGCAGGCCGCAGCGGCCATTGGAAGGTAAAACAACAGCAAAAAGGAAGACCTTTCTCTCTGTCTCTCTCTCACTATCCACTCTGCCTGTCAAAAAAAAAAAAAAATGAAATTTCCCAGTATTCTGTGACCACGAGAAGTGATCCGTCTAAGACCACACAGTCAGCGGGGAGTGGGACAGCCTCAGCCTGACTCCTGCACAGGGCTCTCCTGTTGAACACAGTCTCTGAAGAACGCCTTGGAGGCGCCCCATCCCTTCTGCAAGCATTTGAAATCCCAGCAACAAACATCCATTGGTGGCATATTTTAAAGTCACATTAACTTGATGGGAAAAAAATGTGTGTGAATGAAGGCGTTTGTTCCAAGCACCTGTGACAAAGCCGCACTGTGAAATTGGTGATTTTTTTTGTTTGTAAGTTTCCAGGAGATGCTAAGTACTGAAATATTGCTATGGGGGAGAGAGGGGGTGATGATGAGGGATAATTTTTTCAGATTTTTTAAAAAAATAGTATGAATTTGTTTACAGAAACTTGTTACAAAACAGACTATTCTCTCCTTTAAATATCCAAGGTAATTTAAGATTTACTTATTTGAGGGGCTGGTGCTGTGGCGTAGAGGGTAAAGCCACTGCCTGCAGTGCCAGCGTCCCAGAGGGGCACTGATTCGAGTCCTGGCTGCTCCACTTCCGATCCAGCTCTCTGCTATGGCCTGGGAAAGCAGTAGATGATGGCCTAAGTCCTTGGGCCCCTGCACCTGCCTGGGAGACCTGGAGGAAGCTCCTAGCACCTGGCTTCTGATCGGCGCAGCTCCGGCTGTTGTGGCCATCTGGGGAGTGGACCAGCAGATGGAAGACCTCTCTCTCTCTCTCTGCCTCTCTGTAACTCTGCCTTCAAACGAATGGGTAAATCTCTAAAAACAAAAAAAGATTTACTTATTTGAAAGTCAGAGTTACACAGAGAGAGGGAGATAGATCTTCTATCTCCTGGTTCATTCCCCCAGATGGCTGCAACAGTCAGAGCTAGATCAGGTGGAAGCCAGGAGCCAGAAGCTTCATCCAGGTCTCCCAAATGGGTAACAGGGGCCCGAACACTTGGGCCACCTGCCGCTGCTTTCCCCAGGCCATCATTACAGAGTTGGATTGGAAATGAAGTGACCAGGACCTAACTGCACCCATATGGGATGCCAGCATCACAGGCAGCGGCTTAACATACTAGGCAACAAAGTCAGCCTCCAAAGTAAATTTCTATCCCTTGGGGCCTGCGCTGTGGCTTAGCCGGTAGAGCTGCCCCTGCAGCGCCAGCATTCCATATGCGTGTGGGTTTGAGTCCGGGCTGCTCCACTTCTGATCCAGCTCCCTGCTGATGCGCCCAGGGAAAGCAGTGGGAGATGACCCAAGTTCTTGGGCTCCCTCACCCACTTGGGCACCAGGATGAGGCTCCTGGTTCCTGGCTTCAGCCTGGCTCAGCCCCAGGCGTTGTGCCACTTGGGGAGTGAACGAGCGGATGGAAGATCTGTTTCTCTCTGTCACTCTGCCCTTCAAATAAAATCTTTTTTAAAAAAGTGATGAATCTAAGGAAGCCTCTAATCTCTAAGCCTTTTCTAAATAACGTCCCCAAGGCTGCGTATTCATCCCCAAATCACCCTGAGGTTCCTCCTCCTGTGCCTTTCCTGAACCGCTCAGGCCAGACGCCCTGTTTCCTTGGAGTTTCCCTTCCTCATCTCTGGGCTCGGGACTATCTCTGGGCAGAACCCAAGCCTGTGCGCGTCATTTCTACAGGCTTGGCCTGGACTGAAGCCCTTTAGCCGCTCAGGGACCACAGGGAAGAAGCAAGTGGAGCGGCAGCGTCGGAAGCCCGAGAAGCCAGCGTGCTCCCGGAGCCCGTTTCCACGGCAACAACACTGGCCAATCGGCCGCCGCAAAGGTTTCTCGCGGGAGGACCCGGATTTCCGTTCCCGCTGGCGTCTCTCTGGTCTCGGCAGCCTAGAAAGACCGAAAGGGCACTTCCGGGAAGATGGCGGCTCACAAGTCAGGTAAGGCACGTGTTTCTGTGGGGAGATCCGACCCCGAAAGGATGGTTAAGGGGCGCCCTCTTCCCGAGTGGTGGCAATCGGAGCCAGGGCTCGGGACCAAATGTGAAGGCGGAAGAACAGCCATGCCCGCGTAGCACCGCGGGGGAGGGAGGCCGAAGGAAAGGTCAGCCGGCTCTACAGACCGCTGGCCCTGCACATTCTGACAGGGGAGGAGACAGTGCCGCGTAGGGTGCTGGCAGCCTTCACGGTGACTGGGGCACACAGGTCGGGACCTACTTGCTTCTGTGCAGCTAGCGACTGAACGCATTCTGGATTTCTGGCGCTGCACTAAGCGCGCTGGGGTTACATAAAGCCCGTTCTAACTTGGAGGGCACGTCGTTTTAAATTACTGCGCCAAGGGGTAGGCGGTGGTCAGCTTCACAGCGGGAAGCATAGTGTAGTGATTAAGAACAGCCATTCTGGAATGCCTGATTACCAGTCCTGGTCCTACTACCTGCTAGCTACTTGATTTGAGCAAATGCCTGTTTCTCGTTTGTACATCACCGATGATGACAGCTCCAAAAAAGGGTTGCTGGCAGGACTGAGCCAATCCACGTGAAGCAGGTGGCAGGCTGGCCGAGTGAAAGCACAGCAGGTTTTAGTTATGATTATTACCGTAATTACTGAAATCAGCACTGACAGTCCAGAGAGGACTTCTGAGAAGAGGCGGCTTTGAGGTGGCCTTGAAGGACTTAGAGTTTGAATTTTACTTGTCTTACAAATATCAAGAAGCAAGACCTGGGCATGTTGCAGTCAGCACGTTTCTGTGGGATCTCTCAAGGTGTCAGTTGAGGTTTTCAGGTTACCATCCTCCGTAGCAGCAGTGTGAGTGATCCTGAACTAGCGTTAGCTTCTCTTGGTTCTTGAAGAGATCGGCCACTGTTCCTAAGCCTAATATATAGTGGTTAGGGGAAGTGACTATACTGGTGTCTGGGTTTTGTTTTTTTTTTTAAGAATTTTTATATACGTTCTTAATTTCAAATGAAAGTTTTACCCTTCAGAGTCGTTGCTTGGGGAGGCCCCCACTGCAGTAATGCCGCTAGTTAACTTTAATGGTTGTCCACAGAGGACAACCTGAGGACAGGTTAGCTATAGTGGGTCAAGTCAGTGTGGGTACTCTTAGTTTGCAATGTCTTTCGTGATGAGCCAGCTTAACCATTTCAGAGGCCAATCAAGTATCTAATTCGGGTAATGCCCTTCTGGATCCAAAAGGAGGAACTGGTGAGTCTGTGCTGAGATGCAGTGGATCGCGTTGCAGTTGGGCAACTTGGGCTCACATGCAGCAGCATCTCTTGTCAGCTGCGTAACCTCAGGCCTCTCACAGAAGCATCAGGTTGAAATGAGGTCCTGTGACAGTGTGTGCAGTGCACCTGTTAGCAGCAGATGCGCAGTGAGAATGCCCTTCCTAAGCTCGACAGTTTGCAGAGGGGAGCGCCAGCGAGGCTGACATGCAGCAGTGATGTGTGAGAAGTGTGCAGCCCCTCACCCAGGAGATGGTGTCAGTGCTGAAGCAGGGGCTAAGACAGGGGCTCTAATAAGTACCAGTTTCTTATACCCAGGTTAACAAGCTCCTCATAGCTTTGTTTTTGCAGGGAAGTATATTTTGGGAAATGTGCAGACAAGCTGCCTGGGTGTGAATTCTATACACTTCTGCCTTGTGCTCTTGAGCACGTCTTCGAACCTCTTTAAGCCTGTTTCCTCATCTGTAAATTAGGGATAACACCAACTTCCTGACAGGGCTGGGAAGTGCAGTGAAATCATCCAGTTAAAGTCTTACACAGCTTGGCACATGGTAGCTCCGCATAAATGCAGGCATCAGCACCAACACAGCCCTCCTTGACTTCCTGTTAGGTTAATGTTGGCCCTCTGGCCAGACTGGGAGTTCCCCATGGACCTGGCCTCCTTCCTCCCTCTCCCCAGGGTTCATGAAAGGGAATTCTTAGAAGAGCAGTGAGGATGGATGAGGACTGCGTTGGACACCTTCTCCTTTCCTCTTAAGAGGTGATGTCACCTCTTTGCTGGTGACAGCCTGAGGGACAGAGCTGCTTTGGCACCATGAGTGCCGCTCCGGAGACCAAGAGTCGTGGGATGAAGTTTGCTGAAGAGCAGCTGATGAAGCATGGATGGACTCAAGGTGATCTCGGGGGCCTCCCCACGTCCTCTGAGTCCCTGCCTGCCCTCTGCCCAGCAGAGGGGCATTTGGACTTGACCCCCGTCATCCATTCAGTTGGAGGAGGACACGCTAGTTTAAAGCAAAGTTTTCTGAATTCTTCAGAAAAGGGAAGAGTAGAAGAACTTTGCTGGTGGGTAGTAAGAAAGAAGTGGTTGAGAGGACTTGGGGAAGGAGGAAGCGACATGGCCTCTGTCTCAACAGGGGTGAAGGAAGAGCTAGTTCAGGCTCAGATAAAACCGGGGGGACTGCATCGAGTGGTACCAGAAAGAAAGGAGCTGAGGGGGAGGGCTCCTGAGAGGGACACGGTATGCACCGGCGGTGGGTGTGCAATGGCGAGGCGTGCCGCGTGTTGTGGGCCCACCTGGGGAGGGCTCAGGACAAGCAGCCGATTAAGCCAAGACACTCTCACCTACAGGCAAAGGCCTGGGCCGGAAGGAGAATGGCATCACGCAGGCCCTCAGAGTGACGCTGAAGCAGGACACTCATGGGGTAAGACTGGGCAGGTGGAGGAAGGTCACCACGATGGGGAGCGGACGGCCCTTGCGCAGGTGAGGCGGGTGCTCAGAGCTCACTTACCCCCTTGCAGGTGGGACACGACCCTGCCAAGGAGTTCACCAACCACTGGTGGAATGAACTCTTCAACAAGACTGCGGCCAACTTGGTAGTGGAAACCGGGCAGGTGTGAGCTCGGACAGGCACACGACACGGGAGGGTCAGGGATGTGGGGGAGGGAGACGTGCTATGTCCCCTGCTCACGGAGACTTCCCTGTAGGATGGAGTACAGATAAGGCGCCTTTCTGAGGAGACCACCCGTGCTAGTCGTCCCAAGCCCAACCTGCTGTATCAGAAATTTGTGAAGGTATGAGAGGCTGGGGGTGGGGGAAGCTAACCGTCGCTTTTTCCTCCTCTGTTCTTCCCTGGGGCCTGAGCAACTGCCTTGTATGCCCTACTGGTTCTCAGGACTGTCCTCCAGAGGGGGACCCTCTGACCAACTCGCTGTTGCTTACGTAGACCGCCCAGACCCTCAGCAAGCGTTGACACCTTCCCATTCCACAGCCCAGCAGTAGGGAGTGAGAGGGGGCGCACAGGCTTTCAAATACGAAGCTGCTGGAAGACTGGGGCAGGGGGTCTAGTTCTAAGGATTTAGAAGCCAGAGTAGACCTGGGAGAGAATCTGGTCCATCCTCATTTCACAGACGTGGCCACATCGGTGGGAAGTGGTGGCTGACCACCACTGCTGGCAGTGATGGACAGGACTAGGGCCCAGGCATGAGGCTCCCGCTCCCCACTGTACGGACACTGAAGGGTCATCTGTTGTATGCTGAGGACTTTACGTGTTATCTACACGCCTTCCCATGGCTCGGCATTTGTGCTGCCCTGGTTCAGGGTGTCGTCATCTCGTTAACAGCCTCCTCACCTCTGCTGTCCCTCCGCACGACAGTCACAAAGCCTCCAGGGTGTTCTCGCTAACACACAAAATTCATCACGTCAGTATTGCTCCTTGACCAAGGGTGACGCAGTCCACACTCACGGACTGGCCTGTGGCCCTCACAGGCCTTGTCTGCGTCTCTGGCCTCATCCCTTTCCAGTCCTCTGCAGGACTGCTGCACTCAGACACTTGGAGTCTTTGTTTTCTTTGAAGGTACCATGTTCCTCCTTCAGGTTTGTCCCTCTGCCTATGACACTCTTCTCTCCACCCTTTTCCCTGCTAATTTGTCCTTATCTTTCAGAACTTGGCTCACACAGCAATTATTTCTGGAACACATTTCCTGAACCCCACCTCTCGTACAGGCCAACGCTCAGTCACCGCCTAGGCTCTGCCACACTCCCCACTCCCACTCCCAGTGATCCCATCTGGGCTGGACCCTTCTCATTCTTGCTCTACTCTGTATCCCAATTCTGTGGCCCGTCATAGATTCTCATTTAACCCTGTCAGAGGAAAGTGCGTGAAGAGGTTCGGTGGCGTGGGGTTGCCATCTTTATTGTCACTGCGAGACCTGGTGATGCAGGGCGCTTCCTTCTCGCTCTGCCCACCAGTCAGCTGAGAGCCTGAGAGCCAATGCCCAGGCTGCCCCACCTCCTGCCCAAGCTGAAGTCTGCAGGATGGCACGCCTCCCCATGGCTCTGGTGCTGGCAAATTCCTGCCTAGGGCCGTGAATTCCTGGGGGGAAAAGGGATGGCAGTGGTGTCGACTGGGCCTTGTCCACTTCCATGGTCCCTCTCCTAGGTGGCCACGCTGACTTCAGGTGGAGAGAAGCCAGACAAAGACTTGGAGAGCTGTAGTGACGAGGACAACGAGGGGCCCAACCCACCAAGGATGTGAGACTTCTTTTAGCGCTAGCGTGTCGGGGAAGAGCCTGTGCAGTCCTGAGAGAGAGGACAGTCTGATGCTGGACCCTGGCCTACTGGGGGGCAGGAGAGGAACTGTGCCTAACGGATCTTTGCATCCCAGCATCTCACAGTGCCAGCTCCTGAACAGAGCTCAGTGAAGGGATGCGTTAGAGGGGAGGAGAGGTCACGCCCTCCTACCAGCTCTGCTTCTAACTCCTGATCTCCCTCGACAGTCTGACTGACGAGATGCTGCTCCAGGCCTGTGAGGGGCGAACAGCACACAAGTAAGTCGTGGTGGGCCCTGGGCTCCTTTCTGCCCACCCTGAGGATGGCCTGGCCACCTCCTGATGCTCCTTACCCCAGGGAAACGGTTCCAGGCGTCTGCTGCCTGAAGAAGACGGGCAGCTTCCTGCAGCCCCGAAGGTTGGGCCCATTTCCCCTGATAACCCTCATTCTGACTTGGACCCCACTGGTTTCAGGGCTGCTCGTCTGGGGATTACGATGAAGGCCAAGCTTGCTCGGCTAGAGGCCCAGGAACAGGCCTTCCTGGCTCAACTCAAGGGCCAGAACTCTGGGGGCAAGCTCCCCCAGAAAAAGAAAAAGCAGCCGAAAGAGGAGGAAGAGGCCACAGCAGCGGAAGGTCATGCAGATGAGCAGCACGCTGACCAGAGCGTCCGGAGGAGCAAAAAGAAAAAGAAAAGACGCCGTGAAGAGGAGGTGTCAGGTGGGAGTGAGGGAGCAGCCGTAGGGGCAGAGGAGGAAGATGCTGCAGGAGCAAGCGGGCTTGGAGCAGTGCCCAGCAGAGAGCAGACCGACCACAAGAGGAAGAAGAAGAAGAAGAGGCGGCACCACCAGGAGGGGGACGTGGGGGTCTTGGACAGCGGAGGAAGAGGTCCAGAGACGCAGGCGGGGGAGAGCGGAGCACACGCTGACCTGGGCAGCAGAAGCGCGAGGCGGCAGCTCAGGGACGTGCACTCAGAAGATGGAGAAGCTGAGGAGGCCGGCTCAGCAGGTGGGGCTGGGGAAGCAGAGCGCGGGGCCTGCAGGGACTGCAGACGCAGGAAGCAGAAAAGACAGCATCGAGGGGAAGAGGAGGTGGCCGTGGAGGTAAGGGGTGAAGAAGAGGGTGGCAGGACTGGGGAAGAGGGCAGGGCACACAGCAGCTCAGGCAGCAGAAGCAAGAAGAGGCGGCGGCAGCACCCAGAGGCGCCTGCTAGGACCAGCCCCGACCAGAGAGCCAAGAAGAAGCGGAAGAAGAGAGACTGAAGCCTGGTCACAGTGGCGTTCAGCTCTATTCAGTGGCCTCGGACACTGGGCTCGAGGGCGTGACTCTGCAGCCCCTAAATGAAGACGGTCCCAAGCGGAAACGCACCCAGGAATCGCAGTCTGCTGAGCCGAGCAAGCGGGCACCGTCCCCTGCACTGTGCTGACTCAGACGTCATGGGCTTGGACTCGGGCGCCGGCAGGGCAGGGCGGGCTGGGGGCTGGGACGGGAACGCAGAGCCCGGTAGCGGGACCTCTCTGCTGAGAACATCGACTTGCCAGACGCGTCCTGGCTTGTGAATGCTGATGGAACAGATTCAGCTCTGGGGCCACCTTCACCCAGATGGCCGGCTTCCAACATTCTGCCAAATGGCTGAATAAACATCAGCTCGGGCTCCTGGCCTACAGGTACGTCCAGACTGGCATCTCCGTTCCCAGCCTGGGAAGGCTCTGAGTACAAATTAGGAAATCTCCCTTGGAGGCTTCTGGAGAAACTGTTATTCTCCTGTGCGCTTGCTGCACTAACGTAAGTGGCTGCAGCTTGCTGACCTCACCCAGCGCCCTGCTCCCCCACAGTCCAGAACCGTGCGTCCATGAGGGACGGCTCACCTTGCTTGGGACCGACCACTGAGTTCCCAGGACATGGCAGTCTCTTGCTATTCCATGTCCCCCTGAGAGAGCACATCTCCAGGACTGCTCTGGGGCTCCCGTCACCCACACATCTTGCCAGAAGATTCCCTGGACGCCACCACTCTGGGAGAGAGAGGCACTAGGTCTTTATTGGGACGGCTGCTGCCACGGTCCCTCACTGCAGGCGGTAGACACACTCCGTGTCTGGGTAGGGCGGCAGGTTCAGCTGGTACTTCTTTTCTAGAGCAGGTGGCACAAAACGACCCCCCAGGTAGTGGTAGCGGCCGGTGAACTGGGTTGCAGACTTTTTGGGTGCCGTCAGGGAGATGAGCAGGTCTGGCTGGATCCCTCCAGAGCTCCCCTTCTCCACATCCCATCCTGAAAACAGAAGGTGGTGTTCTGGCAGCACAGAAGAGGCCAGATGTCTAGGCCCTCTACTCACCCGGATGTGCTCTGGCCCTAGAGTACTGGGGACCCCGCAGCCCCCACCTAAGGGGTTCTCATTCTAGGAGCTCCTTGTGCTCCAGGACCTGAGGTTCTTTATGGGACCAGTATGTAAAGGGGGCTTCTGAACTCTGCTCCGCAGCTCTGTGGGATCCAGAGAGCTGTGTCCCACCCCCTGCAACCTGAATTTAGACCTGGTCTGAGCTAGGGTCTAAGAATCAGGTATCCCACCGATCCCCCGGTGCCCCACCTGAGGGAATGTCAATGCTGGCAATGGGCACGGTGAGTCCACTCAGGACACTCAGGATGCTGCGGAATGGCTCCCGAACTTCACCCTTGAAGCTGAAGCCAAAGATGGCGTCCACCACCAGTTCATACAGCTCATCAATCATCATGGGCTGGGGTGGGGCAGGAAAAGGAGACAACGTCAGAGCCTTAGCTGGAGAGGGCTGGCCCTGTTGTGCCCACCGACCATTCACAAAACCATTCACAGACTCATTCAGAGGGCATCCCAAGGCCTAGGGCAAGTGTGAGTTGGTCTCAGGCCAAACTGAGACCAGACTCATTCTGTGACTGGGAAGCCACTTATCTGTACCTCAGTCTCTTCATCAGTAAGATGCATTAAGAAATTTACAAATTTCCAATTTCCCATCCCTAAATCCATGCACCTGCAGAAAGGGGTTAGGATGAGGCAGTCAATCTGGCCCCAGAGAGGGGCAGCTCATGTGTCCTGCTAAGGGAAGAGGGGAAAGGCGGCTTTAGAGTAGGTGTGGGGGAGTCATGGAGCACACCTTGTGGGGCGGGGCGGGGCGGGGCGGCGCTTAACGCACTTTTATCGAAATGGGATCCTGGGCCCCTGGAAACACGAAGCAGGGGTTACTGCAGAGATGGGGTGCAACTGGAGCCACCTACCTCAGAGGGCATTTCACCAAGGAAAGGGATGTCCATCTTCTGACACTGGGTTACCAGCGCAGTGAACAGTGGTTTGTTGGGCCTTTTGGGGTAATAGATGGCTGGCTGGTAGCCCTAGGAAGAAGGCAAAGTGATAATTTAACCCAGACCCCCAAAGCCTCATGCCCTCCTCCAAGGCCCCTCTCACCTACTCACAAAGAGTTTGAGGTGTCGAGCACAGACCAGGCCATCTCCTCCATTATTCCCAGGGCCACAGATGACCAGGACGGCGGGGGGGCTCCTGGACATGGACGTGGGGGGATATGCCTGGAGGCAAAGTCAGAGGGGCGGTCACAGGGGTTTCGGGAATGACCGAGCAGGTTGGGACAGCTGTCTCCTCCACACCCCTGTGTGCCTAGGCCAGGGGGCTCGACTAGAGGCTCGCTCTTCCCAAAGGTGGAGAGTGCGCCACTGACCTTGGCAATGGCTGTGGCACAGCTCAGCCCAGCCAGCTCCATAAGTTGGTCCACGCTGAACTGGTACTCGTTAAACAGCTCCTGGTCCACGGCCTGGGCCTCCTCCTGGCTGAGGCAAACCCTTGGCCTGAGTCCCCGCCCCCGGGCGACCGTCGCGCGGACAGAGCACCGCCCAGGCCCGGCAGGGGAGGGACGACGGTCGGCGGAGCCCCGCCTACCTCAAGTACTTCACCGAGGTGCTCGCCATGACCTCCGAGTACCTGCGGCTACCCGAGTCCTGCCGCTGCGGCCTCCACCAGGTAAGTCTCTGGCGGCAGACGCCGGCCTGGCTTGTGATCCGCGGCAGGCGCGAGCCCGCCACCAGCAGCCCGAGTCCCAGCAGCGCCCGCAGCCCGGACATCCAGCTCAGTGCGCGCGCGCCACGGCCTGCCCGGCCCTGGCGCATGCGCGGCGCTCGCCCCGCCCCCGGGGGCCGGGCCGGCGCGGGTCCGCCCTCTGCAGCCGGGACCCCGCCCCTCCGGAGCGTTTGCAGGGTGCGGCGCGTTTCCAGTTGTGTGTGGGGTGTGCCCGCTGCCAGTCGCTCTTCGGTAACGATAATCATTCGCGGTTCTGTGGCCCAGCAGCTCCTGTACCCCCACTTCCTAGGCCGTGGGAGGCAGCAGGGATGGCTTTGGGTCCCTGTCATCCACATGGGAGACCTGGATGGAGTTTCAGGCTCCTGTCTCAGCCTGGCCCAGCCCTGGCGGTGGAGAGTGGACAAGCAGATGAAAGAACTCACTCTCTCTCTCTCTCTCTGATTCTGGGGAAATAGAAAACTAAACCTTAAAAAAAAAAAAAGATTTATTTATTTGAAAGAATTACACATAGAGGAGAGGCAGAGAGAGGAGATCTTCCATCTAATAGTTCACTCCCCAGATGGCCACAAAGACTGGAGCTGCGCCGATCTGAAGCCAGGAGCTTCTTCCGGGTCTCCCACGTGTTTTCAGAGCCCAAGGACTTGGGCCATCTTCTGCTGCTTTCCCAGGCCATAGCAGAGAGCTGGATTGGAAGTAGAGCAGCCGGGTCTCGCACCAGCACCCCTATGGGATGCAGGCGCTTCAGGCCAAGGCTTTAACCCGCTACTCCACAGCGCCAACCCTGAAAACTATAAACCTTAAATAGGTTGAGTAAACTATGGTTAAAAATGTGACTGATACCATAGGCTCCGAATCACACAAATTTCTCATTGGAAACCTGGAGAATAATAAATTTTGCCCAAGTATTTTTGAGAATGCAAACACATTCTGTGGTATGGTTATGGGAAGAGGTTGGGAGATGGCAAACCAGTTACCATTAAAGCAGTAAAGACAAATGCCCAAATTGTTATGGACTGCAGGTTTGTGTCCTCCCCAGTTTTTAAAATTTTATTTATTTTATTTATTTGAAAGGCAGAGTTACAGAGAGGAGAGACAGAGATCTTCCATCCACTGGTTCAATCCCCAAATGGCCACAATGGCTGGAGTTAAGCCGATCAGAGCCAGGAGCTTCTTCCAGGTCTCCCATGAGGTGCGGGGCCCCAAGGACTTGGGCCATCTTCTGCTGCTCTCCCAGGCACATTAGCAGGGAGCCACATCAGAATTGGAGCAGCCGGGACTTGAACTGGTACCCATATGAGATGCCAGCACTGCAGGCGGTGACTTTAGCTGCTATGCCACAGCGCTGACCCCAAGAATTTATTTTTTTAAATGTGTTGTGCCTTTGATGTTGTGTCTGTGAAATACTTACCTAAGTGAGGCTGTTAAGAGTCTCCAATGCTTTCTTTTTTTAAAGATTTTTTTTTTTTAGATTCTCTTTTATTTAGGAGGAATGTATATTGTTAGTCACTGTTATCAAGGATCACATAAAAGCGGAATCATAAAACCGGGCTGCAGCCATCATGGCACCCAAGCCTGTGCTGGGCTCTTCCCCGCTCTGTTCTGGGAGTCACTGCCAAGACCCCAAAACCAACAAAGTCCCCTCAGCTTGAGTAAAGCAAATAGCTTCAAGCACAGACACTTTTTACAAGTGATTATTCAAAGAATGCACAATAGCCACGGTTCAGACGGATCAGCTACAGAAATCATTAAAAAGAAAAGTGGGGGGCTGGCGCAGTGGGTTAAAGTTCCAGCCTGCAGTGCCGGCATCCCATAGGGGCACCAGTTCAGGTCCTGGCTGCTCCACTTCCGATCCAGCTCTCTGCTATGGCCTGGGAAAGCAGCAGAAGATGGCCCAAGTCCTTGGGCTCCTGCACCCACGTGGGAGACCCTGAAGAAGCTCCTGGCTCCTGGCTTCAGATCAGCTTAGCTCTGGCCATTGCAGCCATTTGGGGAGTGAACCAGCAGGTAGAAAACCTCTCTCTCTCTCTCTCTCTCTCTTCTCTGGCTCTACCTCTCTTTGTAACTCTTTCAAATAAATAAAATAAATCCTTTTTTTAAAAAAAGTAGGGGCAGGGTCCTGCTGATTAAAAACAAAGATTGAACAAGAATGGGTTGAGAACACCAGGTGGAGGCCTAGCCTCCTCCGTCCAGTGTGACGTGGGGAGGCAGCGGGGGCCACGCGGCTCCTCCCGCACTGGAAACCAGATGCCCCGAGGTTCGCTAGAGACAGCAGGGGAGGGCATGGGCTCTGGTTTTCCGAGGGCCCCCAGCTCGTGGCTAACAGGAGGTGGCTGAGACAGCTCTGCCAGAGATTCTAATGCCCAGGATGCACAGCGCGGCTACTGTGCCAAGGTGTCGGCATGGGGACCCTGCGAGGAGCCCGGGGAGCAGCCTCCCCGCTCTGCTGCGTGGACACGCCTTCAGGCCCCGTTTTCCTGCCAGCTCCTCGGGAAGTTTTGGTGCTCTACAAAGACATCTTAAGTGTGTTTCCCAAACTTAGGTTTTCTTAGTAGGGTCCACTTTTGGTCAAAAGGTGTGGACAGAAGATCCCATAAGATTTATTTATTTGGAAGGCAGAGTGACCAAGAGAGAGGGAGAGACAGAGAGAGAGGGAGAGACAGAGAGAGAGAGAGAGATCTTCCACCTGCTGGTTCACTTCCCAAATGGCTACAACAGTCAGCACTGGCCAGGCCAAAGCCAGGAGCCAGGAGTTCCATCCAGGTCTCCCACATGGATGGCAGGGGCCCAAGGACTTAAGACATCTGCTGGGAATGAGATCAGAAGTGGAGGAGGCCGGCGCCACAGCTCAATAGCTAATCCTCTGCCTGCGGCACCAGCACCCCGGGTTCTGGTCCCGGTCGGGGCGCTGGATTCTGTCCCAGTTGCCCCTCTTCCAGTCCAGCTCTCTGCTGTGGCCCAGGAGTGCAGTGGAGGATGGCCCAGGTCCTTGGGCCCTGTACCTGCTTGGGAGACCAGGAGAGGCACCTGGCTCCTGGCTTCGGATTGGCGCAGTGTGCTGGCCACAGCACGCTGGCCGCCGTGGCCATTGGGGGGTGAACCAACGGCAAAGGAAGACCTTTCTCTCTGTCTCTCTCACTGTCCACTCTGCCTGTCAAAAAAAAAAAAAAAAAAAAAAAAGATGTGGAGGAGCTGGGACTTGAACCTGTGCTCCTCTGGGATGCCAGCATTGCAGGGGATGGCTTTGCCCACTGTACCACAGCACTGGCCTCATGAAGATTCATTAGTTATACACAATGTGAAGCATGTTTTTATGACACGGATAACATTTTTGAACACATGTGCCAGATATTAACATGAAACATTCCATTCTCACAGCAGCCCTAGTATTTCCCATTTCACAGGTGAGAAGGCTGAAGCTCAGAGATGTCAAACAACATGCCCACGGTGCAGCGAAGCGACAGATGTCGGAGGAGCTGGGCTCCAGGCTGCCTGACCTGGGAGTCTGCACTCGGGTCGTTCCGTACTGGACTGCCCCAGCAAACGCAGGGAGCTGGCTTGGAAGCAGCGCAGCTGGGGCTCCAGCCGATGATCGATGCCGGACGCCGGTGTCGCAGGCGGCAGCTCAACCTGCGGCGCTGCAGCGCTAGGGGGAGCTGCGGGGGTGAAGACTGCAGCCAGCATGCTGGGTGCGGGTCACGTGATCGTGCAGAAGCCAGACTGGGGGGGTCTCCTCTGGGGTCCCCTGGGCCACTGGGACGACCTGCAGGAGCCAAGAGGGACTTGTCATGGGGGAGGGGCGGGGGAAACTGGGGGAAGAGCCGGAAGCAGCCTGCCCCACTTCTGGCTCGCCTGGGCCCCAGCACTCACCTCTGCTGGCGGGCTCCGGGGCAGGAGGGAGTGGACTTAAACTTCACGTCCCCCCATTCTGCAGGCTTCGCCCTCTCTCCGAGGCCACGCAGGAGGCAGGGAACAGCTCGGGCCTGCAGAGCTGGGCGAGGGTTGTTCAGGTTGCTGAAGGGCAAAGACCCAAGGCTCAGGGTTCTGTATCCCAAGCACCAGTCACCTCTTCCTTCAACTTGAACAGAGGTCAGGTTGCGTGGAAATCATCAGAAGCTTCATCGTCCGCTCCCCGTGCCGTTCTCCGCGCCTCCTCCCGTCCCCCAGGACGCACCTATTGGCTTGGGGGCCACTGGGTACCAGGATGCCAGGGTGGTCCACTCGGGCGGGAAGACGGGCCCCAGGTCCTGCGCCTGGAGGGGGTGTGACAGACGTGGTCACCGCAGGCAGCTCTGCACCAAGAACCACCATGGGGGGAAAGAGATGAGGGTAAGAGGGGACACACTGGTCACCAAGGGCTCCGGCCAAACATGGGTGCTAGAAGCTGGCCGTGGCAGTGATGCACCGCATCTGGGAGGAAACGCAGAGACAGCGCCAGCAAGGCCAGGGCAGCTCCCGGGTGCCCAGCCGGGGGCTGGGGGGAAGCCACTAGGGAGAGACGCAAGAATGGGGAGCTTGGGGCCAGGTGCCCGGAGAGGAGTGCACTGTAGGCTTTTCACAAGCCTGGCTGCTCTCAGAGGCTGCAGAAGTTAGGCAAGGGAGCGAGAGGGAGGAGGAGAAGTTGCCCAGGAAATGGGCGGGGACCTTCAGAGCCCAGTCGAAAGGGCAGGGCCCCTCTTCTGGGGTGGCAAATCCGGAGAGCCAGGGCCGGGCGAGGGACGTGCCAGGCCCCTGCCTCCTCCCCCTCCCCCCACGGCGGGATGGGTGGAGGAGGGAGCTGAGAACGAGGGGGCGGGTGCAGCTGGGACAGCCTGCTTGGACTCACGCTCCAGTCTCCGAGGCCTGGACGCTGTGGGCTGATTCACCAGTCCCTCTGGGTCTTTCTCCTCCTGGCCTTCCTCACATTCTTCCTCTTCCCACCTGCAGGGCAGACAGACACCACAGCCTACTGGTCTCCTCCCCAGGGGGTACCAATCAGGTTCCCCCAAAGCTCCCCTGGAGCGCCAGGCCATCCCCAAGCTCCGCCCTGGCCTCGCTCACCTGGGCTGTGCACCTGCTGTGCTGCTCCTCACCCTGGCTGGGGTCCCTGCCTGGCAGGCCCCTCCTGGAGCCTGGGGCCTTCTCTGGAATGAAGGGGAATAAAGGGAATTGATTTTTTTTTTTTTTTTTTTTTTTTGGCAGCTGTGCACAAGTGTGGGAGTGGCCACCCTCGGCAGATAGAGGCTTTATACAGACAACTCAGGGTGTGCGGCGGCTTGTCTCAGAACCAAGTTCCGGGCTGGGGTCACTAAGAGGTCTCAAGTTAGAGGGTCAGACCTGGCCAGAGCCTGACCCTCCACCCCCCACCCCCACCCCCAACCCAGAGCCTGGCGCCACCCCCACCTGCAGCCTCACCAGGCAAACTCACAGGAAGTTGTGGCAGACCCCAGGTGGCACCCAGCCTTCTGGACCCAAAACCATCCCCTGCCTATACCAGGCTAATTTAATGCTGTTTGCAAATTATGAGTATAGTGTTCTAGTCTTTACATAAAAACATAAGACCTAGTAAGTTCCTGTAATAAATATTAAAGTGTAGGGGCTGGCATTGTGGCACAGTGGGTGAAGCTCCCTCTTGGGACACCAGCATCTCATATGAGCACCAGTTCGAGTTTTGGCTTCTCCTGCTCCACTTCTGATCCAGCTCCCTGCTAACGTGCCTGGGAAAGCAGCAGAAGATAGGCCAAGAACCTGGGCCCCTGCCACCTATTTGGGAGACCCAGATGGAGCTCCTGGCTCCTGGCTTGGTCCTGGCCATCTTTTTCTGTCTCTGTGTGTGTGTGTCTTCTTTTCCCTCTGTCACTCAGTCTTTCAAATAAACAATTTATTTGAGAGGCAGGTTGACAGAGAGTGGGGAGAGAGAGGTCTTCCATCTGCTCGTTCACTCCCCAAATGGTCACAATGGCCAGAGCTGGGCTGATCCGAAGCCAGGAGCCAGGAGCTTCTTCCAGGTCTCCCACACAGGTGCAGGGGCCCAAGAACCCAGACCATCTTCCACTGCTTTCTCAGGCCATAAGTAGCCAGACAGGAAGTGGAGCAGCCAGAACTTGAACTGGCGCCCATATGGGATGCTGGCACTGAAGGCAGGGGCTTAACCTGCACCACAGCAGTGGCCTCAGTAAGTCTTTTTTTAAATATTGAAGTATAATTTCAATTTCTGGGGTGGAAGTTTCCAGAAGGTTCTCATAGTGGGAGGAGGAGGCAGTTGGAGAGAGGAAGAGCCAGGACAGGAGCCCCTTGGTGATGCTCCCTGGCGACTTGGAGCTGGAAGAAAGGGACTTTCATGGGGCACTACCCCCATCCTGTGGTCATTTCGGGAACTGCAGCCAAGGACAAACCGTTTCCACCTCCTGGCAGAGCCGGCCTAGGAGCCTTGATTGCGCCGGGGGCTTCACCCAATGGGCTTCTTACCAGTCAGCCAAAGCGCCGGGCAGCCCTGGCGTTGGCGGCCTGCCTCGTCCGCCCACCTCCCCACCCCGCGGGGAAAGTGGCTTGCGTCCCACACGCGAGCCTGGGGCAGCGGAACACAGATGAGCAGCCAAGCGCAGCGCCTCTGGGAACGTGGGCTCTGCTCGCCGCCACCCCCTCCTCCCGGAACCCCCACCCTGGCCGGTCCTTGTCGCAGGTGTCCTTTCCCCAGGGTGTGAGCCGGGACCAGTCCCACCTGGGCCGAGTGGGTCCTCATGGCGTCTGCCAGCTTGGCCACCAGCCGTTGTCGCACAGAATCCGACTCCTCCTGGAGAGGGGGGCAGGCCTGGGCTTGGTGGGGACATCGTGGGGTCGGGGGTGGGGAACAAAACAGGATGGGGACGAGGGGAGGGGGCTCCGTGTCCCCCTCTTCTGCTCCATCCCCGTGCCTTTTCTCGGGGGTCCCGACACTACGGTCCAGAGGCAGGGGCGTGGAGGGGCTCACCTGACACTGGGCCAGCGCCTCCTTGTAGTACGTCAAGGCCTGGTCATACTGCCCCAGTCTGGCTGCCGCAGCCCCCAGACCCTCGCAGGCCTGCCACTGCCCCTTCGTGTCCCCTGGGGGAAGGCAGGCATGAAGGGTCCTCTCCCTGCCCCACTGACCTGCCCCTCCATGGGTACCCTCCCGCCCAGCGCCCAGGACCCCCCGGGCTCCGGCCCTGCCCTTACCGGAGTCGCAGGCGGCCTGCAGGGCGTGCAGGTAGCTGTCTCTGGCGGCCTCGTGGTCCCCCAGCTGGCTCAGCGCAAACGCCAGGCTGCCAAAGCTCCGGCCCTGCTCCCACCGTTGCCCAGCAGCGCCTGGCAACACAGCCCACTCGGGCCTAAGCGGGCGCTTGGGGCTGCTGGCACACCGGAACCCTCACCCAGCAACCTGGGGGTGGGGGGCTGGCCACCTCCCCCAACTGGCTAGTCCAGGCGGGCAAGGCAGGTGTGCCCGCTGAAGCTGGGTGGATTTGGTGTCCCTAAGAGGGGTGCTGCGCCCTCTTGGGGCCCTCCTCCCACATTCTTCCCTCCCCTTGCTTACGCCATGGTTCCTTTCCATCCTGCCAGGCTCTCCCTGAGCCCCCTGGCCCCAGGCCGCCAGGCCTCACCATTGGCCCCAAAGCTCCCTCTCTCCTTAAGCCTCAGGGCCCCCTCTTAGTCCTTGGTCCCGGCCCCAGCACCTACCATGTAGGCTGGCGGCGGCACGGTGAAATGCCTGGGCTTCCGCATAGTTGCCAAGGGCGTTGTGGGCTACCCCGAGGTTTCCCAGTACCGTGGCCTGCTCCCGGGCGTCCTGGCACAGAGGCAGCGCCTGCCCGAAAGCCTCCACGGCCATAGGGAACAGCTGCAGCCGGGAGTAGCCCAGGCCTAGGTCGTTATACAGCCATCCTAGAGAACACAGCTGGGGTCACTGGTGGCCACATCCGACGTCCCCCAGACCCTTCCCTGTAGGCTCTGTCTCCCCAGATCCCCACCTCCCTCCTCTCCCAAGGCCTCACCCAGCTGTGCCCGATCTGCGCTCCTGTTGGCAAGCTTCCGGCTCTCCTCCAGCACCTGTAGCACCTCACCCACCCCGTGCCGCCTGCTCTCCAGCATACACTCTGCTGCAGCCCCCAGTGCTAGGGCTGCGGCCCGGGGCCGCTTTGCTTGGGAGTAGGCCCGGCTTGCTTCCTGCAGGCAGTGGGCTGCCAGCTCAGGCTGTCCCAGGGCCTGGTAGCAGGCTCCCATTTTTGCCTGGGCGTCCCCCTGGTCCCCCTGGGGCTGGTAGTGGCCCAGAGCCCTGCGGTACCAGGCCAGAGCTTGAGTCAGGTTGCCCAGGGCATGGTAGGCCAAAGCCACATTGAAACAGTGGTCTCCGTGAGGCCTGCCCTGCGCCTTCTCCTCGGGCTGGGCCCGCAGGAGCAGCTCAAGGCCTCTGGCTGGGTCCCCAGTCTCCACGTAGGCGGCTCCCAGGTTGCAGGCACAAGCTCGGAGCACGGAGGTGTCCCTGGTCCGTGGGGCCTCGGAGGCCAGGAGGAAGGCCTTCTGGAAGCTAGCCAAGGCCTCATGGCTCTGGCCGGCTCGTAGAGCTGCGTGGCCAGCTCTGGTGAGGGCTTGGATGCCGGCCTCCTGCTGTGACCGTGTCGTCTTCTTTTTCCTCTTGCAGCTTGCGGAACCAAGCTCAGGCTCTGGTGGGGCATCCTCAGGGCTGGGAGAAGACATGGGACTGACAATGGGGAAGAGAGGCCTGGGTCTGTTGGCCTTGGCTGCCCCAGAGCAGCCAGCCTCCCTGGAGAGCAGTTCAGCCCCACCCTGCTCCTGACAGGACTGCACGCCTAAGAATGGCTGACATGGGCAGCACTTGGCACAGCGGTTGGGACGCCCGCATCCCATAGCAGAATGGTTGGGTTTGAGTCAGCTCTGGTCTGGATTCTAGCTTCCTGCTCATGCACACCCTGGGAGGTGCAGATAGTGGTTCAAGTAGCTGGGGCTTTGCTACCTACGTGGGAGACTGGGATTGAGTTCCTGGCTGCCACCATTGAACTCACTCACCCCAGCTGTTATAGGCGTTTGGGAAATGAACCAGCAGACAGGAAAGCAATCTCTCTCTCCCCCTCCCTCTCCCTCTCCTCTGTGTGTGTTTCTTTACCTTTCCAATAAAATAAAACAAATTGTTAACCCAGGCACTCTGATTTGGGATGTACCTGTCCTAAGTGGCAACACTGTGTCAAACAAACACCAGCCCCCCCATTTTAACCCTTTTTAGGGGTTCAGTTCTGTAGCGTTAAGTACGCTTCCGCTGCTGTGCACCCATCACCACCACACCCTCCCCGCCCAGAACTTTTCATTACATTCAAGGTAAGTGTAACTGATTGATTTTAGAATTTGGAAGCATTAGCGTGCACCTGCTGTTACATACAGTTCACAGCAGTCAACAGTGAGCCAGTGGAGGAACAGCCTCTCCTTCCCCTGCTTCTCTGTGCCTCTGACTGCCCCGCCCCCACTCCTATCTCGTGCCTGCTGGCTCCTCTCCACACGGAGTCCAGGGCAGGCCAGTGCTCAGAGGGCTCCTGCCTGAGCCGGCCTGGGGACTGGACTGGCAGGGAGCCAGCCTCCAGGGGGTGCTGCCTTTCCATGGCCAGCCCCTCCCTTTGTCTCCCCGAGGGTCCTCAGCTTTCTGTCTCCTGGCCGGTTCCGGTCCCCCCGACATCCTGCCCTGGTCTCCAGGGTCCTCTTAAACCGAATCCATTCAGCGCGTGTATCCGGTTAGAATCCTTCCCCTCGGAAGGCAAAGCCTTTCACCAGCTCTCCTCCCAGGAGGCAGGAAAAGGCGGGGAAAGCCCGGAGCGCTGGGTTCTTGGCTCCTCCCCTTTTCTTCTCTTTCCCCTCTGTTTTGGGGAGAGCCAGGCAGAGGTGATGCATTCCTTTTAAAAAGACATCCCCCCTGCTTCAGAGAACACCCAGAAACCCTGCTCTTCCAGGCCCTCAATCCCGGGCGTTCAGGCTACCTCCATCCGGTCTTGGGGCCCCGGCTGCAGGATGCCTCACCTGCTTCCTTGTCTGCGGCTGGCTTTCTGGAATGGATCCTCTGGCTTGGGTTACCTCCCCTCTTAGCTCAGAGCTCCTGGGGTTACCAGACAACCAGGTGCTGCCCTCCGTTCCTAGGGAGTTCTTTGAGTGACAGCTCGGGTATCCTATCTTAGTGCTTGGACACAGACACTGGGTTCCACTGCCCTACCTGGGCTGCGGCTCCCGACCTGGCACACACAGCCCTCCCATCTTTCACGTCAAGGAATGAACCAGCACTCTGTGGGGCTGGTTACTGGCTACACGCTCAGAGATGGCCTACACACACACACGCACACACACACACTGTGCTTCTCTGTGGTACTTTCACATTCGGGAGCAGGGTGGAAGGCTGATGATCAGGAAAGGCCTGATCTAGAAGCTCCAGGCCCTGTTAATGAGAGGACAGTCGGCCCCAGGACAGCGGGCACAGAATGCCCCAACTCACTGAAGGTGGCTTGCGTCAGAAAGCAAATGTCCCCACTCACCTGGGGAGGCCTGTTTTGGGCAGAGAGGACTTGGCCAGAAACAACACCCTAAGGAAGTGCTGGGCTCACCCGCACTGGCCCTGCAGCACTGGCGCGGGGCCAAGGAGAGGCGTGCTCACCCAGCCGCCTCGCCTCTCACACAGACTTTCTGTAAGGAGCCAGGATGAGTGGGGGAGGGGTGGGACTGGACCTGCCAAAGACTCAGCGGTCACTGCTGAAGGCCTTCCTGGCTTGATTCCCTGCTGTGGCCGCCATTTCTGGCAACGCCCTCCGCACTGGGCTTCCACGACCCCCATGGATCCTTCCTTTCCCCATCTCCTCTGCTGGGCCCTCTGAGCACCTCCCAGTTGCTAGGGTCCCCCAATCCTCTGCCCCTCGCTATTTTCTCTTCTTCATTTACCTACTCTTCCCAGAACACTTCACCCGCTCCTGTGCGTTCAGCACCACCAAATACGCCAATCATTTCTAAATGTACCCTTCTTCAAACAAAACTTGCATTTCCCCAGCTCAAACCCCCCACACCCCCCGCCCAAGCTGGAAACCAGAAGTCGCCCTTGACTCCTCTCTCCCTGACTCAGCCTCGGCCTATTGAAATCCCTCTCCACGGTCGCCTCTTCTGCAGCCTCATGTCCGTGGCCTTGGACGTGGTGTACTTTATAGTGGTTAAGAACTCAAGCTTGGAGGGGGACTGTCTGGGTTTAAACATTGCTCTACACATTTGTGAGCTCTTTTACTTATTTAAAAGGCAGAGCTACAGAGAGAGAGAGAGAGGGAGAGACAGAGAGAGAAAGAGATCTTCCATCTACTGATGGTCTCTTCTTTTTTAAGATTTATTTATTTATTTGAAGGTCAGCATTACACAGAGAGAAGAGAGGCAGACAGAGAAAGAGAAAGAGGTCTTCCATCTGCTGGCTCACTCTCCAACTGGCCACAATGGCTGGAGCTGGGCCGATCCAAAGCCAGGAGCCAGGAGTTTCTTCCAGGTCTCCCACACAGGTGCAGGGGACCAAGCACTTGGGCCATCTTCTGTTGCTTTCCCAGGGCATAGCAGAGAGCTGGATCAGAAGTGGAGCATCGGGACTTGAACCGGTGCCCATATGGGATGCCGGTACTGCAGGTGGCGTTTTTACCCACTACACCACAGCGCCGACCCCTGATGGTCTCTCTAAAAGGCTGCATCAGTTGGGGCTGGGCCAGGCCAAAGCCAGGATTGAGGAATGTCATCTAGGTCTCCCATGTGGGTGGCAGGGGCCCAAGGACTTGGGCCATCTTCTACTGCTTTCCTAGGCGCATTAGCAGGGAGCTGGATTGGAAGTGGAACAGCCGTGACTAGAACTGGCGCCCATATGGGATGAAAGAGGCAGCTCAATGCTGGCCCCTGCCTGGGTCTTTCTGGCCCAGGGACCCTTGTCCCAAGCAGAAGTGAGGAACCTCATTCAAGATCTTCCTTTCCAGCTGGGAAGGGGGTTTCAGCCCAGCTGTCTAAGGGCATATCTGCCCGACTCATTATCAACGGTTCCTTCTCGGCATCTTGTTCTGGGGGCCCTCCCAGGAAGCAGGAATAGGACCCCCATGGCCAGGAGCCCCAAGCATCCAGATTCTCTCTACTTCTCTCAGCTGATGAGAGGCAAGGGGAACCACTCCTTTTCTTCAAAGAAATATCCACTCTCTTCAAACCTCTTCCTAGGCAAGTTTGCCTCAGCCTTAACTTGTCTGAGGGTTCTGGGTTTGGATCTTTCCCTTTTTATTTCTATTTTTTAAAAGCTTCATTTATTTATTTGAAAGGCAGAGTTATAAAGAAGCAGAGGCAGAGAGGTCATCCATCTGCTGGTTCACTTCCCAAATGGCCACAATGGCCAGAGCTGGGCCGATCCGAAGCCAGGAGCCAGAAGATTCTTCTGGGTCTCCCACCTGGATGCAGGGGCCCAAGGACTTGGGCCATCTTCTGCTGCTTTCCCAGGCCACAGCAGAGAGCTGGATTGGATGTGGAGCAGTTGGGACTCAAACCGGTGTCCATGTGGGATGCCAGCACTGCAGGTGGTGGCTTTACCCACTGCACCACAGCGCCGGCCACGGGGTCTTTTCCCTTTTTCTGCCCTGAGGCTCAGCCTAGGCTGCCCGCTGTTTGCCTGGAGTTGGGAGGAAAGGTAAAGGGAGCAATAGCACATGGGAGAAGCCCATGAGGGAATCCGCAGGGCTGTTCAGGCCCTTCTCTCTCACCTCTGCCGCCACTGGTCTCTGCTCCTAGTCCCACCTCTCCAAGCCCCTGCGGGAGGAGGGGTGCTCCCGGAACATCAGTCTGACTCACCAGCGCCTGAAGTGTTGCTTGCTTATCACACCAAGCCCAGCGCCTTCGCGTGGCACCCAAGGCGCCGCAGGTCCCAGCCTGCACCTTTG
Organism: Oryctolagus cuniculus; assembly: GCF_051225735.1. Classification (NCBI taxonomy): domain Eukaryota; kingdom Metazoa; phylum Chordata; class Mammalia; order Lagomorpha; family Leporidae; genus Oryctolagus; species Oryctolagus cuniculus. The sequence continues at coordinate 42,757,588 of NC_142873.1, forward strand.
GGCCTCTTTCCTGCCCTGCCTGACTTCCGCTCACCCCCAAAACTGAGTGGAGATTAATCCTCCAAACTCACCTCCTTGCCCTGGTGCTTGCTGTTTCCAGTGATAAGAACGCCTCTGACCTCCAACCTGACAAAGCCTCCTTCACTTTGCAACCCTGAACGGCTGTCAGCTCCACTAGGAAGTCATCCCTGCGCTTCGCGGCTCTCCGTGACGTCATGGCCACCACTCCCCTCCCCCTGCGCCTCTCTGCCCTCTACTTGATTTCACTGCGTGTGGGAACAGCAAACTTCTTCAGAACATTCACTGCACTTGTGTACCTCTGCATGTGCGCCACGTAGTTTAATGCATTGCACCACGTAGGCCCGGGAGTTAGCGGGACCCAGAACCGAGCAGGGGTTAACGGGAGTATTGGGGGGAAATGACGGAGGGAAGGGCAAGGACTAGCTGAAGTAAAGGGGTTTAGCTTTTCTGCACACCTGGGCGGCGGTCTCTGCGGCCCGGGACTACAAATCCCAGGACTCTCTGCGCAGCGGACCGGAAGTGTCCTGTCCGACCAAGGCGACGGAGAGGGGCGGTGGCCCAGCGGCGGGAGATTCAAACCTGGAAGAAGGAGGAACATGGAAGGGAGAGGAGCGGGCCCGGGCCCCGCGGCCTGTGAGTGCAGGAAGGGTCGGAGGAGGGTCCGCAGTGGTGCCGCTGCTGGTGGGAGAGGGTAGCTTGGCTGCCTTGGGGGAGGCTGGGGCGGCGGCAAGGGGCTGTGGGACTGTGCTGGGTGGGGAGGGAGCGCTGGGTCCCGGCCCCCGCGGGCCCAGGCGGGGCTGCCAGCGGTGAAACGCCTGCTGACCCCCAGGCCGCGCGTCGGAGCTTACCAAGAGCGTTCTCCCTGATTCCCAAATTCCGGAGCTGCGGGGTGAGGAGAACGTAGGTTGTCTGGCCGAATCCTTACAATGCTGCAGTTACTGATGGCTTCCATGCGTGCCCAGCGCAGCCACGGGACCTGCAGCGACCCGGGCGCACCCTGGCGCTTTGCACTGCGCTTTGAGACAAAGCCTGTCAGACTTCAGGCTCCGAAATTCCCTGCGGCTCTCAAACTACAGGTTCCTTGAGTCCTAGCCGCGTTCCACCGTGAACTGCATTTATGGCAAGCACTGCTGTGAGGCTTCCCCAGGGGGTTGGAGTTCTAATGCAAGCAGTCCTTTCCAATAACCCTACCTGAGAGAGACCGGAGCTGGGAGGGTGGAAGGCATAAAGGTTTCCGTTTGCTAGTCTGACCGGAGTGACGTCCGTGTCCAACCCTTGGTGGAAAGAAAGCTACTCTCAGGCATGACGACGGTTGGAAGATCGTTTTTTGTTGTTGTTGTTCCCCTTTGAGACTGTGTGTGTGTGTGCAAAGCCCCGCCCATCTCTCACAGCCCTCGATTCATAACTCTGAAGTGATGTCACTCACTTACCGGTTTATTTTCCATGCCTAACAACCAACAATTGTTGCTTAGCCTCCCCCTCAGAGGAACTGATGGATTTCCTGTGCTTTCCCATCTGTAGCTGGAGATGTGTGTTTTAACTTGCTTAACCGCCAGTTCAAATAAGCCTTGTCTCCCTCAAATTACCCTGCAGGACATGCAATAGAGGGAAATAGGATAAAGACGCAGAATGGCACTAAGTGCTGAGTCAAACACAGATTGAGCAACCTGGCCCTTTGCAAGCCGTCCGACTTTTCTTTTCTTGGGGGGTGGGGGGTGGGGGAGTGTCTGCATAGCTTTCTCTTGCCCTGTTTCATTGCAGTATTGCCTCTAATTTATTTAGTTTCAAGATAATTTTCCTCCTTGGGTGAGCTATGCCTAAAATGATAGTGAAGGTGCCCATGTGAGCTTTTAAAATTCTCTTTGTCCTTCCACTTAATCCCTGGTGGGCGGCAGTGCCTTCTGTTGCACTGGCTTCTCCTTCTTTCTGCCTGTTCGTTCTTGGAGCCCCGGCTCATAGGTAGAAGCCTCTGCCTCCTCTGTAGATTGAGGCCAGGACTGCAGTCACGCTTACCCTCTTAGGGTTGGAGTTGTTTCCATACATTTTTATCTCTTATTTAGTTCATTACTTGAGATGCAGAGAGTGAGCAAGCAAACTCCTATCTGCTGGCTCACTCCTCAAATGCCTGCAATAGCTGGGGCCAGGCCAGGCTGAAGCCGGGAGCTAGGAGCTCAGTCTGGACTTCCCTCATGGGTGGCAGGGACCCAGTGAATTGAGCCATCACCTGCTGCCTCCCTGGGGGCACGCTAGCGGGAAGCTGGAATAAAAGCAGAGCCAGGATTTGAACCCAGGCACTCTGATATGCACTGTAGGTGTTCCAAGCAATCCCTTAGCTGTTGTGCCAAACACCCACCCCCACATTCTTCTCTAATAATAATCTCTGTTTTGTGAGAATAGGAGTCCACTTGATGTAGGCAGGCATAGAGGATAAAATTGATCAGGTTTGCGAGCTGGAAGACCACGCCTTCACCACACCCCTGTGTGATCTCATGCCCCTACCTGGCCATACCTGTGTGCCCACCTGTCAATCAGGTTAATTAACCACTCCTCCTTGGAAGTGGATTAAAAGCCTAGGACACGGTGTGCCAGGTCTCTTCCTTCTTTTTGGCCTTTTGCCATTGTGGGCCAGTGCTGGCCAGCGCCTCCAGGGTGCATGGCCTTCGGGCCACCCGTGCTTCCTGGCCTGTATGCTCCTCCACGTGGCTGGCTCCTGGTACTCGGTATGAATCTAGATTTATATCTCCTTTTAGATAGAGCCCTCACTCTCCTATGCATTTCTCTCACTGAATAAAAGCTTAAAATGTATCATGCTGCCTCATTCACTTATGCTGGCATTCAGAATTCTTCTCTGAATATTAGGCAAGAACCCACACAGGCTTATCAATATTGGGAATTTATTAATAAGCACATGGTGATGTCATGCCCCCCCATAATCCGATATCACACCGACCCAATGCCTGACATAAAGGAGGTATTGCATTGCTGAATGGCTGTTGAATGCCAGGTCATTGTGGGTTCTGTTAGCAGCCTCTGAGAGAGAACCCAATGAGGATGACACAGGTCCAGTTCTTGGAGAACTCGGAGTCTAACGGGGGGAGATAAGGTGCTAAGTTAGCCACACAAGGCTCAGGAGGCACCTGCTCCGAGACACTGAGGGAAGGGCCATGGAGTAGATTTGCGGAGGAGGAAGGCGGGAAGATAACTGGAGGGGCCAGGCAGGGGTGCTGCCAATCTACAGGGAGGCCCCTGGTAAAGGGGTGCAGGGAAGCGGAGGAAGGGCAGGTGGGAGGTGCTGCAGGGCTCTGAGCAGAGCAGCCTAAGAAGAAACTTAACATTCTACAATGTATCCACGGACCAAAACATCCATGGTGACCCATACCTCAGACTTCCTTGTGTCTGTTACTAAATTATTTTTTTAATACAAGAAGGTGCTTCCCTGCTGAGGCCTCTTGTCAGATGTGCCCTTGGTGGACCCCTCCCCTTCACCCCGCAGATGAACGCCTCACGGCCGAGGAGATGGACGAACAGAGGCGGCAGAACGTGGCCTATCAGTACCTGTGCCGGCTGGAGGAAGCCAAGCGGTGAGTGGAGTCCCCAGAGAGGGCCTCCTGGTCTCCCCACCCAGATGCCCGCCCCCAGTGCCAGTGCCAGGGGACAGGACTCCATTCTATGGAGAAGGGAGAGTTGCCATTACATTTTTTTTAAGCAGATACCAAACATTACCTCTGCGTCCTTCAGTATATATCTCTAAAATATACAGACTTCTGCCATCACCACCACAATGCTTTTATAATACCCAGCTGAGTTATCCCCAAGTCCTTGGAAGACCGATTCCCAAGCCATTTTCAAATTTTCCTATTTGTCTAAAAAGAACGTCTGTTTTTTTTGTTTGGCTTGTTCAAAGAAGTATCTTTAAAAGTACATGCATCATCCTTGCCTCATAAGTCTTTAGTCTGGAGCAGCTAACCTCCCCTTTTCCATTTTGCATGTCATTGCCTTGTTGAAGAAGATACTGGATCGTTTTTCCTGTAGAACATCCTACATTCTGACTTTATTTGCTTCCTGGTGTCATTCAACTGATTCCTCTATACCCCATATTTCCTATAAATGGATCTAAAGGCTCGATGAAATTCAAGTTCAACATTTTTGACAAGACTTCGCTGGTGGTGGTGTGTGTTTCACATCACATCTCCCAGGGGGAGCCTCATGTCTGCTTGTCCCACTTTTAGTAATGCTCAGTCTGATCCAGGAGTTCAGGTGAGAGCAAGCTGATCTCTGCACTGAACATTCCCTGCTAACCTGACATCTCATGCCTGCCTCTGTCTGGGGTCCTCACTGGAACCAATAGTAGTGGTGAAAAGTGAAGAGCCTTTTCTTTTCTTTTCTTTTTTTTCTTTTAAAGATTTATTTATTTGAAAGAATTAGAGGGAGAGCCATAGAGAAAGAGAGAGAGATCTTCCACCTGCTGGCTCACACCCCAGATGGCCGCAACAGTCAGGACTGGGCCAGACTGAAGCCTGAAGTCAGGAGCCAGGAGCTTCTGGGTCAGTCTGCCATGTGGATGCAGGGGCCCAAGGACTCGGGCCATCTTCTGCTGCTTTCCCAGGTGCATTAGCAGGGAGCTGGATCAGAAGTGGAGTAGCCAGGACTCGAATCAGCACCCATGTGGGATGTCGGTGTCATAGGCGGTGGTTTAGCCCACTATGCTGCGGCATCGGCCCCAGTAGTATACTTTTAATGTTCTCCAAAAAAGTAGATGGGATGTAGCGGAGAGGAAATCGGGTGTCTATGGCGAAGAAAGTCTGAAGCAACAGCAGAGTGTGACTGGCTTTCTGGACATGGATGCTTTCCCGCAGGCCCCAGTGTTAGGGAAGTTTGAGATTTCTTCTTGCAACCACCAGCACTGGTAATGCCTTACACTGGTACTCAAGGTGTTGTCAGGTGCGTGCGCTCATTAGATCCTGGCAACGGCCTGCTGTGGCAGGAAGCACATTGGTCTTATCTTCAATTGCAGACTACAGCTGAGGCTCAGGGAGGTGCACTGCAGGAGATGGAGTGGAAAGTGGGTCTTATTCCAACAGCTGCGACTTTTCTGTCCCTCCTTTGTTGTGATTGTTTTGTTTTTAAAATTACTTATTCATTTATTTGAAAGAAAGAGTGAGCAGAAAACTGCCATCCACTGGTGCACTCCCTAAATGCCCACCATAGCTGGAGCTGGGCCAGAGCAGAGCCAGGAGCTGGGAAAACAATCCACATTTCTCTCCGGGTAGTGGGGACCCTGTCACTGAAGCCATCACCTGCTGCCTCCCAGGGTGCACATTAGCAGGAAGCTGGAGTCAGGAGCCAGCGCCAGGACTCTAACCCAGGCACTCCACTGTGAGATGCAGATGTCAACTGTGAGGCCAGTGCCCGCCCCTTTTCTCTCCCTTTGTGCTGTGTCCCTTCCATCAGCCCAGGAGTCTCCAGTACCCTCGTTATCAAAGCTAGGTTATGACCATGTAGGTCCCTAGGCAGACCTGACCTTGATGGAACTGGCTTCTCAGAGAGCAGTGAGCGGTTTCATTTTGTCCAGCAGTCAGATATGTAACCAGACTGTCATGTAACAGTGCACGTGGCTAAGCCTCACTGACGGCACACAGGTTCAAGATCTGTCCGGGAAGATAGCTTGGGGCAGGTGGGGCTGAGAGTTGGCCAGTCTAAGTGTGGGGCAACTTGGGAGAAGGTAGAAACGGCCAGGCAATGGGCAGAAAGGGGCTTGGGATTGGGCAGGGAGAGAGGCAGGGGAGGGTCAGGGGGCAGGAGGGAGGGAAGGAGGGAGGGGAGGTGGGAATAAGCCACTGTGGCCCGCCAGAGTGGGTGAGAAGGGACTCTCGTGCTCCTAGCTGGATGGAGGCCTGCCTGAAGGAGGAGCTTCCGTCCCCGGTGGAGCTGGAGGAGAGCCTCCGGAACGGGGTGCTGCTGGCCAAGTTGGGCCACTGTTTCGCACCCTCCGTGGTTCCCCTGAAGAAGATCTACGACGTGGAGCAGCTGCGGTACCAGGTGGGGAGCAGTGAGCGCCACCGTCTGCCTGCTTCCTCTCCACCCCCCCACCCCCCCGCCTCCTTGCAGTTGGGAGGGGAGGTGGCCCTGTATTTATTACCCCAAACTGGACACTTCCAAGGAGGAAAGGGGTGGGTGCCTTTACTCACTGCACTGGATCACCAGGTGGGTGTGTACTCTCTCAGCAGCAAGCGTGCTTGCTCGGTGGGCCCTCAGGTGCCGCTATGTGAGCACTGCCAAGCTTACGCCCAGAGGCCCGTGGGCTCAGCCACCTGTGGGTGCTGCCCCTTCCTTGCTCCCTGCTGTCCAGTCCTCTCTTCCCCACCCCTGCCCTCCTTCCCAAATGTCTAGCTGGTGCTTTCCCGCTCAGTTTTTCTGTTCTGGGGGATGGGAAGTCCACGGGGCGGTTCCTCTGGCTCCCCGGCCGCCCTTCCCTGTAGAATCTAAGCTGTGGTGCCGGCACTACCCACAGGGAGCGCTGAGACTGTGGAAACAGTCTCAGATTCTCTTTCCTTCCCTTGCAGGCAACTGGCTTGCATTTCCGTCACACGGACAACATCAACTTTTGGCTGTCTGCAATCGCCCACATCGGTCTGCCTTCGGTAACCCGGGGCCGGGAGACCCGCGCTCACCTTTGTTCTTCACTCACCTCCAGTGCCCCCGCCCCCGCCCTGATACACACATTAGCTCCCTGGGCTGCTCGGCCCCATTGCAGGTGTCCTCTGAGCTAACAATCTAAGGGAACCATTTGTGGGGCTGTATGCCTTTGAACCAAGTAACCTGGTCTCTGACTCCACTGCCCCCATGGATAAAAGGTGAGGTCTCCCTGACTGAGTTGCATTGTCCCCGTTCAGCAGTGAGGTTCCCAGGTCACACCGGAGGTGGGCACACGGTGGCCAGCCGCCTCCCACCCACTTCACAGTGTGAAGCGCAGGCACTCCACGCTGTGGGAGACTGAGCTGAAGCCTAGGCCCAAGACCCCAGCTGGACGCACAAAGCGTGTCCTTTCTCCCTGTGAGTCTTGGATTGTTTCTCACGTGGAAAATGGGGAGAGTGGTGCCCAGTGAGATGCTGTCAGGGCGTCACGTGGCCGGTGTGAATTCTCTGGGAACTGTAGAGAACTGTAGCACTTAGCACTGTTTTCTGGTTTGCTTTTCTTCACTATAGACGGGAACAACAAGGTGAGGAGACGAAAGGAAAGGAAGCTACCCCGGTGGGAGCAATAGTGTATCCTCAGTGGACCTGGGACGCCTTTTTTTTTTTTTTTTTAAGATTTGTTTATTTAAAAACAGAGTTAGAGAAAGAGAGAGAGAAAATCTTCCATCTTCTGGTTTATTCCCCAAATGGCTGCCTCAGCCAAGGCTAAGCTTGGCTGAAGCCAGCAGACAGGAACTTCCTCCAGGCCTCCCTCATGGGTGACAGGGGTCCAAGTACTTGAGCTACCTTCTGTCGCCTCCTAGGTATTAGCAGGGAGCTGGAGCGGAAGCAGAGTGGCCAGGACTTGAACTGGCGCTCCTGCAGGAGATTCAGGTGTCCCAAGTGGTGACTTCACCCGCTGCACCACAATGCCTACCCTGGGACCAGGGCACTCAGCCTCTAGATTCAATCCTTCATTATGAACCTAAATGTAATCAAAATGTGCTGAGGTCAGGCCCTGTCACCATCTGTAGCTGGCAAAGGAATCCAGGCCTAGGGCGACTTAGTTTTGGCTCTCCCCCCACTGATTACAGGCCTCCAGCTTGGGAACAGGAGTCACTGGGCCTTTATGGTTCTTTTTGTTTTGTTTTGTTTGAAGATTTATTTATTTATTTGAAAGGTAGAGTTAAAGAGAGGCAAAGGCAGAGCAAGAGCATGAGTGAGAGCAAGAACAAAAGCAAGAGAGAGACAGACAGAAAGATCTTCCATCCGCTTATTCACTCCCCAAATGTCCGCAATGGCCAGAGCCACGCTGATCCAAAGCCAGGAGCCAGGAGCTTCTTCCGGGTCTCCCACGCAGGTGCAGCGGCCTAAGGACTTGGGCCACCTTCTACTGCTTTCCCAGGCCATAGCAGAGAGCTGGATGGGAAGTGGAGCAGCTGGGACTCTAACCAGCACCCCTATGGGATGCTGGCACTGCAGGCAGTGGCTTTACCCACTATGCCACAGCGCCAGGCCCAGCCTTCATGGTTCTTGGCAGTGCGTGCCTCCTAGGGCCCGCTGCAGGAGGACAGCCAGCTCTCCAGCATACGCCCTTTCTGGTGAGGTCAGGCTCCCTGTGTCTGTGAGACGGCTGGGGCCGGGGCTCCCGCAGGATGTGGCTCGCATCCTGCAGTCTCATGGGGAGTTCCGTCCGTCGGGGAGCCCTATGGCCAAGTCTTGGCTTACGTGTCCCGGTCTTCTCATCCTGAGCTGACTCAGAACGACTGGGGAGAGTGACCCCGAGCGAAAAAGGGGCACACACCTCAGACTGGAGAGGAAGACCCATTTCTCTGCCTCCTCTTTCTGTCGTGCGGCTTCCAAGCCCCCAGTGGCAATAACTAGCTGGTCTCTCCTCCAGACCTTCTTCCCCGAGACCACGGACATCTATGACAAGAAGAACATGCCCCGGGTGGTCTACTGCATCCACGCTCTCAGGTGAGAGACCCCAGGCCTTCGTCAGCTGTTCCTCTGGGTGGAGCCAGCAAGTGATAGCAACTTGTGCAGCAGGCAGGATTGGGGGTAGACCCCAGGGAGCACCTCGGGAGCCGGAGGATCTAGATGTACGTGGTCTCGTTTAGGTTTACGTGCGTGTTTGTGGGCGCCTCTGGGCATTACCCACGTGGGTGAATGGAATGAGCAGGCAGGGTAGGGTTTTCAGCTTGTGTGACTGGGGTATAAAGGCACCAGGACAGCACCCAGCAAGAGTGTCCCGCATAAGCCACGTAGAGTGAGTAGGCAGGGCTGCTTGGTCCTACTCCCAGCCAATTGGCTAAATTCATGGAAAGTGACACCTTGTGTCTCCCACGTGCTCATCTCCTGTGCTCCTTTGTGCCTCTGCTCAGTGGGTGTCTGCTCGCTGGGCCTCTCCTCTGTCCATCTGGTGACCTGCTCCTGCCGTGTGTCCTCTGTGACACCTTCCCAGTTGCCCCGGTCATGCCACAGCATCGTGCTTACCTGCTGTGGCCCTTGTCCTGGCTGACTGCTGGTAACATTTCTCCCTGTGGATTGGGGGTGACTGGAGGGCAAGTGCCAAATGGGCTTCACTCCGAGTCCCCATCTTGTCTCCTGCAAACCCAGCTGTGAACACAGTGTCAAAGTGTGTCTTCCAATGCCTTCCCATTCCTTCCCAGTCTCTTCCTCTTTCGGCTGGGATTAGCGCCTCAGATACAGGATCTGTACGGCAAAGTGAAATTCACAGGTAAGCCCATCTCGGCTCCCCCAGCCCCGCCACCAGCCCGGGCAGGGTCTGAGGAGTTCTGAGCCTGAGGAAGTGCGCCTACACTGTCATTGCAGCCGAGGAACTCAGCAACATGGCCTCTGAACTGGCCAAGTATGGCCTCCAGCTGCCTGCCTTCAGCAAGATCGGGGGCATCCTGGCCAATGAGCTCTCGGTAGATGAGGCTGCAGGTAGGGGCTGGGCTGCCAGGCTACTCCTGCTAGCACCAGGCTCAGTGAACGTCTTCAGATGGATCCTGGCCACCTGTCACCCACAGGCGGGGCCATCAGGCGACCTGGAAAAGGAAGCGATGTCGGGGTGGCCTGCAGCTGGTTGCACTCTGGTCTGGGGTTCATCCTGACCTCCTGACTTTGCTTCCCTGCCCCCCACAGTCCATGCTGCTGTCCTTGCCATCAATGAGGCAGTGGAGCGAGGGGTGGTCGAGGACACGCTGGCTGCCTTGCAGAATCCCAATGCTCTTCTGGGGAATCTTCAAGAGCCTCTGGCACCCATTTACCAGGAGCTGCTGGCCCAGGCCAAGCTGGAGAAGGCTGCCAACGCCAGGAACCACGTAAGGAGGCATCCTGGGGCACAGAGGCCAAATAGTCAAGTGGCCTGGAGGTCATCAGTGAAGCCAGGGGTCCTATCTGTTGTCTCTAGGTTCTAAAGTTTCTCGGAGAAACTAGTTTATCGATGACTAGAGAAACAGGAGAGGAATTTCGCAGGTTGACGAGAACTCAGAAGAGCAGCCTAGAGAAAGGGTTCTGGGGGGATGCTTGCCTTCAGGGAGGACTGGGCGAGGCTTTGAAACACAGAGCTGCACAGGAGTGGATTGGAGATCCTGAAAATTGGGACAGTCGGTGCCAGGGATGACCCAGCTTCCCCAGAGTCCTGAGCAGAGGGCGGCCCCCAGAAGAAGGAACAGGTGTAGAGGGGGAGGGAGCGATGGGAGGAGGTCGAGTTAACTTTCCCCCAATGAAGTTTTTGCAGGATGACAGAGAGAGCCAGGATATCTACGACTTCTACCTCACGCAGGCTGAAATCCAGGGCAACATCAACCATGTCAATGGTAAGAGACAGCCCAGGAGGGGCCTGGGTTCTCCCCTGGGAGGTCTGAGGATGGCTTTTCAGTCCCCACTTGGACCAGCTGTTGCCTTGGGGAAAAACCAGAGGCCTTCTGGCCCTGAGTGTCTGGAGAAGTGGTCCCTGCTGGAGCGGCATCCTCTGGAAGAGAGGTCCACAGGGAGGACAAAGGCAAAGGGACAGGCCCCTCAGCCCCCGGTGCTGGGTGCAGTTGGACTGGGGACCCTGGGGCAGGCGTGTGCAGCGGTTGGGGGAGGGGCTGCCTGAAGGCTCCAGGTGGATGAGGCTTTGCCTTCTTGCATCAGGCTCTCTGCTCTCCTGGAATGCGCAGATGAGGCTGTGAGGGCCAAGCTGGAGAATGAGGGCTGCATCAGAAGGGCCCAGGAACTGAGGGGTGGGGGGTGGGAGTGGAGTGACTGGCAGATTCCCAGGGCTGGGCTGCAGGGTGGAGGGGGACTTCCCATATCGCTCACTGGAATGTCGGCCCTTTGCAGTCCATGGGGCTCTAGAAGTTGTTGATGATGCCCTGGAAAGACAGAGCCCTGAGGCCCTGCTCGAGGCCCTTCAAGACCCTGCCCTGGCCCTCCGAGGGGTGAGGAGAGACTTTGCCGACTGGTACCTGGAACAGCTGAGCTCAGACAGAGAGCAGAAAGCACAGGTCAGGCCCTGTTACCTGCCATCTCCTCTGGGTGACTGAGGGGACCTCTTACCCAAGGAGCACCGCTGTCAGTCCTTTGTATTCTGTAAGCGCTGACTACACGTTCAAAAGGCTGAATTTCGTTCCAAAGCCTCGTGGATGAAACTGATCAGTTCCTGTCCCCTGGGGGTCCCTGCCTGTGACCCGGAGAGACCCAGGGGCTGCAGAGTAGGCAGTGACGTGCTCCCCACTGCAACTTAGCAACTGTTGGCCTTCACCTTGACGCTATCTGCACTTGTGTTGTTTTGTTATTTATCATGCTTGCTGAGTAAACAAGTTAAAAATGGGTAAACAGGCAGGGGTGGGCCAGCCCATTCTGCCTAGCGGGGAGAGTGGGATCGAGGGTCGGTGCCTCGGTGGTCTGGGGAGCCCCTGCTGGCCGCTCCTATAGCAGGACTCTCTCCCGCATCTCTTTGTCTCAGGAGCTGGGCCTGGTGGAGCTTCTGGACAAAGAAGAGGTCCAGGCTGGCGTGGCCGCAGCCAACAGGAAGGGAGAGCAGGAGCAAGCCAGTAAGTCCTCCCTAGGCCTGGGGCCTGGTCTGGGTGCACCACGGGCTCTTGCGGGAGCGTCCAGCCCCTCTGCTGGCTCAGGACGGGGCAGTGGGACTGCTGCCCGATTCCCTCTCCTGGCAAGGGACTGCTGCCCTGGGGTAGCCCGCCTGGAGGGACACCGCAGATGAGTTCATTAGGTGAGATGACGGCGTGTCAGGGCTGCGCCAGGCTGGCTCCTGGGCAGGCTGGTTCCCTCCAGGCAGCTCGCCTGCGATTTTGACAGTTTCAACCTGCTTCGATTCCTTCAGCTTCTGCAGCGTAGTGATTTCCCAGGTGAGAGAGAAACTCATATCTCACTCCGTTTCTCTTAAAACGTTATATCCAAATACAGTTCTTTATTAAAAAAAAAAAAATAGCTGTTTCCCTAAGAGGTCCATCCGCGTAGCAAGAGCGAGGAGAGCGCGGGTGGAAGGCAGTAGCCTGTGGACCTTGCCCTGTGCTAATTGCTTCACTCGGTCTTGACTGGCTGGCAGCTCCTGAGCTTGCGCAGTCACCATCTGCCTTTGGCGAACAGTTTAGACCCGCCCCGGGCGGCTGCTAGAGCTGCTCCCCTTATCAGCTCCTGCGCTGATCTGATCTTATCTCCCTTGCCGACCTGACCTCAGACCTTGACCGCTTCTGCCATTATTCATCTACACTTGAGTCCTAGCCCCTTGGCGGGCCGATACCTCCCCAGAGTCCCTCCCCATCTCGTCTGCTCAGAGCACCAGTCCTTGGTTGTGCTCCCAGCCCCTCCTGTCCCTCCCTCTCCCCCATTCTCACCTGTTAGAAGCGGTGAGAACATCCCCCGGAAGTTGCTCCAAGTCTTCAGGGCAGTCTCTCCCAGCCAGCGTCCATCCCTCCCTGTGCTGCCGTGGTGTTGTGCAGAAGTGGGGGATGGCGGTGGCGTGGCCTTCACAGCAGTGCCCTGTGGGTGCTTTTGTGTCTTTATTTTCCCCCAGGAGACTATGTGCCCCCCCATGCCAGTGCCCATGTCTGCTTAGCATTTTATACGGCCCAGGGTTTGTAAACTCACGCTACGTGGATGTGCCGTAGCCCCTTTATAGCTTCCTCTTGCCCTTTGCAACCCAGAGGGCTCCACCTTGGAGCTAACGCCTATTCCTCTGCTGTCATCAAGTAGGTCCTGGAGCCCCTGGACTAACCTCAGCTCACTCGTGCGCCACAGCCACCTGTCAGTCACCTCTGCCACACAGCCACCCTGTGTTACACGCTGAGCTACTCGGCTCGGCACCTGACAGATTGCTTCTCATGGAGCCTCCTCTTAAAGCAGCCCAGCCCCTTTCCCCCCGAGCATTTAGAAACACATCTTGAACCCAACAGAATGGATTTCAAGAGCACTTACAAGGCCATCTCCCCGCCGTGGTCGCCGGCAGAGCCCGGCTGGCCAGGATACCGAGATGGCCCCGAGCACCCGGCCTGTGCGCCTCTCCTCTCCCCCCTGCAGTGCTCCAGGCTGTGCGGCGGATCAACAGAGCCATCCAGAGGGGCGCGGCGGCCGACACTGCGAGGGAGCTGATGTGCCCCGAAGCCCAGCTGCCTCCCGTGTACCCTTGTGCCGCGGCCGTGTACCAGCGGGAGCTGGCGGTGCTCCAGCGGCAGCAGCAGGGCGTGAGCGCCCGGGGCCCGGGCTGCGGGAGGGGCGGGCAGTCTGTCCAGAGCACCCTCGGAGGACCCTCAGGGACACAGGCGAGGGTCGAGGGCTGGGGAAAGGGCGCGCTGTGAGAGTCACTACCTTTGAGCACACACTGCCTTGTACACTCACTCAGTCCTTAGAAACACCCTAGAAGGGAAGGCGGATTGTGTCTGTGTTAGAGATGGGGGAACCAAGATTCCGAGGCCAAATAACTTGCCCGGCACTGCTGTGATTGGCAGGTGGGGAAGAGTGAAGCAGAAAACACTTGAAGCCCATGCTGGTAGCCACTCTGCTGCCTCACCACCCCCTGGACCAGCAAGCTGAGACGTCCACTAGGGGAGTCAGGATATACCCAAGGGGCCAGATAGAGACTTAGGGAGACAACAGTAGATGACGTAGATGGAAGAAGACTTCAGACCCCGGAAATGGGGGAAGCAGAGCTAGAGATAAATCTGGGAAGGCTTCCTGGAAGAGAGGGCAATTGCTAGGGAATCATACCCGCAGCAGGGTTTGCAGAGTATCTGCTCTGGGCATGAGCCTCAGGAGAGGCGCAGTCTCAACACACAAGTTGAGCTCCTACAAGGAAGCACAGTGACTAAGACTGGGAACTTTAGAGTCCCAGTCCCTGCCTTGCTAGCTCCGCTAGTTCCTAGCTAGGTGACGCTACCCTACCCCTCAGTTCCTTCCTACCGTGTAATTAATCCCGTCCACGTACACGCTTAGAGAAGGTGAGCGGTAGCACTGTTATTCACGGTGCCTCCAATCAGGGGAGGCAGGAAGGGTGCTCCCGACAGAGGGAACAGCGCAGTAGTATGTGAGAAGGAGCAGGCCCAGCAGAGCAGTGGGCGGGGGCCTCCTGGGTGTGGCAGCGACCGCCGGGCTGCACCTCTGTATGTGCAGGGCCCACTGCGATTCTTGCTGCATAGTTAGGACCAGAAGGGAGCTGGCAGGGCTCACTGGTGGAGTGCGGGCTCTGGGATCAGATAGCTGGAGTTGCCTGGCATAACTGCCGTGGGCCCCTCTGTGCACTGGGCGTGTTCACGGCGCCTCCTTACTGGTATGCGTGGACAATCAGTGGGACCGTGTGCGCAGTGGTTGTACTGGTGCGCATGGACAGTCAGTGGGACCGTGTGCGCAGTGGTTGTACTGGTGTGTGTGGACAGTCATTGGGACTGTGTGCGCAGTGGTTGTACTGGTGTGCGTGGACAGTCAGTGGGACCGTGTGCGCAGTGGTTGTACTGGTGTGCGTGGACAGTCAGTGGGACCGTGTGCGCAGTGGTTGTACTGGTGTGCGTGGACAGTCATGGACAGTCAGTGGGACCGTGTGCGCAGTGGTTGTACTGGTGTGCATGGACAGTCATGGACAGTCAGTGGGACCATGTGCGCAGTGGTTGTACTGGTGTGCATGGACAGTCATGGACAGTCAGTGGGACCGTGTGCGCAGTGGTTGTACTTGAGCATTCTGGGACTGACGCTCGTGACTGGCTCGGCCCCAGCGGGGTTGAGGATGGAGACGCTGGGGTGGAACCTTGGGGCAGGACAGCCGCAGGCCTCTGGGCCCTTCGCCAGGCCTCTCGCACGTTGCCCTCCCCCTGTAGGAGCTCAGCCAGGAGGAGCTCTTTGTGGCCGTGGAGATGCTGTCAGCTGTGGTCCTGATCAACCAGGCCCTGGAGGCCAAGGACACCAGCGGCTTCTGGAGCAGTCTGGGGAGCCCCGCCACAGGCCTGGCGGAGGTGGAAGCGGAAAATGCTCAGCGGTGAGAAAGCTTCAGCCACCTGCGGGCGGTGGGGGCGCGGAGGAGTGTGGTCAGGACCCGAGTTCTGGGAGACCAGGCTGCCGCGTGCCGCCCTGCTCCTGGGCCCGGGCCACCCTCCAGGGCTGGGAGTCAGTGGGTCGCTGCTCATTCCTCGTGGCTCTGTCGATCCCTCCTGTGACTGGGTTTGAGTGCCAGGTGCTGGGAACAAAACAGCAGGGAGCAAAACCCTGCTCTCATCAAACTGGCCTGCGAGTGCAGGGGGCTGGAGGTGGGGCCGCGGCGGGTGGACAGTTTCTCTGCTCCCCGCAGCCTGGCTACAGAGGCCTCTGAGGTAGGCAGTCACTTGAGAGACCTGGCAGGCCTGAGGGATTGCCATGGGACTGCCTGGGGCAGAGGCCCCAGGAAAGAGGGTGTTAGGCGTGCTCCGAGGACTCTGGTGTGGCGGAGTGGAATTAGGAAGGGAGCGGAGTGGGCAGTGAGGCCTCAGCGGCAGAGGCCGGGTCATTTAGCCTCTGGCCTCTACCCGGAGTGAGAAGGGAAGCCAGGGAGGGTGCTGAGCAGGAAGGGAGGCGACCTGACCTACTTGCACAGGACCGGGCCTCGAAGGCCCGAGAGGAGAACCTGCTAGACAGCTACTGCAGTCATCCAGGCACGCGAGGAGCGGGAGTGGCCGGGGGCAGGAGCGGTGGCGGCTGTGTGAAGGAGTCAGATCTGGGATGTGCTTTGAGAGCAGAACTGACGGGATGAACTGCACATGGGCTGTGAGAGAGAACGGGGTCGGGCGTGACACCATGATTCCTGGCGAGATGGGAGAGAGTGGGACCTGCGCGTTGAGCAAGGGGTCGGGAGGGCCGGGTTTGAGGCGCTTATTAGACACTTGCATGTGGGGATCCCGGGAGGCCGCTGAGATCCATGGTGGGCTGCAGGGCTGCTCCGGGGAGTCACTGGCAAGTGGTGTTTGAAGCCGCGAGGTTAGGGGAGCTCACCCAGGGTGTGCGTCTGGAGAGAAGCGGTGTGACGGTTGGGCTGCCGGGAAGTTTGGAGCTCAGGGACGAGCCAGCAGAGGGGCCGAGAGAAGAGCAGGGTGAGAGGAGCCCAGAGAGCGTGCTGTCCTGAGAGCACGCGGGGAAGCAGCGCGCTCTGTCCCCGACGGCTGCTCATCTGCTCGCCTTGCGTTTCCACTCCCTGCTGCCAGGTACTTTGATGCCCTGGTGAAGCTGCGACAGGTGCGTGGAGTGGACGGGGCTTTCCTGAGCTGGAATGACCTGCAGGCCACTGTGAGCCAGGTCAATGCCCAAGTCCAAGAAGAGACCGACCGTGAGTGCAACCCAGGGCTGGGGGGGACAGCCCGGCACCTGCCCCTTAGCTTTAGGGCTGGGGCCCTGCCCATCTAGCACTGTCTTTTCTCAGAGGTGCTCGCCGTCAGCCTCATCAACGAGGCTCTGGACCAGGACAGCCCTGAGAAGACCCTCTCTGCCCTGCTGCTTCCCACGGCTGGCCTGGACAGCGTTAGCCTTCCTGTGGCCCCTCGGTACCATCTGCTCCTCGTGGCAGCCAAAAGGCAGAAGGCCCAGGTGAGGTTAGGGCTGACTGCGTCGGTCACCAGAGCAGAAGGAACAGCCCCTGCGGGGAGAGCTGTGCCCAGATGGAACCTGGCCGAGAGCTCCAGTCTGATGGACCCGGTCACTTCCAGGAGAGGAGGGCAGGCAGGGTTCCAGTCTGGTGGAGGAGAGGACGATGCCTCCTGTCACCAGGGCACTGGACAGAGTGTGGGAGGAGCGTGCGTGCAGGAGCCAGAGTATCTGGGCTGGATTTCCTGCTCTCACACTGAGTGACCACATGACCTTCAGCAGATCCCTTGATGTCTTTGAGCTCTGTTTATTTGACTGTAAAATACCGCATACCCTGGCCCTACCCACCTCCCAGAGTGAGGGGGAAAATCCGATGAGTGGACCAATGGGGCAGGTCTTGGAGCCTGAGATGTCCCGAGGATGTGGCAGTGGCGAGTGGCTGAGAGCTGGGGCTCCTGAGCCAGACTGCTTGAGTGTGCGTGCTGGCAGTCCAGCCCTGTGTGTGTCACCTCACCTTTCTGTGCCCCCATTCCCTCGCTGACAAACTTGGGGCAATGATCGTACCTCCTAGTGATGAGTTAGCTGTGATATGGTGTGACAGTAGGGCTGGCTAACTATTGAGTTCTCACTCTGTGCCAAGCATTATTCTATGTGCTTTGAAAATACTAATTCCTAAGAAAATGATGTAGAACAGTGCCTGGAACATAGTACTCAATAAAATGCTATAAGGGCAGGCGTTCGGCAGAGCAGTTAGGGCATCTCCAGTTGCCCGCATCCTATGCTGGAGTGCCTGCTTTGAGTCCTGGCTCTCCCACTTCCTATTCAGTTTCCTGCACCCTGGGAGGCAACAGATGATGGCTCAATACTTGGGTCCCTACTGCCCATGTGGGAGACACAGATGGAGTTCTGGGCTCCCAGCTCCCACCTGGTCCAACTGTAGCTATTGTAGGCATTTGGGGAGAGAACCAGCAGATGGAAGGGGTGTGTGTGTCCCTCTCTATCTCTCTGCTTTTTGAATAAAATGAAAATAATCATGTAATTTTTTATGTTAGTTGTTTGTTTGTTTGTTTTGACAGGCAGAGTGGACAGTGAGAGAGAGAGACAGAGAGAAAGGTCTTCCTTTGCCGTTGGTTCACCCTCCAATGGCCACTGCGGCCGGCGCGCTGTGGCCAGCGCACCACGCTGATCCGAAGGCAGGAGCCAGGTGCTTCTCCTGGTCTCCCATAGGGTGCAGGGCCCAAGCACTTGGGCCATCCTCCACTGCACTCCCTGGCCACAGCAGAGAGCTGGCCTGGAAGAGGGGCAACCGGGACAGAATCCGGTGCCCCGACCGGGACTAGAACCCGGTGTGCCGGCACTGCAAGGCGGAGGATTAGCCTACTGAGCCGCGGCGCCGGCCTTATGTTAGTTTATAAAGTCTCTTCCTAACAAGAAGAGGTGGGAGGGAGTAGAGTCTGGGATTGAGTGAGACGAGGAGGGGAAGCCTCTGTGTTAGGCCGACAGAGTAGCAGGCAGGGCTTACCTGACCAGTTGTCTCGTGACCTTCCTGCTGCCCTGTGGGGTTGAGAAGTATGGTACAAGAACAGAAAGATGGTGCAGGGTCAGGGTCAGGGTCAGACTCAGCCTGAGAAGATGTGAACTGAGGCATTGGAGAATGGGGGTCAGGCAGCGTGGGCTGTTCATCCCGGGTGTAGCTGGGGCACAAGGGCAGGGAATCAAGCTGCTGAGATCTGAGGGTTTAAGAAGCTCTGTCGGCCCTGTGGCCAAGCCGAGCTGATGCTTGGGGCAGGCTCCGGCAGGGTAGGAGAAGCCTGCCGCAGTTCGAGGGGACACAAGGCCTTGCTTGCCAGGGCAGGGGAGGGCCGTGGAGAGCGCGCTCCCTGTGGCTCCCCGTGTCGGCCTGCAATTTGATTGCTCAGGGCAGCCAGGCCGGGGCACCTGGAGCAACCATCCTCGGGTCTCGTCTTTTCTCTCTCTCCATTCTCCAGGCAACAGGGGATCCTGGAGCTGTGCTGTGGCTGGAGGAGATCCGCCAAGGAGTGGTCAGAGCCAACCAGGACACAGACACAGCTCAGAGAAGTAAACAGGCGGGGCTGGGAAGGTGTGGGGAGGAGACAGGAGCTTAGCTGCAGCTCAGATAATCAGGGGGCCCAGTCACCTCCCTCTCCTGCCCACCTCCGTGGGCAGGCAGGCCAGAATCAGCAACGCACCACGGCTACATTTCCTGGCACTCAGCGGGGCAGGAAGTGCACAGGAGTTGCATGACCATAGTCCACCTGCTGCCTGCTCTGTGCCTTCCTGTGGGCTGTGTGCTCTGTGCCTTCCTGCGAGCAAGTGCAAGCCACGGTAGCCACAAGTCCAGACCATTTCTACTGGTCTCCTGAGTCTGCGTTCTAATCAACCGGCTCTGGCTAGGAAATGTTGTCTTAGGGTAGAAGGAGAGAGATTGGCGGGAGTTTGAAGAAAACAGGCAGCATGCCGGTGGGGGACACGGATGGTGTTGGCTGTCGGAGACGGCAGTCCCTCTGTCCACAGCCTACCTTTAAGCTTCTGTAGGAGCTGATTCTGCTTCCACCAAGCCCCGGCCCACAGCCACCCTGCGGAGCCCTCCCTGACTGTACCTTGGCCCCTGCACACAGATGTGACGTGTGCTGCTGCTTTTCCTGTCTGTACACCCTGGGGTATCCATGCCCTCCAGGGATTGATTGTTGTGTCCACTGAATCCCTGCCCAGGAGACAGCACAGGGCCCATGGGAGGGACTTGGGGAAGGGCTGACTGCTCTGTCCTGATGCCCCACCAGTGGCCCTTGGCGTGGCCGCCATCAATCAAGCCATCAAGGAAGGCAAGGCAGCCCAGACAGAGCGGGTGCTGAGGAATCCCTCGGTAGGCCTCCGTGGGGTAGTTCCAGACTGTGCCGACGGCTACCAGCGAGCCCTGGAAGGTGCCGTGGCAAAGAAGCGGCGTCCAGGTAATGGCCGGCCTTTGCCCTCCCTTCTCTGCCCACCCCGGCCATCCCTCGCCTCCTCCCAACCTTCCCTGCTTACCTGGTTTTGCTCAGGGGACACAGCTTTCTGGGTTCAACATGACATGAAGGATGGCACCGCCTACTACTTCCACCTGCAGACCTTCCAGGGGGCCTGGGAGCGCCCCCCTGACTGCCGCCTCAACACTGCCCACCTGACTCGGGAGGAGATCCAGGTTGGCCGGGCCCCTTGCAAGGGCTGGGGTCATAGACCAGGGGCTGTCTGCAAGAAAGGCTCCCACCCACTCTCCCTCCTGCTTCCACAGTCAGCCGTCACCAAGGTCACGGCCGCCCATGACCGCCAGCAGCTCTGGAAGGCCAATGTGGGCCTCGTCATCCGGCTGCAGGCCCGCCTCCGTGGCTTTCTAGTCCGGCAGAAGTTCGCCGAGCGCTCCCACTTCCTGAGGACCTGGCTCCCGGCAGTCGTCAAGATCCAGGTTGGGTGGCTCTGGCTTTCTGAGTCTCCAGTCTGTCCACCCCGCTGCTTTTTACTGAGCGCCATTGAGATGATCTTTCTGAGCAGTGGTGGTGAAGAGCATGGATTCTGGAGCCAGACTACCTAGGTTTGAATCCCAGCGCTGCCGCCTATTATCCTGGGTGACCTTGGCACATTTCTCTCTCCCTCCCTGTTTCTGCATCTGAAAACGAGGGATAGAACTAGCACCCACCCTCTGGGATTGCTATGAGGATTAAGTGAGATAATAACATCTACGGGGTTTCTACACTGTCTGGCAGGTGGGCGAGAAGACGGAACGAGTGCTGGTTATTGTCGCCATCGTCCTCTCTATCCAGCGAGCATGAGAGCTGCCTCATAGCTTCCACAAGGCCGGGGTGGGGTGGGGTGTGTGTGAAATAAAACTTAGTGAGACCCCAGGGTTTAGACACCGGGAGGACTTCCGGACTAGGAGTCATGAAGAGGTGTCAGTGGCTGAACAGGAAAGGCTGGAGTACCGCTTAGGGAAGGAAGAGTCTGCTACCCTCCCTCGCCTACCTGCCCTGTCCGCGTTTTTTTCCTTCCAACCTGGGGGTGGTCCAGTGAGGCTTTGGAGGTGGGCCCACAAGTAAGTGGGACAAGAGGCAGCCAGGGAGCTTCCTGGGGGCACTGTGCACACCAGGAATGGTGGGAGTTGAACGGAGGTGGTCTGGAGGGCTTCATGGAGATATTAGCGATGTGAAGACACTTGAGTTAATAGGCATCTGCGAGGGCCCAGAACCTGCGGAGCGCGCCACTCGGCACCGGGCAATGTTGACAGATGAGTGTGAGACCCACAGGCGAGGGCATCTCTCCCCTTGCAGGAGCTGGGGCAGAATCGCTGCTAGATTCTGTGTAGGTAGGGACACGAAGACAGTACCAGAGAACCCACGGTTGACAGCTGTACAGGCAGAGAGGCAAGCAGCCCTTGATGAAGACCTAGGGCAGGGTGGGGGGGTGGTAACTGAGAGCTCAGGCTTGGGAACCAGAGGTTAGAGTTTGTCTCTCGGTCCTACAGCTTCTGGGCCACATGAGCTCGGGCACCCCTCTGCTGCACTTGGTTCCCTTAGTCGTGTTCCCACGTGGAGTGTGCGGATTAAGTAGGATAATTATACTTAGCACTTAGTGTGGTAAGTGCTCCACTGGTGGTGGCCATTATGAGATGTTATTTTCAGGGCATTGGTCCCAGAAGGCCACACAGAACTTTCGTGATCTGCATGTAGTGGTCTGAGTCACGGGGCTGCTCCCTTGTGAGCCCAGGCAGGAATTTCACAACAGCAGTGGGAAGGACATGGAAAGGGAGAAGGGAGCCATGTGGGTCTGCCTGGGTGCTGGGACACAGAGACAGAGATAGCCCAGAGCCCCAGACCACTTGCCCTCCAGCCAAGCAAAGCGAGACTCAGAAGGGGGCTGCCCACACATGCCGAGACCTTCATCTCTCCTGAACGGTGCAATGTCAGCCAGAACCACCACCAGGGTCCTGAATTCTGGCCACTCCAGCCTGGGATGCCTTTTCCCAGCAGCCTCTGGGGCTGAAGAAGACCCTGGTTGCCTCTTTGTCTCCCATGACTGCAGGCTCACTGGCGGGGTCACAGACAGCGCAGGAGTTACCTGAAGAGGCTGCAGTATCTAAAAGCAAACGTGGATGCCGTGATCAAGGTAGAGGCAGCGGTTTGGGCGGGTTGCTGTGTGTGCAACTCAAGGGGCCCTCTGAGAACCTCCTCCTGCCCCATGGGGTTGGCCCAATCGGCCTGGGTCCAAGGGGGGGCCTCCAGCCTGGAGCTCTGAGTCAGTGTCTCTCTCCCAGATCCAGGCCTGGGCCCGGATGTGGGCAGCTCGGAGGCAATACCTGAGGCGTCTGCGCTACTTCCAGAAGCATGTGAGTGTCGCCCTGCACCCCTGCCTTCACCCGTGAGAGCTTGGGCAGCTGGCAACCCCTTCCCTGTGCGCGTGTGTGGCAGGTTGACTCCGTCGTGAAGATCCAGGCGTTTTTCCGTGCCCGGAAAGCCCGGGATGACTACAGGATGTTAGGTGAGCCCCCAGCCTAGCCTTCCCAAGTCTGATGGGAGAGTTAGGACCCACAATGCCAGGCAGCTCTGGGTGTCCCTCTTGGAGCCACTCAGCAGGTGAGAGGAAGGCAGTCGGGAGGTGTCTGGGCCGCAGCGTGGACGTGAGTTGTACAAAAGCCCCCCGGCCATGGCAGCAGCAGCCTTGTCACGGGGAGAGCTCTCCAGCCAGGGTGAGCTGCACCAGACTCAGGTAATCTCCCCGTTGCTGCCACTAAAGAAGAAAGGGGTCTTTCTGCCCAGGTTCCACCCTTCTCCCACTGTGCCCTCATCCTGGCGCCCGCAAGGCCTGGCAAGGCACACAGTCCTGTCCGCACTCCTGGGGCACTGGAGGGGATGCTGTCTTCCAGCCCTACCCTGCCCATAGTTGGGCGAGAGTGCGGAGCCTTCAAGATGTCTTCCCTGGCTGCTCTTGGCGCCTGTCCTTCTAGTCCAGGAGCCCAGCTGGGGGTGAGGGGACCCCTTTTGGTGATGGAAATGAGGGGTCCATTTCCATGTTCACCTCTGGCCCCTGGCTTCCTCTAGCCTAGGCCTTCTGCTTTCTGGACTGCGGGCCGCATGCTTGGGATTCAGGGCACTGTCCCGTTCAGGAGTCAGCTCCTGGTCCTACCCATGGGGCCTTCACCTGTGCCTCTGTACCGAGATGGCTGGCCTCTCTCCCCTCCCCTCCGCTCCCGCCTGCCCTTTCTCTTGCTGTTACACTCATGCCACCGTCTGGGCGCCCCTCGTCTCCTTTTTCTTCTCAGCAGTTTATGGTTTTGCTGAAAGCACTTTTTCTTGCCAGCTCTGTCCCCCAACTTCATTAGCCCCCAAATTCCGCGTGGCCTGGCAAGTTGCTTGACCCCTCTGTTGCTTCCGTTTTCTTCTTCATACACGGACCTCCTTGTAAGACCTGTTGTGCAGGCCTGTCCCGAGGGCAGATGGATAAATATTTCACCACATCCGAGCGGCCGTCCACTGTCTCGGATCCCCCGTTTCTCACTCCTCGAAGATCGGGCCCCACCCTGTAGCCGGATTAATCCACCAAATTTGTGATCTCATCTCTCTGTCCTGACTCTTTCCCCTGCCCCGAGGACGACGTCCGGTCTCCTAACCACGGCTTCCACGTCTTGCCGTGACCTGGCCTCCTCTGCCCCCACAGCTGCCTGACCCCGGCCCTCACTGCTGCACCCTCTGTGCTGCACTCCAGATGCCAGGTCCTTCCGCACTTCCCGGGGAGCCACGCTCACCCTCTGTCACCTCCTTTTCACAGACAGCAGGCGGGGCTCCTCGGGAAGTGTCTCTTCACTTCCCAGGTTGCCCCGGTGGCCTGCTTTTGTTTTCCCAGAGATCCTTGTGCTCGCCTGCCCTGATCACCAGCCACCCTGTTGTGAGTGCAGTGTGGTTTCCCTTCTAGAGTGCCTTTAAGGACAAGGCCTAGTTTTATTCCTCTTGCAAATCTGACTTCTCCATTTATTACTAGCTGTATGACCTAAGGAAAGTTACTTAGCCTCTCTGTGCCTCGGTAATCTCACCAGGAAGATGGATGGTTCCAGCCTACTGACCTCACTGGGCTGTTTTGTGTATGTAAGGCACTTAGCGCCTGTCCCGTAGTCAATATTATGAGTGTTAGTTATTGTTTTGAATTGTTATTCCCTGTAGCTTAGCTCAGAGGACTTTTTTGTTTGTTTTTTTTGCCCAAATACCAATTCGAAAGGTGATTCAAGGAGAGTCACCATGTGTTTCTGCCCTCCCCTGTAATTATGAGGCCAGCTGACCTTGACCACACTGTCTGCCTGTACTTCCCCGTATGCCCAGACATTCCTGGCAGAGGAGCATTGTGGGGAGCAGGCGGGGCCAAGGGGAGGCTGAGGGGTGGGAACGGGTTGGCCTAGCTGGAGCGGGGAGTCAATCCCATAGACTAGGGAGGCTTATCAGAGGAAGCTGGGGCTCTGGCTTCGGTCAGAGGGAGCTCATGGGAGAGGCCCAGGGTGCAGGTGCATCGAGAGGCAGGAGAAGAGCAGCTCCATGTCTTCCCCAGTTATAGGACAAGGCGCTCAGGTCAGGCCTGGCTCCACCAGCCCTCCTACTGCAAGCAGGACTAGGGCTGGGGACCTGCTGACCTCAAGCAGGGTGGGGACTAAGGGTGGGCCAACTCTCGGGTAGGGGGCTGGCCAAGACACCCCTGATGAGACCTGCCTGATCCTGACGCCTCCTCCCCTCCTGCCAGTACACGCAGCCCACCCTCCTCTCAGTGTGGTCCGCAGATTTGCCCACCTCTTGAATCAAAGCCAGCAGGACTTCTCAGCTGAGGCAGAGCTGCTGCAGCTCCAGGAGGAGGTGGTCAGGAAGATCCGGTCCAATCAGCAGCTGGAGCAGGACCTCAACCTCATGGACATCAAGATTGGCCTGCTGGTGAGGAACCGGATCACGCTGCAGGTGAGGCCCTGGCCGCCCTCCCCAGGCCCAGCCGCTTCTGGGGAGGTGCTGCTGACGTTCTCTGCGAGCTAATCGCATCTTTTTAAAATCTGTGGATTTCGTTACCTGGCTTAGGGCCGTGTTCCAGGACCCTCTCCCTGTAGCAGACAGTTTGCTGGGGACACGTGATAGAGTGGGAAGAGGAGCGGGTCATGGAGCTACACTGCCAGCAACCAGCAACGGAGCTGTGGGTGGTCCTTTAACCTCCGTGGCTGTTTCCTCATTAGTAAGCTGGGAACAGTGAGAACGACTGCCTCCCCGGGCCAGATGTGGAGGTAGACGTGAAAGCTCCTTACACAGATACGCGGTGACAGGTGATGTCTCCACCTCACAGTTATACAACAGTCTAAAAAGAAGCGCAAAAAAATGTAGACATGATGCCTTTGCCTAGCAACCCAGGTCTCTTTGGGGATCACCCCATGAGAGCAGGGGTGCCAGATAGAGTCTCAGGACAGTAGCAGGGCCCTCCCTGGCCTCAGAACCTCTCATCTCCCCTGGCTCATGCCTGTGTCTTAAACAGAAGAAAGCCTGGCTCCTCCAGGTGCTGATTCCAGACCATATGCTCCATCTCGTGGCCTGGGCTGGTTGTATCACCTGCTCCCCCACCCCTGCAGGAGGTGGTCTCCCACTGCAAGAAGCTGACCAAGAAGAATAAGGAGCAGCTGTCGGATATGATGGTTCTGGACAAGCAGAAGGGATTAAAGTCGCTGAGCAAAGAGAAACGGCAGAAACTAGAAGCTTACCAACACCTCTTCTACCTGCTCCAGGTGAGCAGAGGGCTTTGCAAGGAGAAGTCTCTGCGGGACCCTGAGACTTTCTTGTCTGTGCCTTGGCCTCCATGTCCTTTCCTGTAATCACAATGCCTGTCACCAGGGCAAGAGGCAGCCTCTTCCCCTCTTTGTCCAGAATGTTCCCAGTTCCCTGAGAGTATGGTAGTGCCTCCCCTGTCCCACGTCTCCTTGAGGAGAGCTGTCACTGAGCCGATCACCAGTCCTTGGAGTGTATTACCAGCCATTCCCATCTCCCCTGTTGCTTACAGACCCAGCCCATCTACCTGGCCAAGCTGATCTTTCAGATGCCACAGAACAGAACCACCAAGTTCATGGAGGCGGTGATTTTCAGCCTGTACAACTATGCGTCCAACCGCCGAGAGGCCTATCTCCTGCTCCAGCTCTTCAAGACGGCGCTCCAGGAGGAAATCAAGTAGGTTGTGCAGACACAGAGGACTAGGGAAAGAGTGAGTTCAGAGATGCCCCCGTGGGCTCCATCACGAGGCGACAACCTATTGAGGTTTTGGGGAGAGACTGTAAGACATGACCTGAGACAGCAGACTTGGGGTGACATGGGCTGATGCGTTAGCACAAAGGGTGAGGTGGAGGTACCAGGACATTCCTGTAAGAGGGGAACACCAGAGTAGGCTTTGAGGAGTCAGATCTCAGAAAGAGTGAGCAGCCTGGCCTGATCAATGACCGCTCGAACCGCAGGTCCAAGGTGGAGCAGCCCCAGGATGTGGTGACTGGCAACCCGACGGTCGTGAGGCTGGTGGTGAGATTCTACCGTAACGAGCGGGGACAGAGCGCCCTGCGGGAGATCCTGGGCAAGGTCATCCAGGACGTGCTGGAGGACAAGACACTCAGCGTCCACACAGACCCTGTCCACCTCTACAAGACCTGGATCAACCAGACAGAGGCCCAGACAGGGCAGCGCAGGTGAGCACACGGGCGAAAGGAGCACGCTCTTCCGTCAGCTTTTCTTGGGCCTCGCCGGGAAATCTGGGGTGTGTTTGAAGGTGACATATAAATGAGCATGCTGATTTATGCAAACAAGCCCTATAGGAGTAAATAAGGTAGTCTTTTAGACTCCTTCTAGTAATTAACATGGAACCGATGTAAATGACTCCAGACCCAGCAGGCTTGACATAGGATGAGCACAGATGAATATGCAAATGTGTTTAATTGCTGTGTCAGGGCTTGCAAAGGATATGTCAGGTTTGCTGGGACCTGGGATATAGACTCGTTATTGATAGGGGAGCAGATGAATTTTCAGATCTAAAGATGAGCAGGCAAATGAGATGCTGGAGAGGGCGGCTGGCCTGGAAGATCAGGAGCATTACTCAGGTTCACGGGTACTAGGAAATGTAGCCCCTGAGGACAGCAGGCCGTCCCGGTGATGCTCTGCGTGGAACAGGAGTGACGTGGGGGCACCACGTGGCCCTGGCACAGCCCTCCCTAATGTCCCAGTTGCCAAAGGCTATGAGAGTACTTCAGAAAGTTCATGGAGGGGGGGTGTTTGGCCCAGGGGTTGACACTGCTCCTGATGGGCACGTCCCACATCCGAGTGCCTGGGTTCAAGTTCTAGTTCTGCTCCAGATTCTAGCTCCCTGCTAAATGTACACCCTGGGAAGCAGGAAGTGATGACTCAAGTACTTGGCTCCCTGCTACCCATGTGGGAGACCTGGGTTGAGTTCTGGACTCCTGGCCAAAGCCAAGAGCTTTTAGGGAATGGGTCAGTAGACAGGAGCTGTCTGTTTTTCTTTCTCTGTCTGCCTCTCTGTCTTTCTCCCTCTCAGGTAAGTTTTGTATTTTTTAAATTTTTTTAAGTTCATGGGAAGAATTAAAAGTATGAATTTATTTTGGAACAAAAATTTTGTCGAAAATAATTTGTATGTCCACAATATATAAAAAATGTGTCTTGTGAAAAAATTATGGATGTATCTCAATCCCTTTTGCACCCAAAAAAACTCTTTTTTGTTGTTGTTAAAAGTATATTATTTATTTGAAAGGCAGAGTTGCAGAGAGAGAGGGAGAGAGACAGCAAAACAGAGAGATCTTCCATCTGCTGGTTCACTCCTCAAATGGCTGCAATGGCCAGGGCTGGGCCAAGCCAAAGCCAGGAGTCAGGAGCCTCGAGCCTCATCCAGGTCTCCCACATGGGTAGCAGGGGCCTGAGTACTTGGGCCACTTGCTACTGCCTTCCCAGGCACATTAGCAGGAAGCTAGATCCGAAATGGAGCAGAGCCTGCCGTGGCACAGCAGGTTAAGCTGCCATCTTGCAGTGCCAGCAGCATCTTATATGGGTGCTTGTTCGAGTTCTGGCTGCTCTACTTCTGATCCAGCTCCCTGCCAATGTGCCTGGAAAATCAACAGAAGATGGCCCAAGTGCTTGGGCCCCTGCACCCACTTAGGAGACCTGGAAGAAATTCCTGGTTCCTGGCTTCAGACTGGCCCAGCTCCAGCTGTTGTGCCCATTTGGGGAACTAGCAGATGGAAGATCTCTCTCTCTGTCTCTTTTCTCTGTAGACGCTGCCTTTCAAATAAATAAATAAATCTATTAAAAAAAAAAAAAAAAAAAAAGGAACAGCCGGAACTCAACTGTGGGATGCCAGCATCACAGGGAGAGGCTAAGACAGAGAGACAGAGATATCTTCCATCTTCTGTTCACTCCCAGACAGCTACAATGGCCAGGGCTGGGCCAGACTGAAGCCAGGAGCCAGGATCTTAATCCAGGTCTCCCATGTGAGTGCAGAGGCCCAAGGATTTGGGTCATCTTCCACTGCTTTCCCAGGCACGTTAGCAGGGAGCTGGATCAGAAGTGGAGCAGCTGGCACTTGAACCAGTGCCCATGTGGGATATCAGTGCTGCAAGCAGCAGCTTCCCTTCTATGCCAAAGCGCCAGTCCCTAACTCATACTTTTTTTTTTTTTTTATAGATTTGTTTATTTATTTGAGAGGCAGAGTTACAGACAGCAAGAGGGAAAAACAGAGAGAGAGAGGTCTTCCATCCTCTGGCTCACTCCCCAAACGGCCACAATGGCCAGAGCCGTGACGATCCGAAGCCAGGAGCCAGGAGCCTCCTCTGGGTCTCCCATGTGGGTGCAGGGGCCCAAGCACCTGGGCCATCCTCCACTGCTTTCCCAGGCCACAGCAGAGAGCTGGACTGGAAGAGGAGCAGCTGGGACTAGAACCCGGTGCCCATATGGGATGCCTGCGCCGCAGTCAGAGACTTAACCCACTGTGCCACAGTGCCGCCCCCTAACTCACTTTTAATTTCATTTTTCCACAAGCTTTAAAAGTACCCCCGCATGTGCAGGGCAGGCCTTGGTTTGCTCCAGCTTCCCTGGGAGTCAGCATGGACTGCACCTCTGGATTCCTTCCTGCACACTCCCAGTCCCCTGTGGTTCCCCGGCTCTTTCTTCTTCATCAGCTCCTCACATCCCTCAGCCCTCTCTGAGTCCCTTCTTGTTTTTGGCCCTTTCCCATCCCTGCTGGGATGCCCTGAGCCTGCCTGTGGGAGATCCTGTTGCTGGGTAGAGTTTAACAGCAGCAGGGGGTGGGGCCAGCATAGTGGGTTAAGCCAACACCTACAACACCATCCCATATGGACACTTGTTTGTGTACTGGGTACTCCACTTCCAATCCAGTTCCCTGATAATTTGGTTGGGAAAGCAGTGGAAGATGGCCCAAGTCCTTGGGTCCCTGCACCCATGTGGGAGACCCGGAAGAAGCTCCTGGCTCCTGACTTCGGCCTGGCCCAGCAATGGCCTTGCAACCATTTGGGGAGTGAACCAGTAGGTGGAAGATACCTCTGTGTGTGTGTGTGTGTGTGTGTGTGTCTATTTCTCTTTCTCTCTCTGTAACTCTGTCTTTCAAATAAATAACTAAAACTTTAAAAGAAAAGACAAGTTTAACATGGAAGGCCTCAGGAAAGGGAGGCCATGAGAAAGGGCCCGGCTTTACGTTGTCTTTCCCTGTCCACTGTCCACAGCCAACTCCCTTATGACGTCACCCCTGAGCAGGCCTTGAGCCACCCTGAGGTCCAGAGACGACTGGACATCTCCCTGCGCAACCTCCTGGCCATGACTGATAAGTTCCTGGCAGCCATCATCTCATCAGTGGACCAAATTCCGTATGTGCCACAACCCCATGCCAACCTCAGCACCAATCTCAGGCGCGCTGGGCCATGCTGGGGAGAGCAGGGTGGCTGTTCAGGAGACAGGAAGGGGAGAGGAGCGGGGTCCTCAGAGGGGTTCCAGGAGATGCACAGGGACTGCTCGAAGCTGCTGCTAGAGAGCCGAGCTGGAACACAGCTTGCAGGTCTGTGTGGGCCCTCACTGGAGCCAGAGGAGAGGGCCTCACGTGGTTGTTATTAAACAAGAAGGCATGTTTGTAGTTCTCCTCTTTCTTAAAATTTAGTCAACCAATGGTTTTTACAAAGCAAATGGGTGGGGGTGGGCATTGACCCAGCAGTTAAAATCCCATCATCCCGTGGTGGAGTAACTGGGCTCCATACACAGCTTCGCCCCGATTCCGGCTTCCCACAGAACCTGGGAGGCAGTGGCGATGGTGCAAGTAACTGGGTTCTTGGGACGGCCCCACTGGAGCCCGGATTGAGTTCCTGGCTCTGACTTCGTCCCCAGCGAGGGGCTGGTGCAGGCATCTGGGAGCAAGCCAACCACTGGGAGGCAGACAAAACTGGACCAGGCGTCAGAGAGGAAGGGCCACAAAGGGAGGTGCGCTTCTGTCTCTGGAACTCCAGCAGATGGAAGTGGCTTTAGGTGAATGCGATGAGATGTGCAGGCGGCGCCTCCGTGACAGGACTCCTGCTGACTCAGGCAGCACCCGTGCCCCCTCCACACACACAGTTCCGCTTGGTCCTCGCAAAACCCCTGTGAGCCAAAGAGGCAGGGATGATGGTTCCTGCGTGCCAGGCCGGGGAGCACACAAAGGGGAGGACATCACCTACAGTGCTATCGCTGGCTGGAGCTTCGCTCAGCCCATTGACCTCCCCCAGCCCTGCCCTAGCCCAGAACAGGCCCCTCCCAGGAGCTCTGGTGTAGCTGGCAAGCTCAGCTGCCTCAGAGCCCCCTGGGCTGTCCTGGGGCAAGGTTTGGCCATCAGATACCCAGGTACAGGCTGCAGGTGCCTCCGGGGGTGAAGATGGGTGGGTCTTGGGATGTAAGGTGTCCTCCAGGGCAGACAGGAGGGTCTCAAAGAAGAAGCTCTTGGGCCAAGTTGGAGGGTGCGTGAGAGCTTTAGTAGACGGTGGCTCCTGATCGTGGGTGTTGATGCAAGGGCAGGAGGGAGGGGACAGGCCCCAAGGTCTCAGCAGCGAGATGGCTTTGGGCAAGCAGAGCCATTGCACACCTACTGCTCTGTCCCCAGGTATGGGATGCGATATGTGGCCAAAGTTCTGAAGACAACTCTGGCAGAGAAGTTCCCGGATGCCACAGAGACCGAAGTCTATAAGGTAAGCGTCATTTCTCCTCCTGCCTCCGGAGCCTTCCCTGGCCTTGCTGGTGCCTGTGATTTCGACACTGAGACAGAAGGGCTGGAAAAATCCACCCTGTAGACCGCACCTGGCTCGCCAGCAGGGTGTCGGGTGGCAGATGGGAAGGCCGGGGCATGAGCAGAGAGTGACAACCCCGGGCTTCCTGTCGGGAGATCTGGGTTCTAGGCCCAGTGCTCGCTCAAGTTTGCCGTGTGACCTTGAGCACTTGGTGCACCTGCTCTGGGTCTGTTTTGTCTTCTGTAAAGTGAAGGGGTCAGCCCAAGGCAGCTGGGCATGCAGGGCTGGGGCTGGCAAGGGGGCCTCCGGGCGCCTCTGGGAGAGTCTCTTTGCCTTCAGGTGGTGGGGAACCTCCTGTACTACCGCTTCCTGAACCCCGCTGTGGTGGCCCCTGATGCCTTCGACATTGTGGCCATGGCCGCGGGCGGTGCCCTGGCTGCCCCCCAGCGCCACGCCCTGGGGGCTGTGGCTCAGCTCCTGCAGCACGCGGCAGCCGGCAAGGCCTTCTCCGGGGAGAATGGGCACCTGAGGGTCCTGAACGACTATCTGGAGGAGACGCACCACAAGTTCAGGTCTGGGGGATGGCGCCCGCCCCTCCCATCCCTCTCTCTCCTCGCCTTTCACATCCCACCTCTCCCCCGGAACCCGTGAGGAAGGGAGGGTGTAGTGGCAGGCTGGGAGTCAGGACCCCCGTGGAGAGACAAGAGGCCTATTAGAGAAGGTTGGCTCCATGGCCCCCTGGGACAGAGGGTGGGAGCTGAGCCTGGAGTGTCAGCATTGGCTTGAGCAGCCTCATCAGAGCCAGGAGGGGTGATTGGGACAGAAGACAGGCGGCTGCCAGTGTTCCCCGCTCGCTCATATCCCCACCCCCACCCCCACCCCGGAGATAGGAAGTTCGTGTGCAGAGCCTGCCAGGTGCCTGAGCCAGAGGAGCGCTTTGCGATGGACGAGTACTCAGACATGGTGGCTGTGGCCAAGCCCGTGGTGTACATCACCGTGGGGGAGCTGGTCAACACGCACAGGGTGAGGGGCTGCCGCCTGGAGGGTGGCCAGGGGTCCGGAAGCCCGTGCCGGGGGTGGGGAAGGCCCAGCTCAGACCGTCTTGCCTCCTGCAGCTGTTGCTGGAGCACCAGGACTGGATCGCCCCTGACCACCGGGACCCCCTGCACGAGCTCCTAGAGGACCTTGGGGAGCTGCCCACTGTCCCTGACCTCATCGGTGCGTGTCCTGCTGGGTAGCCAGGACCAGCCGGGGCCCGCAGGGACGGAGGGTCAGGCAGGCGGGCAGGCTTACCCACATGGTGGGCAGCTAGTTGCATGTTCCCCCTCTCCTCTCCTGCCGGCCCTGAGAGGGACACAGGGACAGACATAGAGGGAGGGACCCAGCACCAGTAGGTCAGTGAGACACGATGGGCTCAGGGCCTGTGCGGGTCTCAGTAGGTCCCTCTGATGAGGAGAATCTCAGGGCTGTGGAATGAGAGGCAGCCTGCCTGCGGGGCTGGGAGGGCAGAGTGGAGGTGGTGAGGGGAGAGCGCCAGGGGCTCCGGCCTGGGGAGGCACGCCCTCAGGAACCCGGTGTGTGCTCTGGCTGAGGGCAGTGCAGGACCACTGGGCACCGTGGGCACATGGGATGCACAGAGCTGCACACCGACCACGACGTGGATGTGTGTGCAACAGCCGTGTGCACCTGGGCCTGTCTCACTCCTCACCTCACCTCAGGGGAGAACATAGCTGCAGATGGACACATGGACCTGAGCAAGCTCGAAATGTCCCTGTCACTCACCAACAAGTTTGAAGGGCTGGAGGCGGATGCCGACGATACCAGCACCCGGAGTCTGCTTCTGAGGTGGGTGAGGCTGGCCTCTGAGTCCCGCAACCAAGTGGCCCTCCTCTCAGGCCACTCCTTCCTGGGCTCCCTTGCCCTTCCGGAAGTTCCCCTGGGACCCAACTTGCCTCCCTCCTTTCGCCGCCACCTCGGCTCCTTCCTTCCGACAACCTCAGCTGTTTGCGTGTTGTCGTGGCTGACGGCAGAGGGACGCTTACCACGTTGCCAGCAACAGCGCTGGCTGTTGCCGGGCCGCCTAGCAGAAGCAGCCTTACGTGTTAGCCCACGGCAGGAGCCAGCCGGGAGGTGGGTGGCCTTTCGGCCTTCACTGTGAGGGGGACGAGCTCGGGAGGCGTGTGACTTGTCACAGTCCCGTGGCCAGCGGGTCATGGACTTCTGTTCTGACTGCCTGCTCCTCTGGAGTGTGAAGATCAGGAGAGGGGCACAGCGATGTTCTTCCCCAGCTCTGCGAGAGGGAGGGAGGCTAGGCTGCTTGTCTGGGCAGAAAAGAGCCAGCGCGGCGACCCCCGGCTCACCCATTTATCAACAAGTGAGCGGGCCTGGGACTTTGCCCTGCCATGCAAGGCCCTAGAGCTTAGGGCAAACAGACAGAGAGCCACCAGAGGAAGGGGGCGTGGGGTGGACTGAGAACTCAGGAGAAGGGAAGAGGACACGGGTCCCTCAACCAAAGGGAAGTGGTTTGGAAGGTCGTTTGTGGGGAGGGTGTTCTGGGCAGCAACACCGCCACTCACGCTCTCTCCTTAGCTCCCAAGGGTCCCTGGCAGCCATGTGTGGGACAGGGTCCGCTTACTCTCCGCTGTCTCCCGTCACTGCCCTCCTCCTGTAGCACCAAGCAGATGCTGGCCGATATCATCCAGTTCCACCCCGGGGACTCCCTCACGGAGATCCTGTCCCTCTCGGCCTCCAGAGAGCAGGTGAGCAGCCAGGGCAGCCTCGGGTTCTGTCTCACTCATGCCCCTCCTCACCCCCCAGCGCTGCTCTTCCCTCCCCTGGGCCCCTGCCCAGACTGCCTACCAGCAGTGAGCGCTCCGGAGGCCCAAAGCCTTTGCCCTTGACCCCTGGAGGCCCACAGGCCGAGGGGAACAGCCATAGCCTTGAGAAGCTGCAGGCTGCGGTGTCCGGGGAGGCCCCTTCCTCCCCACTCCCTGCGCTGGGGCTGTGGGGGACGAGCCAACAGGCAGGTGGAAGGGCTGTGCTCAGGGAACAGAGCGCTCGGCTTGAAGGCCCAGGGGAAGGAAGGTGGGAAGCGAGGGGCGAGAAGCCTGCTGGCCAAGAAGCTCAGCCAGGAGCTTCCCAGGGAAAGGTGGCGAGGGCTGCAGATGCATCCCAGGCTCCGTTGTGGGGAGGTCACGGCCAGCGTCTGTGCGGATCCATAGAGCTGGAGCTTCCGTTCGGGGCTCCTCGGAGCCACTGCGTGTGACCATCCGTGAGGCCCTTCCCTGTGCCACACCTCCTTGTTCTCCACCAGCTACACTCACACCCTGCCCCCACTTCCCTGGTGACACCGCGAGAAATGCACCTGGGGCCTGGTAGGCAGACGTAAGGCCTGGTGGACCCCTCCAGCCTCTCTGCCCCACAGGAAGTGGCCCACAAGCGGCTGATGTGCCGGCGCCAGGCCTGTGAGGCCCAGACCCCAGAGCCGCTGCGACGACACCGCTCGCTGACAGCTCACTCCCTCCTGCCACTGGCAGAGAAGCAACGGCGCGTCCTGCGGAACCTGCGCCGCCTCGAGGGCCTGGGCCTGGTCAGCGCCCGTGACGGCTACCAGGGGCTAGTGGACGAACTGGCCAAGGTGACGATCCGGGCCTGCGTGTGCGTGTGCGTGTGGCGGGAAGGTGTGCCTTGAAGGCCTGGGCGGGGTCCCTGAGATCGTCCTCCTAGGAAAAGCAGCCTCACAATCTGCTTCCTGGCAGGAAGGGCCCACTCATGCCCCCTCCTCCCCCGCCCCCCAATCCCAGGACATCCGCAACCAGCGCAGGCACCGGCAGCGGCGGAAGGCAGAGCTGCTGAAGCTTCAGGCCACCATCCAGGGCCTAAACGCCAAGACCACCTTCTATGAGGAGCAGGGCGACTACTACAGCCAGTACATCCAGGCCTGCCTGGGCCACCTGGCCCCCAGCTCCAAGTGGGTGCCGGCCTCAAGGGCCCCTCCCCCTGCCCACGTCAACTGGCATCCCACTGCGTCCTGGCTTTGAAAGGGGATTCTCACCCCTGGCATGGCACAGCCGCTCCTGGCTCTGGCCTTGGAGTCTCCCTCTCAAAGCCCTGGGTGCAAGGGCAACCCCTGTCCCCTGCCTTCCACCCCTGAGATGTCGTCCCTGGGGTCCAGCGTCCTCCGTGCCAGCCACGGAGAGCAAGGGTCTTTGGCAGAGGGGAGTTTGTGGGCGGAGTTCTCTGAGGGTCTTCTTTCAATCAGGAGTGCTGGCAAGGGGAAGAAGCAGCCATCTCTCCATTACACGGCGGCCCAGCTCCTGGAGAAGGGGGTGCTGGTGGAAATTGAAGATCTGCCCGCCTCTCAGTACGTGTCTCCGGGGGACAGGAGCTCAGCCCCTTCCTGTCCCCTGGGTGGGCGCCAGGTAGAGGGAGGGAGGAACTCAGTCCTGGCTGGAAGGTGCTGCTAGAATGCTGGCGGAGACAGAGCATCCCAGGCAGACAGTTAGGGACAGCCAACAAGGCCTAGCACAGTCCTAGGTACCCCAAAGCAGAGGATGCTGGGAAATCTGCCAGGAGGTGGGAGCAGCTGGGCAAGTAGAAGAGGTGATGTGAGCAGACGTGAAACTGGGAGGAAACAGAGGGCTGGGCCCCCCCAAGAGCAACCAACAGAGGGAAAGCCTGGGCTCCGAGTGGCACACCCTGCTGCCCGGAATGAGGGGCCCTGGAGGGGGGTGAGGGCTCCCTGTTTCGAATCCTGTTCCCAACAGCTTCAGAAACGTCATCTTTGACATCACGCCTGGAGATGAGGCTGGGAAGTTTGAAGTGAGCGCCAAGTTCATGGGTGTGGACATGGAGCGATTCCAGCTGCACTACCAGGTAGAAGCCCCTCCCGTGGTGCTGGGCTGAAGACAGTGGCAAGGCTGCAGCTCCGTTCCCCGCCCCATCCGCGCTGTCCTTCCTGGAGGGGAGAGTGGGGTCTGTGCTGCCCAAACCCTGACAAGCGAGCGTCGGTGAGGGGCCGACAGGGCAGGGTTACCACGTGAAGCCTGGCGCACGCTGGGGCCTCCCGTGAGACCCCCTTAGTCCTGCCCACGCACTGAGCGACACCCCTCTTTGATAGGCTCTGGGGTGAAAAGGTTAAGAAGCCAGCCCACGGGGCGCCCGGAGCGGCTCAGTGACAGCGAGGCTGGACTTCAGGGAGGCAGTGATGTTAAATCCCAGTCTCTCTGCTGCTTTGGGTTTCTGAGTGAGGAAAACTGATTCCAAGGCTGGCTCTGACATTTCATCAGGTCACGGTCCCTGGCCCTCGGCCTTGCCGGCCTCGGGGCTGAAGTGGGTTTCACTGCCCTGGCTCGGTGGCCTGGAAGGCCCCGTGGTGCTGGTGTTCTGTGTGTATACGCAGCAGCCAGCCACCGCTCACCTCCCCTCCCTGCCTCCTCCCTCCTAGGACCTCCTGCAGCTCCAGTATGAGGGTGTGGCTATCATGAAACTCTTTAACAAGGCCAAGGTCAATGTCAACCTTCTCATCTTCCTCCTCAACAAGAAGTTCTTGCGGAAATAATGGAGGCCAGGTGTGAGCCTGCCCCTGGTGCCTCGCAGGATGCTTTCCTTTAACACTAATTCAGCACCGTGCTGCCTGCAGACGCTGGGGCCCAGGACCCAGCACGCCTCGGGAGTCTCCGTCCTTCCCTGCCTGCAAGGAGTCTGCCCGCTGGCCACAGCAGTAGCTCTCTGGTTGGCTACAG
The DNA here is from genome assembly GCF_051225735.1 of Oryctolagus cuniculus. NCBI lineage: Eukaryota > Metazoa > Chordata > Mammalia > Lagomorpha > Leporidae > Oryctolagus > Oryctolagus cuniculus. The sequence continues at coordinate 42,794,380 of NC_142873.1, forward strand.
TGGGCCCTGCCCCACATGAGGAACCCCCTGGTTTTCCAGCCAGGTGGTGGGTACAAACCTAGGCTCCGCACGTTGGCCTGGGAAAGTTACTGCTCTCGTGCCTGCTGCCGCCTTCCCGCGGTCACCCCAATATTATAAACACTGCCCCGATGGCCTGATTTCCTCTCCACTTCCTTTTCTTGGCAGACCCCCAAAGCCAGGGCCAGGCTCCCCAGCCCCACCTCCCACCGCATCTGCAGCGGCTGCGCCTGCCCGGCCGACGCCCCAGCCGCTCAGCTGCGGGGACACCGTACACCCTCGGCCCCTCGCCCTGGCACTGGGGTTTGTTGATGCCCACGTGGCCTGTGGCACTGTTGTTCTCCACGGCGTTATGGGCAAGCTGACCTTCCAGTAACCTCAAACCTCACTCCCCTGTTTATGGTCTGTTTTATATGTGGGTCACTGGGGTATTTATTTTCTCTCCCACCCCTGCACTCCCGACCGCTGAGCCGCCTTAATCATGGTTTTAATTCTCTCTTCTTTTTGCGCTGAGAAAGGGTTCTTGTTTCCCTATTCCAAGTGGTATCCACAGGACGCATTTAGACCTTGGGTTTAAAGTCACCTCGGGGGAGTCCTAGGTCCCCTCCCACGTTACGCCCTCCTGTCAGGGACAAGTGCAGTCTTTCCCTTTTCTCCTCTGCCCTCAGGACTCTCAGGCGACTCTCCCAGGCGACTTCCACATCCCCAGTCCCGCCCCTGCCACTGTCTTTCTGTCACCTCCACATTTTCCCGACTTCCTGTCCCTGCTGCCACAATTTTTCTGGCTTCATTTTAATAAAAGCAGCTGCTACCCCCACATCTGTTATTTACCTTTTATTTCATCTCCTGCACAGCAGTCCCCCAGGTTCTGGGCCACGGATTCCGAGAGCCCGGGGGATCCCTCCCGCAGCGCCCCTGCCCCTGCCCTCTCCAGTAGGCCCACTGTGCCTGCCTGAGCTAATGAGATGCGGCGTGTTTGCCCTCTCCCCTCCCCGGGGACAGAGAGGAGGAAGGAATGCTTCGATTTCGGTTCTGTTTTTGTCAGCCACTCTGAAGCCTAGAACTGGGAGGGGAGCCCAGCCCGAGTTCCGCCCCACCCATTTTGCACACGTTCCCAGCAGGTTCTTTCTGGAGCCCTGCGCGCTGACACCAGAAGGGCCTGAACTGAGCTCGCCAGGCACTGCAGGTCCTGCTCTCCCGTCAGAAGCCCCTCTCGGGGGGAGAGCCCCCTCCTTTGCTCCCTGCTTTCAGGAAACAGGAGGGGAGTCCATGAGGGAGGAGACAGGACACACAGACGTCTGCCCTGACGTTTGAACTCCCAAGCAGCCCCCGTTAGCACTCACGTTGGCGGGTGCAGTCGGCCCCCCTCCACGCCATTCCATTCTGTCACTCAGGATCTGTCTTGTTGTCACATCCAATCTCACTCACAGCCTCTTCCCCCCCTTCACATGTCACAGCCAAGACTTCAAGTGCCACCTTGCTCTGGGTGACAGTGACACATACCAGTGCATCCTGGTTTCTACTGCGCTCAGTCATCATTAAAAATCACACTCCCAAACCAAATGGCTCCAACACGGTGCCACCATGGGCTCCCCCACAGTGCCAGGACCACAGCCACGCCGTCACTGAGGGCTGCGGTAGTTACACACATCTGCCCCTCACGACGACGACGTAGAGGTAAGCGATCACCATCTTTGTCTAACAGACTTGAAAGGAGCTCGGGCTCGGAACTCTGCCTGGAGCCCCTCCGTGGGTTAGGGGCAGAGTGAGGCTCTCCGGCCCCCGCTGCCCCGAGAGTTTGGAGTTTGTATTCCCCTGCATTTTTCTCTTCCTTCCACCAACCCTCTCAGTCACTCTCTTTTCTTTTTAAAGATTTACTTACTTATTTGAAAGGCAGAGTTAGAGGGAGAGACAGAGCTTAACAACTGCTGGTTCAGTCCCCAAATGGCCACAACAGCTGGGGCTGGACAAGGTGGAAGACAGTTTGGCAATGACAAAAATGGAAGTGCAGGTGCCAGGACAGTTCACTGGGGGAAAGAACAGTCTAACAGGACAGCTGGGATCCACAAGAAGAATGAAGTTGGACCCCTACCTCATATTATGCAGAAATTAAAACCTCACAGACCTAAATATAAGAAAGTTTTTGGGGCCGTTGCTGCGGCGCAGTGGGTTAACGCCCTGGCATCCCATATGGGTGCCAGTTCTAGTCCCACCTGCTCCTCTTCCGATCCAGCTCTCTGCTGTGGCCTGGGAAAGCAGTAGAAGATGGCCCAAGTCCTTGGGTCCCTGCACCTGTGTGGGAAACCTGGAAGTAGCTCTTGGCTCCTGGCTTCGGGTCAACGCAGCTCCGGCCATTGCGGCCATCTGGGGAGTGAACCAGCAGATGGGAGATGCTCTCTGTCTCTACCTCTCTCTGTAACTCTTTCAAATAAATAAAATAAATCTTTTAAAAAAAATGTTTTCACAGAAGAAACCTTAGATATACATTTTCCTAATTTTGAATTAGGAAATGATTTATATTTTCCCCCATTTTTGTTTTGTTTTTGTTTTTAGGCAATGATTTCTCAGAACACCAAAAACATACATGACAAAAGAACAAATACATAAACTGGATTTCATCAAAATTAAAGACTTGAGGGTGGGCATTCTACATGGCAGATAAGACATCCCATACCCAGTGCTCAGGTTCCAGTCCCGGCTCTGTTCTGATTCCAGCCTCCTGAATAGGTCGCCATAGGAGGTAGCAGGTAATGGCTGAAGTAGTTGAGTCTCCTCCACCCACATAGAAGATCCAGACAGTTTCAGGCTCCTGGCTTTGGTCTGGCCCAGATCCAACTATTGGGGCATTTGGAAAGAAAACCACTGGACGAAGACTAATCAATCTCTCTCTCTCTCTCTCTCTCTCTCTCTTCCTCCCTCCCTCCCTCCCTCTGTCATTTAAATAAATAAAAAATAAAGAAGTTGGGACCAACCTTATGGCTCAGTGGGTTAAGCCACTGCCTGCAACACCAGCGTTTGAGTCCCAGCTACTCCACTTCCGATCCAGCTCCCTGCCAATGCACCTGGGAAAGTAGCAGAAGATGGCCAAAGTGCTTGAGCCCCTGCCACCCTTATGAGAGACCCAGATGGAGTTCCAGGCTGCTGGCTTCAGTTGCAGCCATTTGGGGAGTGAACCAGCAGATGGAAGATTCTCTCTCTCTCTCTCTTTTTTTTTTTTTTTTTTTTTTTTTTTTTTTGACAGGCAGAGTGGACAGTGAGAGAGAGAGAGACAGAGAGAAAGGTCTTCCTTTGCCGTTGGTTCACCCTCCAATGGCTGCCGTGGCCAGCGCGTCGTGCTGATCCGATGGTAGGAGCCAGGTACTTATCCTGGTCTCCCATGGGGTGCAGGGCCCAAGCACTTGGGCCATCCTCCACTGCACTCCTGGGTCACAGCAGAGGGCTGGCCTGGAAGAGGGGCAACCGGGACAGAATCCAGAGCCCTGACCGGGACTAGAACCCAGTATGCCGGCGCCGCAGCCTAGTGAGCTGCGGCACCGGCCTCTCTTTCTCTCTCTCTTTTTCTTCCTGTCTCCCTCCATCTGTAACTCTGCCTCTCAAATAAATAAATAAACCTTTAATAAATAAGTGAAGTTTGTTTTAAAGACAACTCAAGAAATGATCGAAGGAATTGGATAGACTTTCTGCAAAGAAGATATACAAATGATATGAAAGAATGCTCAATATCACTAGTTAATGAAGTGCAAATCAAATCACTAACACTTCAACCCTACAGGGATGCTGAAATAAAACTGACAGACAATAACAAGTGTTGGTGAGAATGTGGAGGAATTACGGCTTTCATACACTGCTGGGACATTGTAAAGTGGTGGGGTACATCGACAAAGAACTTGACGATTTTTCACAACATTAAGCATGAGGTGCTGCATGATGCAGCAGTTCCACTCCTGGGTGGCTGTGCAAGAAAATTCAAAGCCTCTGTAACCAAAACGTGCACACAAATGTTCACAGTGGCACAAGACGTGGAAATAATAACCCCAGAGGTCCATCAACCAGTGGATGGATAAACAAAAGGTGGTCTATCTGTACAACGGCATATTATCAAAAGGATTGAAGTGGGGCCAGCGCTGTGGCATAGCAGTAAAGCTGCCACCTGCAGTGTCAGCATTCCATATGGGCGCCGGTTCTAGTCCCGGCTACTCCACTTCCTATCCAACTCTCTGCTATGGCCTGGGAAAACAGTAGAAGATGACCCAGGTGCTTGGGCCACTGCACCCACGTGGGAGACCCAGAGGAAGCTCCTGGGGCTTTGGATCCGCACAGCTCTGGCCATTGCAGCCAACTGGGGAGTGAACCAGCGGATGGAAGACCTCTCTCTCTCTCTCTCTCTGCCTCTCCTTCTCTCTGTGTGTAACTCCAACTTTCAAAAAATAAATAAATCTTAAAAAAAAAAAAAGTGAAGTAGTGACATGCACTACAACATGGAGGAACCTTGGAAACATCGGGCTATGTACAAGGACAGGATGCAAAAGGCCCAAATCTTGGCTCCTCTTATATGAAATGTCCAGAATAAGCAGACTTATAGGAATAAGGAGCTCAGTGGTTGTGGTGGGCAAAGGGCCCAATGGAGAGTGACTGGCAATGGGTATGTGATTTCCCTGGGGAGGAATGAAAATGTTTTTTAACCTTTGGTGGTGATGGCTGCACAAGTCTGAATGGGGTAAAAGTCCTTCAATTGTATTCCTCTTAAAGGGTGAACTTTATGGTATGTAAGTTATATTCCAGCAAAGCTTTTCTTTTTGACTTTGACTGTGTAAGTGCATAAAGCAAATGTTTGGCGCAGCAGTAAAAATGTCTCATGGGGGCTGCAGGCATTGTGATGTAGCGGGCAAAGCTGCAGCCTGCAACACTGGCAACCCAAAGAGCGCTAGTTCTTGTCCCAGCTACTCTATTTCTGATCAGCTCCCTGCTAATGTGCCTGGGAGAGCAGTGGAAGATGGACCAAATGCTTGGGCTGCTGCTCCCACATAGGGCTCCTGGCTTTGGCCTGGTCCAGCTCTGGCTGTCGCAGCTATCTGGGGAGTGAACCAAAAGATGGAAGATTCTCTCCCTCTCCCTCTCTTTCTGTGAGTCTGCCTTTTAAATAAACAAATCTTTTTTTAAAAAAAACTGTCACTTGAGGATACCCACATCTCCTATTCAAGTCCTAGCTCCTTTGCTTCTTCTTCTTTTTTTTTTTTTTTTTTTTTTTGGACAGGCAGAGTGGATAGTGAGAGAGAGAGAGAGAAAGGTCTTCCTTTTGCCGTTAGTTCACCCTCCAATGGCCGCCACGGCTGGCGCACTGCGGCCGGCGCAGCGGCCGACACACCGTGCTGATCCGAAAGCAGGAGCCAGGTGTTTCTCCTGGTCTCCCATGGGGTGCAGGGCCCAAGCACCTGGGCCATCCTCCACTGCACTCCCTGGCCACAGCAGAGAGCTGGCCTGGAAGAGGGGCAACGGGGACAGAATCCGGCGCCCCGACTGGGACTAGAACCCGGTGTGCCAGCGCTGCTAGGTGGAGGATTAGCCTAGTGAGCCTCGGTGCTGGCCAGCTCCTTTGCTTCTGATCCAGCTTCCTATTAATGCACTTAGGGGACAATGGAAGATGACCCAAGTACTTGGGCCAGCCCCTGCTTCCATTGTGGGAGACCCAAATGGAGTTGCTGGCTGCTGACTTTGGCCTGGCCCAGCTCCAGTTGTTGCGGGCACCTGGGGAATGAATCAGCAGATGAAAGATTTCTCTCTCTTTTTCTCACTTTCTCTCACTTTACCTTCTTGATAAATAAATAATCTTTTTAAAAATGAAAATGGGGGGGGGGGGCTGGTATTGTATAGCGGATAAAGCTACCGCCTGAGATGCCAGCATCCCATATGAGTGCCAATTTGAGTCCTGGCTGTACCACTTCCAATCCAGCTCCCTGCTATGGCCTGGGAAAGCAGCTGAGGATAACCTAAGTGCTTGGGCCCCTGCACCCACATGGAAGACCCGGAAGAAGCGCCTGACTTTGGACAAGTCCAGCACTGGCCATTGAGGCCATTTGAGGAGTATACTAGTGGGTGGAAGGTCTCTCTCTCTCTCTCTGTCTCCTTCTTTCTCTGTAAACTCTGCCTTTTGGATAAATAAACAAAAGAAAGAAAAAGAAAGAAAGAAGAAAGGAAGGAAGGACAATGGATTTAAAAGGTAATTTGTTTGCAAGAATAAGTTTTCAATCCATGCATAGTTTTCATAATATGCATTTTCCATGAACTTTTTAAAACCCTCGTACACCTGGATAAGCAGGCAAAGAGCTCTGGAGTGTTTGCTACCATAATCTCTGTGAAGGCAATGGACTTAGCAGGGCGGCCACAGGACGTGACGTTAAGCAGCCACCAGAGATGAGCTAGACGCACCTGTGCTGATGTGGAAGCACTGTCAGTGCTCTGGGTTATTGGAAAGACACACAAGAGCCCGGCAGTGGTCGTCTTGGGAGAGGAGGACCCGCTTAACCAGGGCAGGCCTTCTGCGCTGGTACTATTGCTCTTAGGAAAAGGAAAGCCAGCACTTTGACTCTAGAACTGTGATGTGAGCGACAAGGACCAGTGGCCTGGCCCTCGATCCCGGGGAGCACTTATCAAAGTGGACTCCACACGCTGTGACTGGCCCACAGCCAGATAAGTGCACGAATGGAGAGCGGGGGGCCAGCGCCGTGGAGCCGCGGGTTAAGCTGCTGCCCACAGCACCAGCAGCCCGTATCCAAGTGCCAGTTCAAGTCCTGACTGCTCTGCTTCCAAACACTTCCTGCTAAGGCAGCGGAAGACGGCCCAGCTACGTGGGCCCCGCCATCCACATGAAAGACCAGACTGGAGTTATTGGCTGTTGGCTTTGGCCTAGCCCAAACCTGGCTACTATGGTCATCGGAGGCGTGAACCAGCATGTGGAAGTTCTCTCCCTTTCTCCGTCTCCCCTTCTCTCTCTCTGTTACTTTGTATTTCAAATAAATAAATAAATTTTTAAAAATGAAGGGGCCGACATTGAGGCACAGCAGGTTAAGCTGCTGTCTGCCATGCTGGCACCCCATATGGGCACTGGTGTGGGTCCTTTCTGCTCCAGCTCCCTGCGAATGCACCTGGCAAAGCAGTGGAAGCTGTCCAAAGGCCTAGGGACCCTACACCCACGTGGGAGACCTGGAAGGAGTTTCTGGCTTCAGCCTGCCCCAGGCCCAGCCATTGCAGCCATTTAGGGAGTGAACCAGTTGGTAAAAGATCTCTGTGTGTGCGTGTGTGTGTGTGTGTGTATGTCCCTGTCACTCTGTAACTCTGCCTTTCAAATAAGTAAATGAATCATATAAAAAAAAAAAGAGAGAGCAAGCGTTTAGAAACTTAACAGCAACCTGTCAGTAATTTTATACCTGAATATAATAACAAAAATGTTGAGGCTTATATTTTATGGCTCTCTTTCATTTCATTTTTCTAGTAACCAGTTTTTATTGCATTTCACATAAATGTTGGTCTATAACAGCCGGGGAATTTAGAAGTATGCCTCTTTCACCACAGACTTTTTGAGAACTCTTCTAGAGGACAGACTTTAGCAATGTAACGTAAGAATCCATTAGCTGTGCCAAACTGAACTAGAGAGACTGATGCACCACTATAAATGGTCAGTTTATAATAAAATAAGTAGAAATAATGGAGTAGCTGAGTTCACACTCTGTTTGCAATTTTAGATTCTGCTTTATTCATATAACCATGAGACACCTTTCATTTTTTTTGAAATTTATTTTTTCCCAAATCTTTTGACTTTTTAAAAATGTATTTATTTATTGGAAAGGCAGAGTTACAGAGAGGGACAGACAGAGGCAGAGAGAGTGGAGGTCTTCCACCTGCTGCTTCACTGCCCAGATGGTCTCAGCGGCCAGGGCTGGGCCAAGCTGAAGCCAGGAGACAGGAGCTTCATTCAGGTCTCCTACAGGGGTGCAGGGGCCCCAGCACTGGGGCCATCCTCCGCTGCTTTCCCAGGCCATTAGCAGGGAGCTGGATGGGAAGTGGAGCAGCGGGGACAGGAACCAGGTCTGTATGGGATGCCAGTGCCACAGGCTGCAGCTTTATGCCCTCCGCCCCAACGCTGGCCCCTACTGGGTACAAGTTTCTAAAGGTATAAAAGGATACAACATGAGAAATAACTCCTGTCCTAACCATGCTATCCTAAAGTTTATATTACCAATTTCTTGTTTGAAAACTTTTTGAAAGCTTTTTTAAAAATTAAGTTTACTTACTTAGAAGGCAGAGTGACAGAGAGAGTGGGAGAGACAGAGAGAGATCTTCCATCCGCTGGTTCACTCCCATTTAGGCCCCAACAGCCAGGGCTGTGCCAGGCTGAAGCAAGGAGCCTGGAACTCCATCTGGGTTTCCCACGTGGGTGGCCGGGGCCCAATCACTTAAGCCATCATCCACTGCTTTCCCAGGCCATTAATAGGGAGCTTGATCAGAAGTGGAGCGGCTGGGACACGAACCGGCACCCACATGGAATGCTGGCAACACAGACGGCAGCTTTACCTGTGGTGCCATAATGCCAGATCCTGAGACACACCTTTCTGTTTCTTTAAAAAGAATATTGGGGCTGGAGCTGTGGTGTAGCGGGTAAGACTGCCGCCTGCAGTGCCGGCATCCTATATAGGCGCCAGTTCAAGTCCCGGCTGCTCCATTTCTGATCCAGATCTCTGCTGTGCCCTGGGAAAGCAGTAGAAGATGGCCCAGTGTGGGAGACCCGGAAGAGGTGGCTGGAAGACTCTCTCTCTCTCTGCCTCTCCTTCTTTCTCTGTGTAATTCTTTCAAATAGATAAATAAATCTTTTTTTTTTTTTTTTTGACAGGCAGAGTGGACAGTGAGAGAGACAGAGGTTCACCCTCCAATGGCCACTGCAGCCGGCGCACCACGCTGATCCGAAGCCAGGAGCCAGGTGCTTCTCCTGGTCTCCCATGTGGGTGCAGGGCCCAAGCACTTGGGCCATCCTCCACTGCATTCCCCGGCCATAACAGAGAGCTGGCCTGGAAGAGGGGCAACCGGGACAGAATCTGGTGCCCCAACCGGGACTAGAACCCGGTGTGCTGGAGCCGCAGGCGGAGGATTAGCCTAGTGAGTCTTGGCGCTGGCCTAAATAAATCTTTTTTTAAAAAAATATTATGTGTATAAAATAGCTCATCTATTCTGTATCTAATGTTTCTATGATATTGAACTGTTGTTTTCAATTTTTACTCTTCTAAATAAGTCTATAACGGATACCTTTGTCTACAAGATTCTCACTACATTTCTTTTTTTTTTTTTTTTTTTAAGATTTATTTATTTATTTATTTGAAAGGCAGAGTTACAGACAGGCAGAGGAAGAGAGAAAGAGAGGTTTTCCATCCACTGGTTTTACATCCCAGATGGCCACAACAGCCGGAGCTGCACCTATTGGAAGCCAGGAGCTTCTTCCAGGTCTCCCATAGGAGTGCAGGGGCCCAAGGACTTGCGCCATCTTCTACTGCTTTCCCAGGCCACAGCAGTGAGCTGGATCGGAAGTGGAAGATCTGGGACTTGAACTGGCACTATATGGGATGCCAGCACTGTAAGCGGCCACTTTACTGCTATTCCACAGCGCCAGCCCCACTACATTTCTCATTATCTCCTTAGAATAGATTTCTAGAACAGAAATTAGTAGATCAAGTAATATAGACATTTTGTAGTTTCTTGATTATAATATATAATCACTCTAGGAAATTTTTAAAAATTTGTATTTATTGATTTTCTGTTATTAGAGACAAAGACAGATTTTTTTTTCCATCTGTTTGTTCACTCCCCAAATACCTGCAGCAGCTGGGGGCTAGTCCAAGCCAAGGCTAGGAGCCCAGAACTCAATCCCACCTGAGTGGCAGGGACTTAGGTACTTGAGCCGCAACGGCTGCTTCCCCGGGTGTACAATAGCGGGAAGCTGGACCGAGAGGCAGACTCCAACCCAGGCACTCAGATATGGGCTGCAGGGGTTCCAAGTGCATCTTAACTGCTGCGCCAAATGTTAGCCCCCAGGAGATATTTCACAAGTGAGCCCGCCTGTGGCCCAGCAGGCGACGCTGGTGCTTGCAACACTGGCATATTACACTGGGGCGCCAGTTTGAGTCCTGGCTGCTCTGTTTCCCATCCAGATCCCTGCTAATGTGCCTGGGAAGGCAGCTGATGATGGCTCAAGTATGTAGGCTCCTGCCACCCACACAAGAGACCCAGATGGAGTTCTTGGCTTCTGGCTTTGGCCTACCACGGACCTGGCTGTTGCAGGAGTGAACTATTTGGGGAGTGAACCAGTGGATGAAGATTTCTCTATCCCTTTGTTTTTCCCTCTATGTTGCTCTGCCTTTCAAATAAGCAAATAAATCTTAAGAAAGAAAGAGGCCGGCGCCGCGGCTCACTACGGCACTGGCACCCCAGATTCTGTCCCGGCTGCTCCTCTTCCAGTCCAGCTCTCTGCTGTGGCCCAGGAAGGCAGTGGAGGATGGCCCAAGTGCTTGGGCCCTGCACCCACATGGGAGACCAGGAGGAAGCACCTGGTTCCTGGCTTCGGATTGGTGCAGCGTGCCAGCCATAGCAACCATTTGGGGCGTGAACCAACGGAAGGAAGACCTTTCTCTCTGTCTCTGTCTCTCTGTCTCTCTCTCTCTCACTGTCTATAACTCCACCTGTCAAATAAAAAAAGGAAAGAAAAGAAAAGCAAAAGAGTGAGGCCAGTGTTTGACCTAGTAGTTAAATTGCCCACATCCCATATTGGAGTGCTGGGTTCAAGTTCTGGTTCCTTGGCTTTGCATTCAGCTTCCTGCTAATACAAGCCCCTGGGAGGCAGCAGACAGTGGCTCAGGAGCTTGGGTCCCTGCGACCCATATGCATGACCTGGACTGAAGTGTGGGCTCCTGGCTTCAGCCTGGCCAACTGCCAGCTGTTGCAAGCATTGGGGGAGTGAACCAGTAGATGGGAGCTCTCTCTGTGTCTTATCTATCTCTATCTCCATCTCTGTCTCCATCTCTATCATCTATCTCCCTCTCTATCATTTCTCTATCATCTGTCATCTCTCTATCTCTATCTCCATTTCTGTCATCTCTCTATCTCCCTCTCTATCATCTCTATCTCCATCTCTATCATTTCTCTATCTCCCTATCATCTATCTCCCTCTCTATCATCTATCTCCCTCTCTATCATCCCTCTATCTCCCTCTCTATCATCTCTCTATCTCCCTCTCTATCTCTCTATCTCCAGCTCTGTCTCCCTCTCTATCTCTCTATCTCCAGCTCTGTCTCCCTCTCTATCATCTCTCTAGCTCTAGCTCTAGCTCATCTCTTCACTAATGTGGCGTAAGAGGATCCCTTTCTCCACAAGGAACACAGAGTTAAAACGCCACTGGCGGGGAGCAGGGCATTTGGCCCACATAGTTGGGGTCCTGGTTAGGATGCCTGCGGCTCACCTCCAGCTCCTGGGCTCCATGGCTGCTCTGGCTCCTGACTCCAGCTTCCTGCTAAATGCAGACGCGAGGAGGCGGCAGCGATGACCCCAGTGGTCAGGTTCTGCCTCCCACGCAGAGGACCAGGCATTCAGGGAGTGACCCGGCAGCTAAGAGCTGTCTCTCTGTCTCTCTGCCTTTCAAATAAATAACTTTTAAAAATATATATTGGGTCCTGGCACAGAACAAAGAATAATGGGAAAAGCAGTGAAGCCGAATAAATGCTGGGGTTTAGTTCATGGCCATGTGCTCCTGTTGGCTTCTTGGTCTCGACAAACATCCCACTGTAATGTCGGCAGTTACCCTAAGAAGGAACTCGGCAAGGTGTACACTGGGACTCTTTGTACCATCGTTGCAACTTTGCTGTAAATCTAAAATTATTACAAAATTAAAAGTTTATTTTAAAAAAAGGTGTTGCGCCAATTTACAGCCCCACTCAGAGGGCATGGAGGTGTTAGTCTCACCACACCCTCACCAGCTGCAAGGATCTTGAAAAAACTTAATCCTCCCGCAAATATCTGGGAAGTGCCCTGTGCGTGCGGGCTACACGCTGAACAGAGAACAAGGCCCAGCAGCCGCACGGAACTGATGCCGTGGCAGAGACGTGGCAGAGGGCGAGGGCGGTGGCTGCAGTGCGTTCCAAGTAACCAGTGCTTGGGGGAAGGGGGACAGCACGGCGAGGGACAGCGGGCTGGAGGGGAGGGGGGAGGGGTGGGCGGCACCTTTAGTAGAGTGATCTGGACAAGCCTTGTGATGCAGGGATTAAGCTCTGCCTCGGGTGTCAGTGTCCGGAGCGCCAGTTCCAGTCCCTGCTTCCTGCTAATGCTCCTGAGGAGGCAGCGGAAGATGGCCCGAGAGCTTGGGTCCCCGCCACCCACATGGGAGACCCTGGTAGAATTCTGGGCTCCTGGCTTTAGCCCAGCTCAGCCCCCATTGCAGCCCAGCCCGTGGTGGCCATTAGGGGAGAAAACCGGCAGATGGAAGATCTCTCCCTCTGTGTGTGTGTGTGTGTGTGTGTGTGTGTCTTCTCTCTCTCTATCACTCTGCCTTTCAAATAAGTAAATAATATAGGAGAGGATTCACAGAGAAGGAAACATCTCAGCCAAGTCTTGGAGAAGGTGACAAGGTGAGCTCTGGGGGCCTGGGAGGTCGGGTGGGCGGACTGCCCCGATGGTGCTGCAGGCTGTAGTCAGGCGTAACAGAGACAACCCCCTCCCCGCCGCCCCGCCGACACTCACCCACTCACCGAAAGTTCCGTTCACTTTGCAACATTGCCCAGCCCCTAACATCTACACCATGAAACGGGACTCTTCCAGGTTCAGGCAATGAGAACCCCACATGCAATTCTGCAATCTTCCTTTTCCCCGAGGTGGAATCTGAGGTCCAGTTGGGGCAGCTGTAGCATGGTGGAGCCTCTGCCGGCCGGGACTGTGTGGCTCAGTGCCTCCCCGACTGGCCTGGGACTGGCGGCACCCGGCAGGGTCAGCCCCTGCCTGGCCCTGAGACGCTCTTCATGTTCTGCTCCTGAGACCCAGAGGGGTTACACCTGCAGACTGAGTTAGTCCACCAGGCCTGACGCACAAGGACTCGGCCCTGACTGCGTTAACCAAGTATATTGTTACTTGAAAAATAGAAACATCACTGTTTGGCTTTTCTTTGATCATTAGTAAATGTAGTAGATTGTACTTTCTTTTTTTAGTATTTATTTATTTGAAAGACAGAGTTACAGAGAGAGGTAGAGACAGAGAGGTCTTCCATCCGCTGGTTCACTCCCTGGATGGCTGCAGCAGTCAGAGCTGAACCAAGCAGAAGACAGGAGCCAGCAGCTTCTTCTGTGTCTCCCATGTGGGCGCAGGGGCCAAGCACTTGGGCCATCTTCTACTGCTTTCCCAGGCGCGTTAGCAGGGAGCTGGATCAGAAGTGAAGCAGTTGTCCTGGCTGCTCCACTTCCAATCCAGCTCTCTGCTGTGACCTGGGAAGGCAGTGGAGATGGCCCACGTCTTGGGCCCCTGCACCCGCGAGGGAGACCTGGAAGAGGCTGCTCTTCAGATTGGCACAGCTCTGGCTGTTGCAGTCATTTGGGGAGTGAACCAGCGGATGGAAGGCCTCTCTCTCTCTCTCTCTCTCTCTCTCTCTGCCTTTCTGTAACTCTGCCTTTTAAATAAATAAATAAATCTTAAAAAAAAAAAAAAAGGTGGAACAGCTGGGACTCGAACCAGTACTCGTATGGGATGCAATGCTGCAGGCCAGGCCTTTAACCCGCTGTACTGCAGCATCAGCCCCATAGATTGCACTTTCTAAGGTAGCCATAAAAAGTCTCCCATCCCCTTCCATGCTCCTCTTGCTTTTGCACCGCACACCCCAACACACACCTCCATTGAGAAGTGGCAGCTCTGCTCCCTCCCCTCAGAGCTGGGCAGTGGAAGTGAGTTATGTGACTTCTGAAGCTAGGTCATAGCAAGACAGGTGGCTTCTGCCTGGGCCTATTGGAACCCCATTGCCATGCTCAAAGGGGTAAGGCCACAGGAGGTTCAGCTTCCCAGCCGAGGTCCTGCTGACAACCAGACACAGGAGGAAGTCTTCGAGATGACCCCCAGCTCTGGCTGCAGGTGACTCCAGCCACCCTCTGTGTGCAGCGACATGAGGGAACCCCACAGAGAACCACCTGGCTGAGCACACAAGTCCAGAACACAAGAGCAATCAGGTTTTAAGCCACTGCATTTTAAGGCCGTTTGTTACATAGCATACAGAGCTGGAAGAAAAGCCGAACATCTTCCACAGTCTTTTTTTGTTTGCTTGTTTTAAGATTTGTTTGTTTGGGGGCCAGCGCCGTGGCTCACTTGGTTAATCCTCCGCCTGCGACACCGGCATCCCATATGGGCGCCGGGTTCTAGTCCTGGTTGCTCCTCTTCCAGGCCAGCTCTCTGCTGTGGCCAGGGAGTGCAGTGGAGGATGGCCCAAGTGCTTGGGCCCTGCACCCACATGGGAGACCAGGAAGAAGCACCTGGTTCCTGGCTTCGGATCAGTGTAGCTCCGGCCATAGCGGCCATTTGGGGGGTGAACCAGCGGAGGGAAGACCTTTCTCTCTGTCTTTCTCTCTCACTGTCTAACTCTGTATGTCAAAAAAAAAAAAAAAAAAAAGATTTGTTTGTTTTTTGAAAGGCAGAATTAGAGAGACAGAGAGATCTTCCATCCCAGATGGAAGAGATCTTCACTCCCCAGATGGCCACAATGGCCAGGACTGGGCCAGGCCAAAGCAAGGGCCCAGGAGCTTCATCTGGGTGTCCCACTTTATGGCAGGGGACCAAGTACTTGGGCCATCTTCTGCTGCTTTTCCCAGGAGCATTAGCAGGGAGCTGAAGCAGAAGTGGAGCAGCCAGGACTTGTACTGGTGCTTTTATGGGACGCTGGTGTCACAGGCCATGGCCTAACCCACTGCACCACAACACCAGCCCCTCTTCCACTGCCTTCATCTAATAAATTGAAGACTTTTTGCTCGAAGCCACTACCTTCTGGGCAACTCCGCCTTTTGTCTTTCCAAATAAAAGTGCTCAAGTGGATGAAGTTATCAGAGATGTCCCTCCAAGTCAACTCAGACTCATTCAGATTTCTGGGCAGAGCTGTTCCATGAACACACAGCAGACATGTAATAGATATTTATTACATAAACAAATAAGACTGTCCACACGCCTCCATCTTATTTAAAAGATATTATAACCAACCCA
This sequence comes from Oryctolagus cuniculus, assembly GCF_051225735.1. Lineage (NCBI taxonomy): Eukaryota > Metazoa > Chordata > Mammalia > Lagomorpha > Leporidae > Oryctolagus > Oryctolagus cuniculus. Next base: position 42,809,656 of record NC_142873.1, read on the forward strand.
AATAACAGAAATCCCAATTGATTAAATCCTTTTCTTATAAATTTTACTTTTTGCTTCCTTTTCCTGCTCTTTAGTTTCCTTTTCATCTAATAAAATTCATATGTACACTCTGTATGTAAAAGACACAAGTAATACATGCACAGTAAGGTAAAACATACCTGCACCCGCCTTCCTCAGAGGTAAGCCTTGTGGGTTCTTCCAGGGTTCCTTTCTATACAGTTACCCTCGTGTATAGAACTTGCCACCTTCTACCAGAATGTAGGCTCCAAGAATGGCTACAACACTTCCCATCACACAGTTGCTTCCATAGTCTTGCCACTCCTTGTGAGGTAGAGGCTCTGTCCTCTATCCTAGAAGTGGGCAGGCCTCTGACTGCCTTGACCAGTATTTGACAGCATGACACTAGGCCATGCAAAGCAATGTTGAGTCCTCTTGGCTTTCTGTCTCAGACGCATGCTTTTGGTGCCCTAGGCCTTCTTGTGAGAGGTGTGGCTGCTAGAGAGACTACCAGCTGAGCCTCGGGGGAGAAAGACTGCTGCTGTTCCAGGCTACCTGCTGGAGTGAGCCCAGTCACAGGGTCAGACATGTGAGGAAGACTTCGAGAAGACTCCCGATCCTTCAGCCACAACAGCATGGACCTGCGTGAAAACCACCCTGCTGAGCCCAGTCAGTCTTCCAAACCACACATCGTACATGCATACACAAAGCAACTCCTGTCGTTTCAGGCCACCACTGTAAGAGTCGATCATTGATCAGTACACAGATACCCATATAGGCTTATTTGCATTCGTGGCCTACGGTTATATAGATGGCTCTGAAACTTGCTTTACTCATTGACGATTTGTCTCAGATGTCCTGCATCACTGGGCCCAGATCTACCTCAGGCTTTGTAGGGCTGTGTGGCATTCCAGAGCTCAGATGTTCTGTGACACGGCTCAGATGATTTTCAAACCTCTTCCAGCTCTTCGAAGGAAAGCTTAGCCAGAAGCCCCCTGCGTAAAGCACGTGACAGAGGCCGCTGGACAATGGGCACAGAGCCTTGCCCTGCCCAGCGCCTCCTTCCCTCCCCTCCCCAGAGGGAGAGCCTCCTTCAAATGTTTTTCCGTTTTATTTCCTTTCCTTTTATTTGAATGGCAGAGAGAAAGAGAGACACAGAGCTTCCATCCACTGGTTCACTCCCCAAATGCCCATAACAGCTGGGGCTGAACCAGGCTGAAGCCAGAAACTGGGAACTCCGTCCAGGTCTTCCAAGTGGCAGGGACTCAAGTATTTGGGCCATGACCTGCTGCCTCCCAGAGCTGACAGCAGGGAGCTGGAATCAGGGCAGAGCTGGAATCAAACCTGAGCACTCTGATAGGGAATGTGGGCATTCCACGCGGCATCTTAGCCAGTGAGCCAAATGCCCACTCCTGGAAGATTCCTAGCTCTTAATGGCTAGGACAGCTGCAGGCCTGCCAAGATCAAATCCACAGCCCCATTCCTTCAGGGACTTCTTGTCTCTGCCTGTGAAGTTCACCAGAGGCTCTGGGAGAACTTGCACAGGTGGTGGGGGTGGCCTTCTCCCCGAGCGTGAGAGGAAAATGGGCAATAGAAGAGGTGCCAAGAGACTGGAGGTGGACATAGGAGGTCACCTGCACCAAGGACAGGCTGTGGCAGCACGTCTCAGGCTCGAATGAGCTCTCAGAGCACCCATGCCTTTTTTTTTTTTTAATATTTCTTTATTTGAAAGGCAAAGTCTCTCTCTCTCACACGCATACCCATTTATATATATATACACACGGAGAGAGAGAGATCCTCCCTCTGCTGGTTCACTCCCCAAATGGCCGGGGCTGGGCCAGGCCAAAGCCAGGAACCAGGAGCTCTCTCTGGGTCTCCCACATGGGTGGCAGGGGCTCAAGCACTTGGGCCATCTTCTGCTGCTTTCCCAGGTGCATCAGCAAGGAGCTGGATCAGAAGCAGGGCAGCCGGGACTCCAATCGCCCACTGCTCATAGGAGGCACCAGCATGGCAGGTGGTGGCTTAACCCACTTTGTCACAACACCAGCCCCCGGCACCCATGACTCTTAAGTGCCACTGTGATTAGGTCCAAGGTGGGCTGAGATCCTCTGGACTTCCGGCCGCCTCCTGGGTGATGTCCACACTCATGTAAGTAGTCAGGGGTTGGTGAATCTCAACCAATGCCCGGTTGACCCCACCTTCTTTCTCTAGCTTTCCAGAACAGTCGTGGGGATTAAGCCCAGGTGGTTGGAAGCTATCTCCCCCCTTCTTACAGACCAGGGTCTCCTGTTTCCACCTCCAGGCTCTTGGTGCCTCTTCTACACCCCAGATTCCTCCCACACAGGGGACAATGCCACTGCCACCACCATCTGTGCAAGTTCCCGGTGCCTCTGGTGAACTTTACAGGGGATCCAGGAAGCCACAGAAGAATGGGGCTGCAGATTTGATTCTCACCTTTCCAGGGCTCCCGTTCTCTGATTTCTACACTAAACATCTGCCTTGGGGGAGAAAAGGGACAGAAATAGGAGTTAGGAGGTTTGTGCCCTCTGTTATCTGTTGTCATTCCTGCACTTGCTCCAGGAGCGAGAGCAAGAGAGCGCGAGAGAAAGGTCTTTTTGCTGTTCTTGCCTCGTCCTGCCAGTGGGCTTCCTGTGCATACCCACAGGGTTGCGCCCACCTTGAATTTGCCCTTGGTTCCCCGCCTCCTCCTTGTGTCCTTGTGTAGGGTTGACAGGAGAGGGCCATTCGTTACTGCACGTCTCCAAAGCACGGCACAGGTTGTTACCACTCCTTACCGTGACACTCACACCAACCCCCAGCAAACTGAGGCTCACAGAGGGTCGGTGACTCACCCGAGCTCACCAGCTGGAAAAGACTGGGGCTCGGACTGGCGCTCGGCTCTGTCTGCCCCAGGCTTCCCTGAATCTGAGCCATTCGGAGGTGTTCGCGTGGCCATCCTGGACCTGTGAGTGCGTGAGGATACTCCCCTCACCAGGCTTGGGATGAGTCCCGCCCCCACCCCCAACCCGGGTGTCCCTGTGAACACGCGGTCAGGTTCTACCGCTCTGCTCGGCAGTGGGGAAGCCGAGCTGTTTTCTCCCTTGACCGCTGGCCGGGGACAGAGAGTTCTGGGTTGGAATGCCACAGCTGCTTCTTGCTGTTGAATGTGAACGTGCTCCCTGCTCTCTCTGGGCCTCGTTTTCGTCATCTACAAAATGAGGATGGTGTCGCTTTGTCACGATGCCTTTAAAGCAGGAATGAAAACAAAACAAGCCCAGACTCCTTGTATCCCCAGGTTTTTATCTTCCTCACGGGCCATCAACCGGAAGCCCTCTCTGCACCCTGTTGTCTCCCCAGCAATTGGTCTGTGGGCAAGCCTGGGGCTCCCTGTGGAACTGTAGGACCATGCCAGCGCCGACAGTGGGAAGCCATCAACTTGCATGAGCAGCGGTGTCTGCTGGGAGAAGCCAGTGACTGCCTGCGCTGCTGAGGGGGCTGCCTGCGGACCCTCACGGGATCCAGCCCTCGCTGCCTCCCCAGCATCCCGGCTGGCAGGTCACAGGTGTTCAATAAATACTGCTTGTTGCACGAGGCTGTTCTCTGCCTCCACGCCTTTCTACCCTAATACTGGACTTTCATACCAGTCAACCTGAAGATTAAAAAGAAAATAATAGGGGATGGTGCCAGTTCATGCCCTGGCTGCTCCACCTCCGATCCAGCTTCCTGCTAATGGCCTGGGAAAGCAGCAGAAGATGGCCCAAGTGCTTGAGCCCCTGCACCCACGTGGGAGACCTGGGAAGAAGCTCCTGGCTCCTGGTTTTGACCTAGCCCAGTCCCGGTTGTTGTGGCCATCTGGGGAGTGAGCCAGCGGGTGGAAGACCTCCCTCTTACTCTCTCTCTCCCTTTCCGTAACTCTTTCAAATAAGTAAATAAATCTTTAAAAATGAAGAAAGAAAGAAAGAAAAAGAAAATAATACATAAAAATCGAGAGAACAGCGGTACTGTTGTGGCACAGTGGGTTAAGCTGCCGCCTGCAGCGTGAGCATCCCCTGTGAACGTCGGGCAGTTTGAGTCCTGGTTGCTCCACTTTGATCCAGCTCCCCCTGCTAAAGCACCAGGGAAAACAGCAGATGATGGCCCAATGTTTGGGCCCCTGCACCCACCGTGGGAGACAGGGATGGAGTTCCAGACTCCTGGTTTCCGCCTGGCCCAGCCCTGAGGAGTCTCCCTCCGTGTTTCAAATAAATAAGTACATTTTTAAGAGAGGGAGAGAATAAGGGTAATGAAGTACAGTAGAGACGTCCGGCTTTGAGAACACGGAGGCCTCCAGCAGATGGCTGGATGCATGAGGCCCACGTGCCCCCGCAGCGCCTCTCGAGAGCAGAATACCTCTCAAGAGGCTGTAGCAACTTCCCAGCCTTCTGCCAGCTCCCAAGTTCCCAGCCTGGGGCCTTTGCAGCTCTGCACAGCTTCCTGCCTTGTTCCTTTCCACAGGCCGAGCGAGACCTGGTCTCCTCCTACCAGACGAGCACTGTGCAAGCTGTTTAACCTTCATATCCCTGCCGGAGCCCCGCCCTGCCCCGGATGGCCCTGTGCGCGACCCCCAGGTCGGCACACACCACACACACGCATCGGGGAGGCGGACCACACACTGTCCCCATGTGTTTCCTGAGACGGAGCGCAGCTGCCCTCCGTGACTGGCACAGGCAGCAGGGGAAAGGGGCCCTTGTGCTTTGCCCACCCAGTTCCTTTACTGTCTCCCTGCTCCCCTGGCACAAACCGTGCCAGGCCCCTCCCATGCCCTCCAGGTGCGGAGCCTCTTGTTGCTTAGCAACGTGGCCTCATCCCCATCCCTCAGCAACCTCCCCTCCTAGCTCTAGTAGCAGCCGCAGCAGGGAGAGCCAGGCTGGACCTTGCAGGAGCCGTGACCACCGCTGCCAGGGAACATGGGGGCACAAGCCCTGGAAGAGGGCCCCACTGTGAACCCCAGGCTCTGTGTTAACACGCAGGCCCACACTGCCCGCGGCACAGTCCTGCCACGCTCCTCGTCCCACGCAGGGCCTCTCCCCTCACTGTGTGCACTTCTGCGTCTGGCCCTGGACCCGGGTCTCTGGGTCTGCTGCTGTGGTCTCTCCCCGTCTTGGGGCTCCAGTGCCACTTTTGCTGCCCTTGTCCCTTTGTCTGTCCTGAGACTCACTTCTACATCTGGGATCTCTGAGGCTGCCCACTTCTCTTGTACCTTTTCCTGCTCAGGCTGCGGAACTGCCAGTCCCCCCTTCACTAACATGAGTCCCTTGACCAACCATCTCCAAGGCCAGTCACCATGACAACCCCATGTTGCCAGAGCAACCACGAACACAAGCCCCTGTTCCTTCTTTTTCTAAGAAAGGCCTGTCAGGTAGGAGCAGTCACAGAAGAAAGTCCTGGGGAGCCCTGCTTTTCTCACTTAGCCACCCCGAGCTTCCACTGCAACAGAAACTGCCGCAAGCCGGGGAAACCAGAAGACGAGAGCTGGCGCGGGAATGGGGCACAGCAGCTAGGAGTGTCTGGGTGCCATTCCAGCTCCCTGCTAATGCACTCTGGGAGGCAGCAGCTGATGGCTCAAGGACTTGGGACCCTGCCACTCACATGGGAGACCCGGATTGGGTTCCCAGCTTCCTCGCACTGGTGAACCAATGGGTGGGGGCTCCGTGTCTCGGCCTCTCAAATAAATACAAGAAATAAACAAAAGAAAAAGACTAGGCTCGAAAGAGGACGAAGGTGCTCCCGGCAGCCTTACCTCTGTCCTGCTGACTACAGTGAGGGACCCTAAGAGAAGCTCCCAAAGAGCCTTAGCACCCACCCCATCAACAGTGCTCTCCACCCCACCGCCCGCTGCCAAGAGCCTGGTGTCCACCGCCCTGTCCCTGGGTCCACTGACTTGCCTTCTGCCACGCTGCCTGCCATGGCCATGGACACTCAGGCCAAACGATTAGAACCTGTGGGTCAGGAAGCCAGGGCTAAGGAACGGGTCGAGTGCAGAGGCACAGTGCAGAGGAAATACTTGCAAAGCACAGGGCAGGGGGCTGGGGCCAGCTCGGGGGCCAGACAGGGGTGTGGAGAGGCTGAAGCGAGGCAGGCCAGCTTTCTGGAGGGAGGTCCGGTCTCTGCCTTCTAGCTGAGGTGGCAGGCACACGGCAGAAGGAGCTTTCAAGCAGGATGCTGGGCCATGTGAACTCACCCAGACCCTGTGGCCGCTGCGATTGCAACCTGGCCAGTCTCCCGGCTCTCCTGGGTCCCCGAGCAGGAGAGCTTTTTATAGTTCACTCCCCAACTTGGGTTTGAATAATTAAACAAGATGGACAGAAATAGCAGCCGGACAGCAAAGGCAGGTTATTTTGGGGTTTTCTGGAACACACTGCTGCTCCTGGATGTCACCCCACCCTGCAGGGGGCGGAGCCGGCCTCCAGGCTGACCGGAGATTCCTGTGGGGGAAACCCACCCGCAATGCCCACCCCCCCAAGGGTTCTTCAGGTTGATGGTGTTGCTGTCAGCCAGAAGAGGGTCTCGCCACTTCTTCCTCCTCAAGGAAGGAGAGGGCTCTCCGTCCCTACTCCCTCGCAGGAAGTAGGAAGTTCCTTCTGTTGTCTGCCAGGCTTCCAACTTCAGAGATGGTGGCAGATATTGACAATCAGATCGATACGCAGCTGCAAGACCCGCTGACCAAGGACGAGGTGGCTACCGCTCCTCTGGCCAAGCGGCTGGAACCAGGTGATGAGAGGTCCGCTCTTCCCTCCCCGCCATCCTGGGAGGAATGAAGGTGGGGCCGGGGAATGGGAGGCAGAGCTAAGGGTGGAGAGGAATGGGTGGGGTGAAGCACTCAGCTCCAGGGGAGAAAAGGCCCAAGATGGGTGAGTGGCTGGGCCAGAAGCGCTTCCTTCCTAAGTTCTCTTTCCCGGTCCTCTCTCCCTGCCAGGAGCCAGCCTGCATTTCTTGGGACAGGGCTCAGTAGCTGAGCTAGGCAGGGGTTAGAGAGGTGGGGAGGTTGCCCAGGTCTCCAGGGCAGAACAATCATTGCGGCTTGTTTGCATAATCCTGCTGGTGATGGCCAACCGTAACCTCAACTCTACCTGGAGGTTGGACCACAGAGCTTTGAAATCTGGGGCACTGAAGGGGTATGGGTGCGGTACGGGGGCATCGGCGAGGTCTTCTCCCTTTGGATAACAACTTATGGGGTGGGTTTGGAAACCAGGTTTTCAGGAAACACTGAAATCACCCATGCGTTCATTTGACAAACACTTTTAAAGCACGAGTAAGCCCGGTGCTGGGAATCCATGAGCGTGGGAGATCCTGGTTCTCAAGAAGCTCACAGAGGAACAGGTGAGGCTGTCATGGGGAAACCTCCTCCCCCGGAGCCTGGTGCCCCCGCCACTCAACAGGTGCCGCGAGAAGTGTCCCCTTTAAGCCTCCCATCAAGCCAAGGGTGCAGCAGCACCAGCTCCATAGGACGGTTATTAGCACCAGGATGAAGAGACTTGCCCAAGGTCACTCAGCTAGTAAACAGTGTAACTAGAGTTGGAAACCAAGTCCAAATGAATCAAGTTCTGGGATCTTCAACTGCTGCCTCGTGGTCTCTAATGCACAGCAGGAGGAGACAGGTGTAGTTCAAGCTGTGAAAGTTCTTGCCCCCAAGTGAGATTGTTTTCAGGAGCGCCTGAACACACTGGGTGGGGCAGTCGGGACCACCTCCGAAAGGAGTTGGTTTTGCACTGGGCTGCATTCATTCTACAAATACTTGAGTCCCTGATGGCGCTCGGTTCCCGGCGCTGGGAGCACACACGTGCACCAGGTCCCCTGTGTATCCCTGTTGGGCAGGAATGGGGAAACGCTGAGACGCTTAGGAGTCTCTGCCCCGCTCCTCCTGTGCCTGGGTTTCTATCCCAGGGGCAAATACCCAAACTTATGGGGGGGGGGCGCTAAAGGAAAGACCTGACTCAGAAAACACCTTCCCACTCTGGGAAGTCCTTCCTAACGTCTGTCCTGGTCCCGATGTCCCCACACCCAACTTCATTCCTCCTGCCCAAGGCCAAGTGGCACAGCAGGAGCCAGGCAGGCCGCGAGCCTCTGGCCCTTTAAGACTACCTTCTTCCCCCCACGTGCCGTCTGGTTGGGCTGGCGACGCTGACGCACGCGTGACGTCAATGGCAGCTGGTGGAGTCTGGGCACGAGGAGCGAAGTTGGAATGGGGGTGGGGGGTGGGGACAAGAGAGAAGGCGGTTCATTTGCATTTAAAGGGACCACTCCCGGATTCGCGATCCGGGCTTTGAAGAAATGTGTACTCCTGTCTGGCAAACTTTCCGTCCTAGGCTATGGGGCGAGAAAAAGGTGTGGTGCAGCCGAAGTCGGTGGTGACTCAAGTTTGCGATGGGGCTTATGTCCTTCCGCGGAGAGGGGGAAATAGTCCGTTGGTGCCCGGGCAGGGAGCACGTGACCAGGAGGGGCGGGGGGGGGGGCAGGAGACAAGGAGGGAGGAGCTGGGGAGACGACTGTCAGGCTGCGCCTCAGCTGCCCCCACCCCCACATCCTGCCCACCCTCCTGCAGCTGCCACCACATCCTGCCCAGCCGGGGGCAGCGAGCTCCTGTAGGGGGATGCACTGGCCGAGGACCCGGCTTTGGCACCCTCTCCCTGCCCCCTTCAGCTCCTGGGTGGGGCCTCTGCCCTTTGCCCCAGGCCTGGCCCCAGGCAATCGGGCACTGCGCTTGGGTCACAGCTCCTGCAGTGCAGTTTTGAACACCTCACTGCCTTGCTCTGCCCAACGGGCCCCCAACCCCTGTACTAGGGTGGGACTGGGCGCCACCCCTGGGCCAGCAGTTACCAATGGACAAATGGAGGTGTTCGATAAAGTTTTTGTAATCTTAACTTGTACACAGCTGTGTGTGCACGCGCATAGACACACACACACACACACACATTTGCATAACATGCCTCCCAAGCTCATTCCACATTAGGCCCGGGGAAGCCCTGAAGAGCCGCAGTTGAGTTCGATTACTGCCCCTAAGGAGCTCAGAATCTGGTGAGGAAGAGTAAATTGGAAACCAAAAATGTCAGTATAACATGATGTGTCCTGGGAGCACTATACAAGACCCAAGGTCACACCGAGGATGTGTGCACAGAACAACCAGAAACCTGCTGGTGGCCCTTCCCCACCCAGCAAGGTGGCATATGGGGGGGGGCTTTGCTGGGGTCACTCAAACACTGCAGAAAGAGCACAGAGGTAGGAGGTGGGGTATTGTCCAGAAAGCTGTGGCAAGGTGAGAGGGGGCCAGCCCAGTGGTGGGACAGATTAGAGGCTGGACCAGCAGTAATCAGCAGTAATGCCTTGACCAGGTCAAGGAACTAAGAGGCCGGAAGAGAACTAGCCATTGGGGGATGAGGATGGGGAAGACCTTTGCAAATCAAGTTGGATAAGGGATGCTTGGAAAAGGGGTGAAGAAAGGGAGTTGTTAATGTTTTTAGAATTTTTTTTAAGATTGATTTATTTGAAAGGCAGAGAGAGAGAGAGCGAAGTCTTCCGTCTGCTGGTTCACTCCCCAAATGGCCACAAAGGCCGGAACTGAACTGATCAGAATCCAGGAGGTTCTTTCAGGTCTCCCATGCAGGTGCAGGGGCCCAAGCGCTTGGGCCATCTTCTGCTTTCCCAGGCCACAGCAGGCCATAGTGGGCAGCTGGGACTTGAACCGGCGCCCATATGGGATGCCAGCACCACAGCCAGTGTCTTTACCTGCTATGCCAGTGCCAGCCCGGAGTTGTTTTTGTTTGTTTGTGTAAGTTTTAGTTTGTTGGGTATCTAAGTGTCTGACTCCTTGGGGATTTTTATAGCACTTTGGGGGCTGTTAGGTGCCTTTTCTTTAGGGAAGATATCTGTGTAGGCAGAAGAGAAGGTGAAACAACGAGTCAGGCAGCTGAGCCCGCTCAGGCATTTTCTACCCAGAGGATTCTGTCCAGGGACCACAGGAAAAAGATTTAGTCAGTCACTTTCAGGAAGTTCTTTCTTCAGTCTGACTTCCAGCAACATCATCTCCGGGACCCTTTCTTAGTCCTGCATGGAAATCAAGATCTCTGTTACATTCTCTCTCCTACGAAGCCTTTCTACATTCTAAATTCTGTCCCACTTGCCTCTCCTGCTCTGCTGGCCTGTGACTAGGGATGTCAGCATCTCCCCCACTGAGCTGGGCCCGCCCCTCCCGGCTCCTGGCCCTTTAACACCCTCCGCAGGTGACTCACCTTCCTTCCTCATTCCTTTGTTCAGGACCCAACATTCCACGGCTGGGAGGAAAGCCAGCCAATCGTAGCCCGGGCAAGCCTGCCTCAGGCTGGAGATTGGCTGGAGCTGTGGTTGGCGGGAGGCTCACCACGCAGAGCCACAGGAGGCTGGGGAGGGGGTTTCTGAGCTCAGGCCCTGGAACAGAGTTAGTTCTGGGGGCTGCGCTGGTTTGGGGAGAGGCTCCTTCAAGTCAAACTGGGCTCAGAGAGTTCTCTGGCTTGGGGAGCCTCGAAACTGGTCTCCTAGGGGGCTTGGCTACATCCATGCCCACTTTTTTTTTTTTTTTTCCACCTGTGCTCTGGGACCCAGTGGTCTAAAGGCTGAGTTCCCAGGCCTGTTCCTAAGAAGCGTCTTCCAGCAGCCCTGGACCTCTCCAGTCTCAACATTCTGCTTTCCCGACGTCGGAAACAGCCGGAAAATAAACACCCTGATGACTAAACGGTTTCTCCAGCTAGAGCCTGGGGAAGAAGCACTAAAAATAGAGGCCACAAATGAGGGGAGGTTCCCCACTTGGGGGGGGCACTTTCCCATCCCGACACCGCCTCCAACCCGGCCCAAGGCTCCATTCTCCAGGTCCTTGGGGAAGGGGAAGAAGGACCGCTGCCTATCCCGGAGTCTTGGGCAAGCTAGCCCTGCCTGGTGCCCTGACTCCCAGATCCAACAGAGAGCTGAGAAGCTGCATCTGGGGACACTGTATAAATCAGGTTTCCTGAGGGAGAGGCCAAATAGAAGGGTTGGAAACTGAGGCCAAGGAAACAGGAGCCTGCTGGCCTTCTGTCTTAGGAAGTACAAGATAAGCTCCAACCTATTTGCAGAATAATTCCTCTGAACTTCTCCTCTGAGGCTTGCTTGCATGGGCTACCAGGGACCCGAAGGAGTCCTTCCAAACCAGCCCTTAGTTATTACAATGCAGCATGTGCACTCAGCGAAGCCATCTACTTATATGAACTAATTGACTCTTCACACCCAATTTATGAGTTAGGTAGTCTTATCACCAGCTCCATGTTCCCCGGGAGAATCATGAGGTGGAGGAAGTTAAATAATGTGCAGGTATTCACAGTTAACAAGTGGCGGGGCAAGGACTGGCACCAGGGCAGCCTGCCTGCAAAGCTGGCTTCTAACCCCCAGGACATGGTGCCTCTCTGTGTATATTGGTCTCTCCAGCACTAACCCAGAATTGAGCCTTTGTCTAGTAAATCAGACCTACCCAGATAGAAATCAGGGTGTGCGAGGGACTGAGAACCTCTCTGTTCTGCAAGGCTCTTTTGAGACCTAAGCCAAATTCAAGCATTTTCGCAAGCTCCAGGTGGAAAGCAGGACTTGGAAGTCGCAGGAATTGGGGGGGGGGTGCTGATGGGCCAGTTGTCCAGCGGCCTGGCACCCACCCTCTCTCGGAGGACACTTCGAGACTCACCACTCCCTGAGGCCAACAGGAATTTTTTTAAAAATTATTTTTAAAAGCTACTGCTACATCTTTAATAAGATGTTTCTGAGTATTTCCTGTGTGGCAGGTGGGGGGTGGTTAGGGTGCCGCCCCTTTAAATTGCCCCTTCGGCAGTCAGTGCTCTGGAGCCCGCAGGCACTGGAGATTAGGTCACCCAAGAACTATGAGCTGTCGCTTTAAATTGCTGGGCGTCAGCCGAGCCAGGCCCAGAGAGGGGAGGGGGCTGTCACAGGTAGAGGGAGCGGCTGCGCTCCCCAGGTAACCCCCCGAGAGGAGAGCGTGGCGCTTTAAGCGGCGCTTTGTCACACACTAAGTGGGGGAGAAGGCAGCCTCTCACCTCCTCGGTCTCCCCTGAATTTCTCCACTTAAGACTCCCACCTCCCGACTCTCCCGGGGCTGGGGGCGGGGAGCCGAGGCAGCGTGCGCGCCGCCCGCAGGGCCTCCCCGGGGGCCGACCCCCTCGAGCGCGGGGCAGCAGCGGTGGGGGCGGCCGTCCCGCGAGCTCGGAGGGCGCGCCGCGGGCACGCGCCGACCCCTCGGCCAGGCCTCTGGGTCTCGCCTCCCTACTTTGCCTGTCTCTGGCTCTTTCTCCTCGCCGGCAGGCGGAGGGATCCGCCGCTCCTGGCGCTGCAGCCTAGCTTGGAAGGGCGGCGGGGTGGGGGCAGACCCGGCCGGGCCGGCCCGAGGGAAGAAGGGGGCGGGGCCGCGCCTCGGGCCCCGCCCCTCGTCGCGGCCCCGCCCCTCCGCCCCCACGAGTTCCTCCCATTGGCCCCCCCGCCTGTCCATCACCCCCGTTCCCCCCCACTCAGCCCTCAAGCTAGGCTGAGCTGTGCCTACGTCGGCCTCGACTCCCGGGGGCTGGAGGAGTTACCTTTGGAGCCCGAAAGGAGGAAGGAAGCAAAATATCAACAACAGCCGAGGCGGCCCGGGCACTCGGCCCCGGTCCCTTCGCTTGCCCGCCGCCCGCCTGCCCGCCCCCGCGCCCACGACGGGGGCCCAGGCCCCCCGGCGCCGCCCAGGGCCCGCGCGGACTCCGGCCTCATTTGTTATTCCCTCCGCCCGGAGCTGCGGCTTCCCAGTGTTGAAGATCCCCCGGACGAGGGGCGAAGACTGTCCCCTTCCTGCCGTGACACCCCTTTTCCCCCAGCGGGGCTGGTGAGTAGAGAAAAATAACGCGCCTGCTACTTTAAGAGCCCCCCTCCCCCACCCCGTCCTGGGGCTGGGGTGGGGGTGGTCCGGACCGTCCCCCCGAGGGGTGGGATGCGGTCGCCCCCTGGGCCGGGAGAAAGTCGCGGGGCGGGCGGTGCTGTGGCGTGGCGGCGGTGGGGGAGTGCGCGGCGGACTGTTTGTTTGTGTTAGGAGTCGGCTGTGGGGGACATGTGGAGTGGGCTGCGATTCCCTTGGGTGCTGGAGGTACGTGGTGGGGACCGGCGGGTCGGGGGCGCGCCGGCCTCTGGGTGTCCGCGGGTCCCCGCGGCCTTGGAGCGGTCTGGGAAGGGGCACCATCCTCACAGGGGGTCTCCGGTGACAGCCGGGAGCGACTGACATTTTAACAGCCGGCCCTCCCTCCCTCTCCCTGCTCGCGCCGCCTGTTCCCTCCTCCTTGGCCCGAAATGGTGCAGAAGGGGGCCTGGGAGGGCGGCGGGAGGGTGGGGGCGGGGGAGCCGCAGCTGTTTGGGAAGCGGGGGAGGGAGGGGGATGTTGTTCAGATGACACCGGGGTGGTGGGTTGGGGTGTGTGAGCGTGTGTCTCCGGGGCGTGCTCGCCGGGTGCCTGTGGAGTTGGAACGCCGAGCCGCCGCGGAGGTGGGCACGCGGGACCCTTCTCGCCCGGCTCCCCGACCCCTGGTCTGGCTCGTCGGCAGCCCCCGCTGGAGAAGCCCCTGGCCAGAAGTTTGCAGCTGTTCAACATCTGGGCAAGAGTTCTCCAGCCCCCTCTCCTGTAGGACAGGCTGCACTGGGCCGGCAGTGGGGGTCTGTCTGGGGAGTGTGGCGGGGTTTTGGCAGGGAGGGAGGGCCCGGGAGACTAAGGTGTGTATAGGCTCCCACCCCAGTGCCAGCCCCCTTCCTGTTGGGTGTGGGTTGCACAGGGATGAGGAAAAGCGGCCCCTTCCCCTGGAGATTGTGGCTGACCACTCAGCAGCGATCCCAGATCTCCTGGAAGGAGGGCTCCTGGGTCTAGGCACAGTGTTGGGGGGAGGGGGCCCTCCCGGGTTATCCCAGGTTTGTCCTGCCTCCCCTTACACCTGGTGCATTGTTGATGGGTTGGGGGAGGGTGCAGCAGGCAAGATCCTGTGCGCCCCTTTCCTGCGCCCAGCCCCAGTGTGAGTGTCCCTCAGCCCTGGTGGCCTTGGTGGGAGGGTGGCGCCTAAGCCCGCCTCCTCCATTCCCTCTGGGTCTTTGCAGCAGTTTCGGGGGCCAGCCGGGACTGTGGGAAGTTTGCCGTCTGGGGCGGTGACCTTGGGCTGCTCTGGCCTGGAGATAGGAGGGGAGCCGAAGCCAGCACGAGACCGGGTGTTGTGGAGTTGGGGAGCTGCTGTCCGCCTCCCACTCCCTTCCAAACCCCCAGCAGGAAGGGCCGAGGGGAGCCCTGAAAAGCACATGTCCGTGTTCACAGATGCGGCCCCCCGGGTCACACCCGCCCCAGGACTTAGCTTGCCTGCCCCAGCTCCCACGGCCTGGCCTGCCTGGGAATGAATTTCCTTCCTGTGGTTTCCCAGAGTGTTGAGCAGGAGGTGGGGGTGGGGTGGGACCAGTGTGGGAGTGGCTGAGGACCTGTTCTAGGGGGCACTTGGGGGGACACTGGGGCTTGCAGAAAGCGCTTTCCCTACACAGGCGTCTGCACCTTGAGGCTCAGTGGTCCCATTCTCTTTGTTGTACCTCCCCTGCCCCCACCACACACCCTACATGTGTTTCCTTGTGTGTGTGTGCATGTACATCTGTAAGGGAAGGGATCTCTGGTTTCTCTGGGAAAGGAAGGAACTTGAATTTACACACTGTATAGACCAGAGAGGTTGGGCTTTTTACCTGAGACCACACAGCAAGTTTGCATCTGCACTGTCGTCCTTTGACTCAGGCACAGCTTCGGTGTGGGGAGAGACTCCAGGAAGACATTCAGCCCTTGTTTGTGCAGGCCTGGTCCAAGGGGAGAAGCAGGCCCTAGTCGGAGAGCATCCTAGCTCTGGTGTTGGGGGATGGGGGTGGGGGTTGGGCCAGGGCTTGTGTGTGCTGTGCCCAGTGCTGGCAACAGAGTGGTTGAGGACTTGGAAGGTGGCAAGTGCTGCCCAGTGGCCAGCCCACTGTGTAGCTGCCTGGTGCCCTGGGCGTCCAGGCTCTGTCCCTGCTGGCTTCTGCCTGCTGACTGTTCTCATAGGCTGGGAGATACCATAGTCTCTCTGGCTGCTGTTATATAATCTCTCTCCAGTAGGGTTTTTTTTTTTTTTTCTTCAGTCTTCCTCTAGGTCTTCCCTGGGAGGTGTGATGGGGAGGAGGAGGCAGAGGGTGACTCCCCCAGGTGGGGGGCTTGAGGAGGGTGTGCCCTAGACCCTGAAGAGGACTGAGGGAGGAGGCTTTGGGGTTAAGCCCTCACTGGTTGCGGCCCTGCCCTGGGGAGGTGCCTAAGCTGCGGCTGTCCCTGGCCCTCCTGCCCCCAGAGAGGCTTGGCCTGGTGCCCGTCCGGCGGCCTCTTCCTGGCCTGCTGGGCCTCTGCCCTCCCTGGTGGGGACAGGCTCTGGAATGTCGGCGCTTAACCATGGATGCTTTCCCACCCACCTGTGTCCCTCCAGGGGAAAGGGGGACCAGGGGCCAGGGGCTGGGTCCCACATGTCCCTGGTCGTCTTTGATCCTGGCCTTTTCGGGGAGGAGTTGGCCAGGTGTGGCTCAGCCAGGCCTTGACGGCTTGGAGGCGGTCACAGGTGTTCATCCAGGTTCTCTAGGTGGGCGTGAGACTCAGGTGTGGGCCTCAAACCCGCTGTCCTGGGGCACGTTCTGTGTCAGGTGGCCCTGTGAAGGCAGGACTCGCCCCACCCCTTGAGACCATGGCTGGCTGTCCAGGCTCTGTGAGGCTAGCTGGTTTGAGGCAATTATCCACCTCTTACAGGGAAGCAGGAGATGGTGGTGGGGCCAGCGCGGTCTTAGCATCACTGTAATCGCTGGTGGCTTTTATGAGCCAGTCATGGGGCCGGAGTCCAGCCAACCCTCTGTCCTTCTGTCCCAGTTTGGTGACTTACTCATGGGGGGAGAGGGCGGTATTAGGTCCTAGGAGCCCTGTTCTAGAAGCTGGATGTCTGGCTGTGTTGTGGTTGATGTCACTCTGGCTGTCCATGATTATAGCAGGCAGGATGAAGGTTAGACTTCAGGAAGAACTTCCCACAGGAGTTAGGTTGAGGAGAGATGGCTCCAGTTGAGCCTGGAAAAGAGGGGATGTCAAAGCAGTTTCGTCTGCTGTAGCTCAGCTGAAAGGCCTTGCCCTTTGGCCTAGTAAGGTTAGTGCTGCCTGGCTACTGGAATATATTATTTTCTCCTCTCTCCCCCCAGCCTGCAGCTGAGAATGTTCTGAGGAGGGTTTGTCCTTGGAGCTCTGGCAGGGCTGGCTCTTGGGCCCCTTCCCCCAGCAGAGGAGCGTGGGTGGGGGTCTTGTGCACCCTGGCATGCCCAGAGGCACCTGGGAAGTGTGCAGTATTTAGTGGCACATATGCATGAAGGTGTGCAGTGTGGTGCAGACATGCATACACACACACATGTGTGTGTGTAGACACCCACAGAGCAGCTGCCACCCTGCAGGGGGCGGGGATAGTGAATGGCAAAGGTGATTAAAGGATTGCAGAGAGGGGATGGGGTGAGGGACTGGCGGCGAGACAGCGAAGGGCACAGCGAGAGCTTGGAAGAGAGACACATTGAGTGGTGCGGGAGGGGTTGAGGTTAGACCACAGATGGGCAGACAGGGCTCTTGTCTGCGAAGTGGAGAGCATGGCTGGGAGTCCTGGCTGACTGCCACACCTGCTCTGTGACCCTCCTGCAGCCTGCCCAGCCTGCCTCTGGCCCTCACAGGGACTGGGTGTCCTGGGTAAGTCGCTCCCCCGGGCCTCAGCTGCCCGGCCCACAGGCGGTTCACCTTTCGGTGCTGGGAGCACCTGGGTGTTGGCGTGGTGCCCGCCCCTGCTGCCCTCCCCTGCTCACCCTCACCCCTGGAGGGCGTGGCTGCTCCAAGGTCTCAGGGCTGCATTTTGGGACGGGTCCTTGGCCCGGGCAATCCCTAAGGCCCTCTGTCTCTGACCTCTTCCCAAGGCCCAGGCCACCATGTCCCCTGCCTGGTGTGGAGCCTCTGCTCAGGCCCCTGATGGCCTGGGTGTGGGGGCGGTGGTGCCTGGCGTCTGATCCCTCTCCTTTCTAGCCTGGGCTGGGAGGGGAAGGACTTGTCCGAAGCTCTGGCCTGTCGCTGGCCACACCCAGGCGGGACCATATTTACTCATTTAAACTTACCCTCCCAGGAGGCTCTGGGCTCTAGGCCTGGTCACTGACCTTGGCCTTGTGCCTCTGGCTGGTGCTCGGGCCACTCCCCTGAGGTGGGCAGTGGCAAAAGCACAGAGAGAAGGAGCCTTTTTTGCCCCCCCGGCCAAAGGAGCTGTACCCCGACGCACATGCCCACTACCTAGTTTCCCAGAAACTGGCACTTTGGAGATCCCCAGGGGCTGGAGGAAGGAGGCGTCCATTTCTTGTCCCCGCATTCCACCGGGCCTGGCAGTGCGTGGAGAGGTGTTTGCTCTCCCCACGGCTGTTACTCATCATTGGGGAAACCGAGTCTCTGCGGTTGAAGACGTGGGCTTTCCCAGGTTCCCAGGCGTTGAGGGTGTTTTTCTCGGAGGAAAGGGGGGCTCCTGCCTGTGGCATGGGGCGGCGGGAGGGAGGCCCGAGGAGGCCCGAGAGTAGTGGACAGCAAGAGCAGACCAGGCGGATGCTGGCAAGAGGGCAGAGGACGAAGGTTGGTGCCAAGCTGAGAGGGACGTTGCTTGGGTTCCCCGAGGAGTCATTGTCTTTGAGTGTCGGGGGAGACAACTCCTGAAGCACGAGTGTGCGAGCAGGAGCTACAGCCACTCAGACACCCCTCCTGGGTCCCCTTCACGTCTCCCTGAGTGGCGGTGCGGGCTGGGTGAGGGGACCCGGAGCGCCTGGCTTGTCTGACCCAGAGGAGCCTCCCAGGGCGAGGGTGGGGAATGTGCCAGGGAAGCGGTGTGCCCTGGCTCCCCGGGGAGGGAGCCCCCTTCCTGCTGTCAGCCCAGGCCTCGGCACTCAGGCCACCTGTGCCACTGGGTCCTGGTGACTGTGGGCGAGTCCCTGCTCATCTCTGAGCTGGCTTCCGTGTCTGCAAGGGAAGTGTGGGAGAGCGCTGGGGAGGTGGGTCCTCAACAGGGGGCTGCAGCCATTCTTCCAGACCTTCGGCCTCAGCCTGGCGAAGGCAGCTACCCAGAAGCCGGGGTGGGACGGCGCAGTGTCTGCTGAGGAGGCCTGAGGCTTGGTTTGGCCTTGGGATGGGGGAGGAAGCAGAGCCCAGCCTTGTCCTCCCTGTCCAGCCATCTCCTTGTCTCAGGCCCTGCCCTCTGCACCCGTGGGCCTGTGGGTGTCACCGGGTCCCTCTGGCTGCAGGGTTACTTGTTCCTGGCGATTCCCTTGCCCCTGACCCTAGCAGCAACTACCTGGGGTTGAGGGTCGAGGAGAGATGGCTCCAGTTGAGCCTGGAAAAGAGGGGATGTCAAAGCAGTTTTGTCTGCTCTAGCTCAGCTGAGGGTCGGGAGAACAGAGAACAAGAGCGAGCCGGTCCTGAGACCTCAAGGGGAAAATGCAGGCAGGAGGGTTAGGATGGCAGAAGAGGGCTTGGTCTCTTCTCGGGATCTTCCCCCTCCAGTTGGATCCAGCAGCACGGAGGCAAGGGGCTGAGCACAGGGCTTCAGGGATGACCTTGAACCTCGAGGGTATCCCATCAGAGCATGCTGTGTGATGTGTTTGCTGGAGGGCTGATGGGCTGATGGTCTGAGGTAGACCGTGAGATGGTAGGCCAGGTAGCGCCTGGTATCGAAGCCTCAGGTCTTCCCCACCCCTTCCCCAGCCCCCACAACTGCTGCGTCCATGCTGACTCTTCTTACGCACGCTCTGTGGCAGGCCACGGGGCCCAGGCTGGCTGGGTGGGGACAGGTGTTCAGGCCCAGCTGCTCCTTTGTGTCTCCCCCACCTGTCAGCCCCGGGGTGGGGAGCTGGGAGGGAAGGGAGAGGAGCCCCTCACCTGTTCCCAAGGACGGGGCCCTGGTTGTGAGGCCTCACAGAAGGGTTGAGAGTAGACAAGGGGCAAAGTGCCGGATCGGGGCGTTGGCAGGGCTCCTTGCTGGCGGAAACCAGAGGGGTCTTCACACAGCGTCCACGCAGGGGTGAGAAGCCAGGTGTCGGTGTGGGGCACAGGTCTGGGCGCCCGTCTCTGCCTAGCCTTGTGCAGATACCGTTCCCCACCCCTGCCCGCCAAGTCCCCCTCCATCTGGCTGGGCATCTTAGCCTCACCTGGCACCTGTCCTGAAAGCAGCAAGCTAATCCTGTAAGAGCTGCCTGGCGGGCCGCCGCCGCAGGCCCACGCGGCCGCCGCGCCCGCCCCTGCCAGGGCTTAGAGGACTGCCCTTCCAGTCGGAAGGAGACCCAGCCATTGCCCGGTAAGTCCTGGGCGGCTTCGCAGGTCATGATGTCTCTAGGAGGATTTGCCTTCCCTGATTGGATTGGCCTCTTTCAGGGCCCTGTCTTCATTGTCAGGGAAAACTGCGTGCGTCCAGACCCTCTGCCTCCCTCTGTCCCGGTGTGAGGGGAGGGCTCGGGCCGAGGCCCCCCCCTTCTCTCCATGCCCTCCGGTCCCCAGCCAGGGCAGCCCTGCCTCTGTCCTGAGATGAGAAGAGGGCCTCTGGCTGCTCAGGACAAGGGCTCACACCACTCCCCAGGAGACAGTGCCTCCCTGAGACTCCTTCCCTGCCTCCCTCCAGGTTTTGTTTCCGGTCAGCCGGCTCTTCCTTTGGCCAGGGGCCCACGCTCAGCATTGCCCCATGCCCTCATTTCCATGGGGAGTCCCTCCCCTGGTCTATAGCCATCAGCCCACCCGCTGCAGTGGCAGGCAGCCCAGACCTCGCACCGGTGGCATTCTGCTCATCCCAACGGCTCTCAATCTGGCCCGCCCCGAAGGCCCCAGCTGCCACTTTCACTTCTGTCTCTGGAGACCCCAGAGGGAAGTTGGGTGGGGAGGTAGAAGGTGACACACTAACCGTCCCAACCGCCCCCACCTCTCCTCAGCGGAGGCCAGGGGCCCCTGCACACCATTCTTGTCTACATGACCAATACGGGCGTAGGGGGCCATGGAAGGGTTGGCTGCGGGGGGAGGGATGGTGGTTAGATCGCAGAAGGACTTCCCAGGATGGGAGACCACTGCGGAGCACCTTGTTTCAGAGGGTGTGGCTGGAGGTGCAGGTAGTGGAACTGGCAGGACAGAGGCCAGACTTCAAGGTCAGCAGGGAAGTGCTTGTCTGTCCTAACCCAGAGGAGTGCCATGTGGCACCTCCGCGCCCTCCCACGTCACCAGCTGCCCATGCTTGGTTGGGTGGCTTCAAACAAAGCAGGTCTGAACCCCGGAGAGTACGAGAAGCCTGGGCCTTCAGACGTGCAAGCCCTCTCTGCGGCCCGACATCTGTCTGCCTGCGCTGCCTGCCAGTTCCCCTGCTTCTGCACCCCGATCCCCGGAGTAGACAGCGAGGCCAGTGCAGTCGCCCTTGCCTGCTGCTCGGCCCAGCCCTGGCACTCTTCCCGCGGGAGCCCCCAGGCAGGGGGAGCACCACCACACCTCCTCTGCCAGTCTCCTCAGGTCCCTGCTGCAGTGCCTTCTTCCTCCCCCATCCCACCTGGACCAAGTAGGGGAGTCAGCTGGGCGCGGGAGCTCTTTGCAGAGTTTCTAAATTCAGGAATGCTTTCTGGAGGAGAAAGGTGGGACCAGAGGCCTGGAGTGCCAGGAACTCCTTGGGGGTCCCTAAGTACCTGGGCTTGCCGGGGTGGGGGTGGCCCACATCCTGGAATGGGAAGTTGAGCCTGAAGGAATAAGGTCAGAGACACTATGCAAATCCCCTTGCAAATGAGCAGCAGTGAGTCATTGCTGCTCTGCCTGCTGGGGTGGGGCGGGAAGCAAAGCTTAGGCTCGGGCTCCAGAACAGCCCCCCCACGGATGACATGACAGTGACCTTGGGCCAGATCACCGTAGTGCCCCTGGGCTAGACACTGTCCAGTAACCAGCAGCGGGAAGGCCCAAGCCCTGGATCTGATTGGCATTCCAGGGTACGTGAGGGGGTGGGGAGGCTGAAACCTCTTCCACATGGGCCTTGTGTGCCGCACATGCAACCTGCGCTGGCCCCCGGGGTTCTCTGGGGTGGGGGGTCACTACTCAGAAAGCACCTGCTCTCCATCAGCCTTGTGGCTGCTCTCCTCGGGCTGCGGGACGGGGGCCCCGCGCAGGCCATCTGCACGGTCACCTCACCATGGAATCACAGTCCTAACCTCTCTTCCTTTCAGGCCTCTCCATAGAGCATGTCTGGACCGGAAGGGTGCTTACGTACTGCGTCCACTCCAGCTCTACCCATTAGACTGGCCAGTGGGGCGAAGCCCTGAGAGACACACAGTGAGGGAAAGCCAGAGCGGGGGTTAGAATCCAGGCACCCAGAAGGCGCCCTCTTTCCCTGGCCTGTTCTCGGAGGTCCCTTTCTACTGCTGTCCGCCAGCACTTCCCGAGATCACCCCTAGTGGTTCTAGGACCTGGCGGTGGGGGCGGGGTGCCTTAGAGATGGCCTGGAGAGCAGGAAGGCCAGGCCAGGGCCGGGTGGGAGATGCTGCCGCCTCCCCGGGGAGCCGCACAGTCCACGGCTGCTCCCGGAAGGATAAGTGCTAGACTGCAGGAAGGCTGGGCTGGGCTGTGGAGGCTCAGGAGACAGACCCTCACTGGAGAGGCGTCTTCTGGGCAGCAAACAGGATGACCCCATCCCAGGAATTCTGCCAGGGACAGGAGGGCGGGAAGCCTGGGGTGGGGCGCGGAGTTGGCCCCCAGCGGAAGCGGGGTGGGGGGGCTCCTCTCGCCAAGCTCAGGCAGAGGCTACAGTGCCAGCCCCCACTGGCATTCCTAGGGTGTCTGGACCTGAGACCACCCCTTCCCCAGGCCAGCTTTCCTGGACTGCCCCCCCTCTCCTCAGCCCGCCCCCAGGTCCCTTGTCGGTGAGTTAAAATTAGCTCAGTGCCCAGGCTAAAAATAGCCCCTGCCCAGCCCTGAGGCTGCGGGCTGGGGGAGGGGAGTCCCTGAGGGAGGGGAAGATGGTGGGAACCTGGCTTTGGGTAGTAAGCCTGCCAGACGGAACTTTCAAGGGTTGGGGCCAGGGCCAGGCCTTCCAGATCAGACCCTAGGCGCACTCCAGGGTGAAGGAAAGAGGCGGCCGTGGGAAGGGGGCGGGCTGGAGCCTGGGAGCGCCAGGAGCAGGCCACGTGTGGGATGCGGAGAGCACAGTGCTCAACCCCAGCCTTGTGCACCTCACTCACTGCCCTCGTGGGACCCAGAGGAAGATGGCCCAGGCCCTCACCTTGGGGACAGGGTCCCTGGGCTGGGTTCAGAGGCGGAGCTCAGTGCTGTGAGCCCCGGAGTCTGGTGGGCAGTGAGGGGGGCTCTGGGGCTTGAGCTGGGTGGCGCTGGGCCTTGGTGTCCCCTCTATACCCTCTCAGGCCCTGCCTGCCCGCCCTTGGGAGGTTGGCTTGAGCCCAGAGAGCTGAGGTGCTCCTTCCCGGCCGCGTCTGGAGCCAGGCCAGGCCTCCAGGGGGCCTCCCTGCTGCTGCCGCCCTTGCCCTGGGTGGGACCTGCCCCTCCCTTGCCTGCCTCTTGGCTGGACTGCAAGTTCTCGGAGGGCAGGGAGGGTGTCCTGTCAAGTTGTGGCGCTGGCGCAGCTGCCCCCGGGCCAGTCCTGCAGGCCGCTGTGGAACCTGCCTCCTCGCGCCCCACCCCGCCTCCCTGCTGCTTTCTCTCACTCCCTCCTTTCCTGTGTCTGTGTGTCTGTCCCCCTCCGCCACCCGCCCTGTGTCTGCCTCACCCACGCCTCCTCCCTCGTTAGTGAGCAGGCTGCTTGAGGCCGCCTGACTGTGGGGGTGACAGGTGGATTGGATTGTCACCCCCTCCCCCAGCGCCTGCTGCTTATTTCATGCCCTGCAGCCCAGCCACGGGGAAGGGGCGGGAGGAGGGATGACAGCTGTCTCCAGCGCCTCCTGCCTTCCCCTCCAGTCCATAGCCTGCAGCCCCGAGCAGCCCGCGAGGGAGGGATGAAGGGCCTGCCTAATGAGAGCCCTTTTTCTTGCTGTGCACTGCGTGGCAGAGCAGGCCGAGCCCACTGCTCTGTGACACGGGGCCGCTTGCTCAGCCTCTCTGGGCGTCTGCTTCATTTTGACCTGTGTCTCTGTAGGAGCCCTGCGGTTGCTCTCATCCTCTCGGGCACAGGGGGACAGGGTAGACAGGGCCAGGCGGGTGTGGGGAGAAGGCACAGCTGGAGAGGGGACGGGGGCTGCCCGCAGCTCCCCAGGAAGGACAGCCCTGCCGCAGCTGCAGCTCGGGGGGCTGCCTGGCTGCTCCCCACTGGCCTCACACAGGTCACCCTCACACAGGAACTGAGATAGCGTCATTCTGAAACCCAAGCGTGGTTTGAATATTGCTCAGGTACCAAGAGGTGTCACGGTGGGGGCGGCAGCTTGCTGCTGCTTCCATGTCCCCACCAAACCTGTCCCCCGCTGGAGCACCTTGTGCGCCTGGTTCCTACCTCATTTGCATGCAAACACAACCCACAGGTTTCTTTCAGGTCTGTAGCCCAGCGTGGAAACACAGCCAGTGGCCACCGTGGGGTCCCCCGGGTCCCTCCCTGCAATCTCTGGTCCCTCGGCTCCTCTCACCCAGGGCGTTGTCAGACGGGCCTCTCGCCCTGCATCCTCCCTGCTTTCTGTTTGCAGAGGCTTTGCTGCAGCCGCCTCTCTGCAGACAGCTGCTTTGTGCCTGCCTCCCTGGGGCCAGCCCAGC
This sequence comes from Oryctolagus cuniculus, assembly GCF_051225735.1. Taxonomy (NCBI): domain Eukaryota; kingdom Metazoa; phylum Chordata; class Mammalia; order Lagomorpha; family Leporidae; genus Oryctolagus; species Oryctolagus cuniculus. The sequence goes on from NC_142873.1 coordinate 42,833,504, forward strand.
TGCCCTCTTCCCTCCTCCTCCGCATCAGGCAGCCCCTGCCTCTGCCCACCCCCAGGAGGTCGGCCCGGCCTGACCCTGCCCTTTACAGGGAGCTGGGTGAATCAGAATCCAGCAGCTGGAGCCCCCAAAGGGGGTACTTGTGGTGACACAGGGGCTGCCAGCTCCAGAGGTCACGGCTGTGCCTGAGGTCAGCATAGGGCAGGCCCTGGGGCCGTCAGAGCAAGAAGACCATGCTAGCCAACCCCCTGCCCCTTTGGCAGCCCTAGCCTTCCCAAGCCTTGGACTCCAGATACCAGGCAGAATGAGAAGAGAGGGTTAGAGAAGCTGCCAAGGGCCGGCTCATCTGAGGGGGCTTCCTGGAGGAGGAGTAGGCCGGAAACGAGACGAGGCATGACAGCGGGCCAGACTGGGGAGGCAAGCTCACATCTGGAGAACAGATGCCCAAGCCTCTGGCTCCTGGCAGTTGGGTAGGTAATTAGGCAGAGGGCTAATTAAGGAGGTCCAGGTGTTCATTAAAATCTCTCTTAATTGGGTAGGAGGGAAGCTTGGACAGGACAGACTTTGGCTGGGGTCTGTTTAGGGTCCTTTGTGCCCATCTCGGCACCTCCCCCCTTCCTCCCAAAGTCAGGGTTGAGTTCATGTTCTTGCCTCAGAGCCTTCAAAGACCCTGTAGTAATGCGGAGTGAATGACACAGGGGATGGAGGTTAGTACAGACGGATCCTGCCTCGTAGGAGAGCTCGTGGTTAGACAGGAGGAAGGACTGCCATAGTTTTGGCAGCTTTGGCACAGAGTGGAGCAGCAGTGGGGAAAGGGCCCTGGGAGCCCACAGCTCCCGAGAAAGTGCTTGGGCCGCCTCCGCGGGAGTGAGGGCTGGGGGTCCTGGTCTTTTTCACCCTGCTTCCCTCCACAGGGATGACTCCGTGGGTCTCTGCGGCTTCCTTGCCTTCTCAGCCCTGATCCCTCCTGCATCCCAGCTCCCCCAGCATGAGGCGGGGGTGGGGGGGGCGGTGTAGGAGATCAGCCAGGGAGCTGGTTGCCAGGCGACAGTTGCCTAAGCAACCCCATCCTCTCCATCTCCATGTGCTCAGGGCTGCTCCTTGGAAGACTTTAGAGTCTCACCCTCTGCACTAGCCACCCCGGGGATGGGGAAGCTTGAGGTCTGGGTGGCGGGGTGACTGGAGGGTGCTAGTGTCCGAGTGGACAGTCTTCAGGGCAGCTGGGAAAGGAAGGGTTCCAGCTCCACAGAGGGTGGAGTGAGAGGAGCAGGTTCTGCAGCACGACTGTGGAGGTTAGACTGCAAGAAGGACTTCCCAGGGCCGCAGTAATGAAAGGCTCTTCTCTTCCCATCCACAGACGTTCCCTGAGCTCCTTACAGGGGTAGAGTAGTGAGAAACTGACGCGGTTCCTGCCCTCAGCAAGCTTCAGTCTCCTGGGGAACCAGACTGGAAATAAGAGCACAGAATGGTAATTATGTAGTCCCAAGTGCTAGGAAGATGGCAAGATGGCTTTTCTAGGTGTCATGAGAACAAACAGAAGGTTCTCTCCCAACCTGGAAGAAGAGACTGTGTTGACCGTGAGCTGACAGAGGTTAAATCCGTGTTGGAATTTGCTGATGAACGAAAGCTGGGGAGAGGGGGACGGAGGGACGGAGGGAAGGGAGCTGCTGTGAGCCCGAGGAGCCCAGCGGTCCTGCAGTTGCAGTCTGGAGTGCATTGTCAAGGCCAGAGGGTGCCACTGGGAAAGCCAGCTCTTCGTAGCCCTCCCCACGCCCCTGCCAAGCCCACTGCACCATAGCTCTGGAAGGCACGGTCTCTGGAGCGTGCTAAGGGGTAGGGGCGCTGCAGTGGGAGTTGGGCAGAGACGGGCGTCTCAGGCAGGGAGTGGGATGGCAAGCTGACTGCTGGGCACTCAGAGCTGGCTGGGCTGGTGTTGCTGTCGTTCTGGTGGGGGTGTGTGCAGGAGGCCCAGGACAGAAGAGGGTGCTGGGATCCTTTTCTGGGGAGTCGGCAGGAGCTCTGCTTCCAGCTGGGAAGAGCCCGAGGGATGGGCCTGGTGATGGGGACGACGGGAACGAGGCATCCTGGACCCCCGAGCCCTAGGGTTCCCTGCCTTCCTCGCCCCCTTCCCTCCATGGCCAGGATGCCAAGGCTGAGCGTTGGCCTCTACTGTGGTAGCTTGGGGCCCGTGTTGACTGGGGCCGGAAAGGCTCCAGGGCCATGGGTAGTGGGAAGGCAGGGGTCTGTGTCATCACACGCCCCCAGGATGCCTCTCTCCAGGTTGGGGAGGCCGGACAGGCAGGCAGGTCTCTGGACAGGGGCTCCATGGAGGGGAGGCCTCCACTTCTCGAGTTAGGCTCCTCCCACACCTCAACAGGTGTAGCTTTAGAATCATGGGCCCCATGCTTACTGCTCCTCATATTCCAGAAAGTTCCACCATTGATGAAGGGACTCCTAGAATCACACAGCTGGAGGGGCCCTGAGGTCATCTCGTGCCTCCATGCCACCCATGGTTCTAGTCCCTAGCCCACGTGCGCTCTGCCCACAGCCGAGAGCATCGCCTTCTCTGGCTCGGGCTGCGCTGCCATCCTGGGCCCCGTCCCGTCCCATGGTGCAGGGGTTCTGTTTCCCATCCCGTGTCTAGACCTGGAGCTGTTCAGCCAGCAAGCCGAGAATGCACCACAGGGGTACTGTGATGGTGACCCCCTGCCTGATGCTGGCGCTCCCGGTGGGCCCTGTGTCTTCTCCGTGTGCTTCAAGGTGTGCATGAGAAACACTGTTCTAGGCCGAGCTAGGGTTCGAAACATGGCCCATCTCTAGTGCAGCAGTCAGCAAGCATAAGCTGTGGGCCCGGTTTGGGGCGTGCCCGTTTGTGTATATAGTCTTACTGGATCACAGCCGTACCCATTCACGTACGTGTAGCTGTCCACTGCTTTCATGCCACAGTGGCAGAGCTGAGTCGTAACAGGAACGGCTGCACGGCTGGCACAGCCTGGACTGTTTACTGTCTGGCTCTTCACAGACAGTTTGCTGGCCTCTGGTCTGGAGGGATGGTTTGTTAGTTCTTTGTTTTGTTTTGCTTTTAAAATGTATTTGTTTAAAAGGCAGAGTTACAGAGAGAGAGAAGGAGAGAGAGAGAGAGCTCTCCCATCTGCTGGGTCACTCCCTAAATGGCTGTAATGGCTGGGGATGGCCCAGGCTGAAGCCAGTAGCCGGGATCTCCATCCAGGTCTCCATGTGAATGGCAGGGGCCCAAGCACTCAGACCGTCTGCTGCTTTCCCAGGCCATGAGCAGGGAGCTGCATCAGAAGTGGAGCAGCCGGGATTCAAAACAGCACGGCCATGTGGGATGCTGGCACTGCAGGCGGCGGCTTAACCCGCTACGCCACAGCACCAGCCCTAGTTCCTTTGTTTCATGGAACAGATCCCCTCTTTTTTTTTTTTTATTAAGGATTTTATTTATTTATTTTTATTTATTTGAGAGGCATAGTTACAGAGAGAGGGAGAGACAGAGAGAGGTCTTCCATCTGCTGGTTCACTCCCCAAATGGCCACAACAGCTGGAGCTGGGCCTAACCGAAGCCAGGAGCCAGGAGCTTCTTCCGGCTCTTCCACGTGGGTGCAGGGGCTCAAGCACTTGGGCCATCTTCCACTGCTTTTCCCAAGCCATTAGCAGGGAGCTGGATTGGAAGTGGAGCAGCCGGGATATGAACTGGCGTCCATATTAGGTGCTGGCTTTGCAGGCAGCAGCTTTACCCACTCCACCACAGTGCCAGCTCCCCCCAGGCCCGCTGAGTCAAACAGGTTGGTGCAGAGGAGCTCTGGGGGAAGGCGGATGGGGCTCTGCTGCCCTAAAGCCCGCTGTGGGGCTCCAGGCCCCAGGGCCCTGAGCCGGTGGGGAGGACGACCGCCCTAGACCTGCTGTGGGATGTTCTGGAGCCAGGGTACCTAAGGAAGCCCACCATGGCCCCAGGAACGCCGGGCTTGCTGTTCACAGGCTGGGCAGGTGCTCACTCAGCACGCCCGTGCCCCGGGCTCCAGGGTGGGAAGCAGTTCTGGGCCAGAGGGGCCACTGGAGTGGCTGGCAGGCTCCGGGGAGGGGAAGGGAGTGAGGGGCGTTCTGTGAGACCCAGAGCCGCCTCGGCAGCCAGGGCGTCCCACTGGGAGCTGGGGGGAGCTGGGGGCAGCGGCGACCGCGGGGAAGGAGTGTGGACCAGAGTTCCCGCTCGGGCCTGCCTTGGCGAGCCATTGCCTGAGGCCCATCCTGCAGGTGGGACTCAGATGCTGGGCGCCGAGGGGTGGGGCTGCAGGTTCTCTTTACCACCCACCCCTTCCCACCACCCGCAGGAGGCTGTGCAGTAGGCGCCCTACAGACCATGAACTGAGCGCCGGTCCCGGACCGTTCATGAGCACAGCGTAAGGTGTGCCGTCGCCCACCACCCAGCAAGCCCCTCCCCTCCCTGGCACTGAGGATCCCCAGAGAAGATGGGGAGGAAAAAGATTCAGATTCAGCGAATCACCGATGAGCGGAACCGGCAGGTGAGGAAGTCCTAAGAGCCCCACAGAGGGAGGGCCAGGAGCTGACCTCCGCCTCGGCTCCTTCCAAGTACTCCAGGAGGGCTTCTCGGAAGAAGAGGGACTCTAAAAGGAGCGGAGTTGGGTGAAGAGGGGTCCCTAGCTCATGGCAGCCCTTGGAACCCTGTGTCCCAGGACTTCCAAGTCCTTCTGCCACTGCAGCCAGATGGACCTGTGCCCCCACCCTGGGGCCATGCCTGGGCTTTCCCCACGTCCCCAAGGGAATCCTTCCCCTCTTCTCGCTCCAGAAAGCCCTTTTATTCTCTTCCATGACCTCTCGGTAGCCCCCAGCACCGAGGAGTGGAGTTTAGTCCTGGAAATCCGCCCCTACCAGTGAGCTGGCTCCGGATGTGTTTTGGCCAAGCGTTAGAAAGGGTTGTCCGCCTGTTCCTCCCTGAGAATGGCGGCTCCTTGGGGCGAGGGCTGTGGCCAGCTGCCTGTGGGTGGAGGCTCCCGGGCAGGCCTTGACTGAGCCAGACCTGGCCACCCACCTCCTGTGCTGCAGGTGACATTCACCAAGCGGAAGTTCGGGCTGATGAAGAAGGCGTATGAGCTGAGCGTGCTGTGTGACTGCGAGATCGCACTCATCATCTTCAACCACTCCAACAAGCTGTTCCAGTACGCCAGCACCGACATGGACAAGGTGCTGCTCAAGTACACGGAGTACAACGAGCCGCACGAGAGCCGCACCAACGCCGACATCATCGAGGTGGGCCCCGCGCCGTGCTCCCCCCTGTGCACACGTGCAGAGCCCCAGCAGGAGGAGGGAGCAGGGCAGGTGGACGGGCCAGTGCTGGGCCCCCGAGCTAGGCTTCGGGTGGAGTGGCTCACCCCACCCTCTCTGATGTGTCTCCTGTCTGGCAGGTGTGTACCCCTCCCTCTCTTTCCCCCTGTTTCTCTCCATCTTTTAGTCTGCTCCTTCCTGTATTTGCCTCTTCCTTTTTGTGCCTCCCTCTTTGTTTCCATCTCTCTTGTTCTGTCTCTGTCCTGTGGCTCTGTTTCCTGTTTCAAAGAGAGCTGACATTGTGAACGGGTGAAGGACATGCATGAGCTTTGGAATTCAGCTCTGGCCTTTGCCGGCCACGTGGCCTTGGGCAGGTGGCTTGGCCTCCCTGAGCCGTGGTGTTCCCTCCGCAGACTGGGGCCCATGCCTGCTTTAAAGGACACGATGTGAATAGAATGAGATGAGCCAGCTCCTGCTGCTCACACCAGGGTGCACACACCTTGGGGTGCAGAACCTCTGCCGACCACGAGGACGCCCAGGAAGGCACAGGCTGCCCCAGAGATTTGGAGGAGGTGCCCTCGTTTTTATGTTTGAGAAAGCAGATTCCCCCTAGACTAGAATGTACAATTTACATTGCTTTTGAAGATGAAGCAGGTGTCTGTAAAGATATTTTGAGCCTGGTGGGGGCAGTTTGGGGGCCAACTGCAGGCCCTTCCACGTGCCCCCACTTTGTTCAGATCAGCGCTGGGGGTGCACAGGAGAAGCTCTGACCTCTGGCATTGACAGTTTGTATGGTGGTACACAGTAGGAGCTCAATAAGTACTAGTTCCCCCTTTTGCTCTTCTATGTCCCCTTCTCTCTCTCTTACACTCCCCGTTCTACTGAGCAGAGCCTGGGGATTGGGATGGGCCAAGCCACCCTGATCATGTCCCCCTGGAGAACACGCGGTGGCCCAGTGGGGTGGGGCGGGGTGGGGAGATGCTGGGCCCCGGGAACCCTGAGGAAGGGGGCGGAGGGGGGTTCTTAGCGGGGCTGGGAGGACCCTCGGCCTGCTGTGCGGTTACAGACCCTGAGGAAGAAGGGCTTCAACGGCTGCGACAGCCCCGAGCCCGACGGGGAGGACTCGCTGGAGCAGAGCCCCCTGCTGGAGGACAAGTACCGGCGCGCCAGCGAGGAGCTGGACGGGCTCTTCCGGCGCTACGGGGTGAGCCCCACTCACTGTGTCTCTGTTGGCCCCCTCCGGCCCCTCCCCCAGGCGCTGCACAAGAAGCACAGGGAATGTGAGAGCCCTGAGGTGGACGAGGTGTTTGCCCTGACCCCCCAGACGGAGGAGAAATATAAAAAGATAGACGAGGAGTTTGATAAAATGATGCAGAGTTATAGACTGGCCGTGAGTAGTCGCATGGAGGAGAGCCTCCCTGTGGTGCATGGTGTGGCTTCGCGCCCGGCCCTCGGCTGCCTCGGATGGCTGCTCCGCTCTGAGCCGTGCTGGGGCTGTAGTGACCACTGAGGAACCCCTGGCCTTGGCCGTGACGAACCTGTGACCCTCGCTGAGCCTCCTCTTGGGAGGCACGTAGGCTGAAGAGGCCTGCGGCGTGCCCCTCCCCCAGCGAGCAGTGTACGGAGGACAGGAGCGTAGAGAGTGCTTTTTCCCCAGGTCATTTGGGTGGGGGGTTGGGGGAGTGGAGACCCAGCTTCCGACACTCAGCATCGTTTCGGGGAAGGCAGTGAGGGGGCGCAGGCCTTTCACTGCTGCGTGTGAGTTTGGGTCTCCTGGGTTCTAACCTGCTCCCCGTGTGTCCTGGCTGGCTGAGGACTAATCCACCTCCACCAGGGGGCGGCCCTGGTCCTGTGTGCAGCGGGCAGCGCCTAGGTCTCGTCATCCGGGCCACAGCGGGATCCCAAAGCGCTCCCACCAGTGCGCTTCCTCGGTGGGAGTGGCAGGCAGGACTCCAGGAGGGCCCAGGGCAGAGAGCCCCAGCTGCTGGCCGTAGGATGCACCGCCTGGGAGCCAGAAGAGCCCTCGCCTTCCCTCTCAGGCAGCGTGGGCCCCGGGTCTGGGCTCACCCCGGCCTGACTTACCCCTCCGTCTTTCTGTCTAGTCAGCTGTCCCGGCCCCCAACTTTGCCATGCCTGTCACGGTGCCCGTGTCCAACCAGAGCTCCCTGCAGTTCAGCAACCCCAGCGGCTCCCTGGTCACCCCTTCCCTGGTGACGTCGTCCCTCACGGACCCGCGGCTCCTGTCCCCCCAGCAGCCAGCACTACAGAGGAACAGTGTGTCTCCCGGCCTGCCCCAGCGGCCAGCCAGTGCAGGTGAGGGCTGGGAGTGAGCCGTGCTGGGGACTTGGGGAGTTCATTTTCAACAGTGAGTGTTTCCCTTCCCCCATGCAGCAGTCCCCCGATTGTGCGGCCCCTCCTCCCGGGGTCCCCAAGACTCAGTGTGGGACGGGGAGTGCTGCCAGCTCATCACGTTTCTGCTTTCCCTCCAGGGGCCATGCTGGGGGGAGACCTCACCAGCGCGAACGGAGCCTGTCCCAGTCCCGTCGGTGAGTGCCGCCGCCCTTCTGCCTGGCGGTGGGCAGGGTTGCCCCTCCGCCCCTGGGACCCGGAAGGACTTAGAGCAGTGCAGAAGAAGAAGCCAGGGTCCGAAGTGCAGGCCCCTGGACTCTGTGGCCTGTGGCAGTGATGGGTGTGGATGAGCAGTAGAGATGTAGGCTCGGGAATTCTGGGACACAGAATGAAGCAGCATTCCCAGTTGGAGGAGAGGATCTAAGGGCTTCCAGCGAGTGGGGTGCTGGTCTTGGGGGGGTGATAGTGCCTGGTGCTACGTGGACCACTGTAAGCACGGGCCGTACACACCCACATCTGTGCGTTCTCGCTCTGATGCTGACGGAAATAACTGTAAGCACACACGTGCAAGCCACAGAAGAAGGGCAGCTGCCCTGTCCCCCACCCTGCAGCCCGCAGTCCCGGCTGTCCTGTGCTCCTGTCTGTTTTGGTGGCTGACTGCGAACGTCACCGCTGACGTCACCTGACATTCTTGCCATTCTCAGAGTGATCCGGGAATGGGATGGAGGCAGCCACACACTTCCAGGGTGACTGCGTGCTCTTGGGGGACAGGGCAAGGTGGCATTTCTGACTCTGGCTGCCCCCGCACCCTCAGCCCTCAGAGTCCCCCGCCCAGCCTCAGTCGTCGGGCACTGCTCGGGCGCTGGGGTCGGGAACCTGGGAGAATGGGTGAATCCCCTCCCACTCCAATGAGAGCCCCAAAGCGAAACTTGCAGGCCTGGCCCAAACAGGGATGCGTGTAGGCCCTCACGTCCAGCGTGTGGAAGGCAGGCGAGGGCCCCAGCTGTGTGGCCCTGCACGGATTGTTACACCTCTCCCAGGCAGGCTGAGCCAGGGCTGATGGCACCTGTCCTGGCCGTTCTGCAGGTTATCGTGAGGATCAGATGAGATAGTGCATGTGTGTGAAAGGCCTGTGGAGATGGCGGAGCGCGGCGCTCATCGCTCATCGCTGCCGGTCGGCTGCTGCTGGTGGCCGTGTTAGCGGTGCTTAAGTGCCAGGAGGCCTGTCGCCATGGCCAAGCAGCTTGTCTCCCCTGGCCGCAGGCAGCTCGCCCGTGTGCTGCAAATAGCAGCCTCCCCAGCCGATGGCGTAGGGAGCACGCCGAGCGGTGGGTGGCCGGGCTCCTCAGGGTGGCTGATTCCGGCTGTCGCCCCTTCCCCACGCGGCCGTCCAGTCCTGTCCAAGGCAGATTCTGGGCGCTAAGAGCGCTGGACTGAACAGGTACCAAAGAAGAGCATAACGCAAGGAGAGGCCCAGCCGTAGTAGAACCTCCCGGCCAGCACTGGGCCGGAGGTCACAGCCGCGTTCCCTTTGCGGCCTCGGAGCACCCAGGCCTGTCACGGGTATCTTGGGGGCAGGGCAGTGAACTAGTGATTCGGGAGTGAGGGCTCTTCTTACTTCCGTTCCTGCAAGACTGGATGGCTTTAAGGACACCAGCTCAGCGCCCACTCCCAGCCCAGGCGCAGCTGTCAGAGGTCCCGGGCGCTAGGGGCGGGCGTGGACAAGGGCAGGCACTAACGGGGAGGCCGTGGTCTTCCTCCTCCCCTCCTCTCCTCACTTCTCCAGGGAACGGCTACGTCAGTGCCCGGGCTTCCCCCGGCCTCCTCCCTGTGGCCAATGGCAACAGCCTCAACAAGGTCATCCCTGCCAAGTCTCCACCCCCGCCCCCCCACGGCGCCCAGCTCGGAGCCCCCAGCCGCAAGCCCGACCTGCGGGTCATCACCTCCCAGGGAGGAAAGGGGTTAATGCATCACTTGGTGAGTGGGGAGGGGGCAAGGGCAGACCTGCAGCAGGAGAGGCAAAGGTTAGCCAGCTGTTAGGACTTCCTGGGGGAGGGCTCGCCCTTCCCAGAGAGCCTTCTGATGTTGGAACACAGAAGTACCAGCTAAGGGACAGGAGATGTGGGGAAGGTTCTGTAACAGGGAGGAAGACGGAAAGGATTTATCAGGGCAGCAGGAGGCCTGGGATTGGGAGGTGAGGATTTCCTGAGCGGTGGAGATGGGGACGCAGTCAGGAAGACGCCGTCCGTCCAGGCTGGGGAGCACCATCCTTCCCTGGGCCAGGAGGTGGATGGAATGGCGGGAGGGACGGAGGTGTGGGGGAGGGCGGAGGCCAGAGGCTGAAGCCTGCCCTTGGTTTTGTTTCTGCTCTCAGACTGAGGACCATTTAGACCTGGTAAGTGAGGCTGTGACACGTTTGCTCTGGCTTTGAATTGCGGCCCTGCCCGCTGCTCTGCAGCCCCCAGCATGGAGGACGTGTGTGCCCTGTGCTGTCGCCTGCCTGTGTGCATAGTGGGTGTGATCTGGTTGTTTGCCTGGAGCTGTGTTCCGTGCCAAGCGGGATGCCGAGGTGAATGGGGCGGGGGCGAGGGGAGGCATGCACGCGTGTGTGGCCGTGTGTGGGGTGCCTTATGTGACATTGCATTCATTCACACAACCCTTTCTCTGTGGCTGTGCATATGTGCAAGGGGGAGAGGGCAGCCCCAGGCCTCCAGGGTCCCAGCCCTGCTGCCCAGAGTAGCCCTCAGATCCCACGAGAGCCCTGGGACTCTGCTCAGGCCCACAGAGATGCCAGCTAGACAGTAAAGTGGGTTTCCCAGGGGAAGCTGAGGCCCAAACCAAGGCCGGAGTGGGCTTCTCCGTGGGGGCTTCCCCACCTGCCCACCTGCCCGGGCTGCCTCCTGCCCTCAGCCGGTCTTGCGGGCACTCAGAGGTGTGGGCAGCATCCACCCCGGCCCCGGCTGGCCTCACACGTGCCCGCCCGATCTCAGCCTAGAGTGGGACAGGGGCTCCTCCCTTCCCAGCTCCCTGACGGGAGGCCAGAAAGGCTGGAAAAGGCAGGCAGGCTCTGGCGGCCAACACGGCAGCAGTTTCGCCCCAGCGTGGAGTTGGAATAAACAAGTGACTCAGCAGCAGATGGAGCTGACAGCCCCACACACGTGTGTGCATACACGCAGGCACACGCCACGCCAGGCCCCGCACGCCCCTCCCCAGATACCAGGGTGCTTCTGCTGGGACGTGTGCGGCAGTGCGAGGGCTGGAGAGGAGACTGCAGGGGTACTGGCCAGGAGAAGAGGAGGGGAGGGAGAGGACCCTCCTCTTCTCCCTGTGTCCCAGGAGACTGTGCCCAGTGTTGGTGTTGGGCCCCTGGGCAGCAGCCGGGCCTTCCTCTTTGCACATGTGTAGGTGTGAGTGAATCTGCGTGTGCATGATGATCCTGTCCGTGGACTGCGGCATCTCTGTGAATGCACCAGCCTCCGTGTGTGTGTGTGTGTGTGTGTGTGTGTGTGGCTACGGGGCCTCCTTGCTAAGGCACCCCACGTTGGCCTTGGGATTCCAGGCGCCAGTTTAGCCTTGGGATGGAGGGCCAGCATAAAGCAGGCCACCCTTCTGCCACCTCCTGACGGACAGCTTTCTCCCACAGAACAATGCCCAGCGCCTTGGGGTCTCCCAGTCTACCCACTCACTCACCACCCCAGTGGTTTCCGTGGCAACACCAAGTTTACTCAGCCAAGGCCTCCCCTTCTCTTCCATGCCCACTGCCTACAACACAGGTGAGTGACCGTGGGACACGTAATGTGTATACCTGGGCCTGGGGCAGGCGAGTGATCAGAGAGGGAACGTTAGGTGCCCCCCAGGGAGGGCCGTGCCTGAGGAAGGCTGTTGATCTGGGGGAGCCCCCCGCAGCTAGGATTGCCAGATTTAGCAAATAAAGGCATAGAATGCCCATTAAGAGTTCAGATAAAACAAGTAATTTTTGAGCATATATCACAAAGATGTTCTGATTAAGTGCGGCCCGAAGATGCACTTAGCTAACACGCTCCGCCTTGTTTGATCTGAGACAGAGATCTCCCTGGGCTTCCTGGCTTTTTAAAGCCGCCCCGATGGAGGGGGCAGGCCCTGTCCTTGGGAAACCTCGTGCCTGAGGAGCAGGAGTGGACAGAACAGAGGAGGCCCACCAGGCTCCACCTCGTTTGTGGGGAGTGGGGAGGGGACATGGGCAGTTCAGAGAGACTTCCTGGAGGTGGAGAGACCAGAGACAACCATGAAGTGCAAGCTGGGTCAGTTGGCCAGCTTTCCTGAGAGGACCAGCGAGGGCCCCAGGGCTGGGCAGAGGAGAGAGAGAAGGGTCTGATGTGGGCTGGAGGTGAGGGGGGGGGTGCTGAGGGCGGGAGGGAGCAGGGGGAAAGTGAGGAGTTACCCGAGGACACAGGTGCAGGGGCCCCTGGGCAGACAAATTCAGACAGAACACCAAGTGCCCCGCTGTCCTCCATCCCCAGGCTGTCCTGGCCTGAGTCGCCCACTCATTCCACGTGGGAGCAGTCTGTGACACTCTGGCCATCCTTGCCTGCGCGCTGTGCTGCTGGGTCAGCAAGGACTCCCCCCTGGGACATGGCTTGTCACCTGTCCCTGTGGTGCTGTGTGGCCCGGGGAGCCCGGGCTGTTGTCAGCTGAAGAGACCCTGCTTGCCCTCAGGCCCTGGGGCATGTGGGTGGCTTGGGTTGGGGGCTGTTCCTGTGAGGACGCAGGCTAAAGCACACACAAACCTCCGAGCTTCCCCAGGGCCATGTGGGCACCAGAGCCCGGGCCGTACCCCAAGGGGATGCGCCTGGAGGAACGCCATCCACAGCAGGTTGAGCACTGGGGGAGTGCTCATGTGGGGCCAGTGTGCAGCTGGGTCAGATTCTGTCTCCAGGCTCCTGCTGGCCCTGTGTGTGCAGCCATGGGCGGGCCCACCGCAGCTCGGGGAAGACCGCCTCGGAAGCTGCACCTGGGAGCCGGGTGCTGTCTGCTAGAGGAGTGGGGCCCGCAGGGCATGAGGTCTTTGAGGCTCCTCCAGCCCTGCCCCAGGGGGGTGGGGGGTAGGGCTGGAGTGTTTTTTTTTTTGTTTTGTTTTTTGTTTTTTGTTTTTTTATTTGAAAGGCAAAGTGAGAGAGAGAGAGATCTTCATCCATTGATTCACTCCCCCAATAGCCACAACTGCCAGGGGTGGGCCAGGCCAGAGCCGGGAGCCGGGAGCTTCTTCCGGTACTTGGGCCATCTCCCGCTGCTTTCCCAGGCACATGAGCAGGGAGCTGGATTAGAAGTGGAGCAGCCGGGACTCAAACCAGTCCATATTGGATGCCGGCATCACACACAGTGGCTTAACCTGCTGTGCTGCGGCGCGGGCCCGGGGGGCTTCAGTAGCTGATGTTTGCTGGGGAGTCCCGCGGTGGTGGCTTCCTGCTGTCTCCTGGTTGCCCACCGTCTCTGTGAAGCCCGAGGGAAGTTCGCTGGTGTCTAGACAGAGAGTGGTCGGTCACTGGTGCGAGAGCGGTTCGTGCGCCTGCGTGTGCAGCCCCCCTGGGAAGTGTGTGGTGGTCCTCGCGTCCTCTCAGAAAGCAGGCTGCAGTTCCTCCTGCTGCTGGAGTCGCTGAGTGGACTTCAGCCTAAACAGCAGGTGTGGTCAGGTGACCCTGCATGCGTAAACAAAACACCGGCGAGCACATGGCTGTTTAGCTGGTCACTGTTTACAGCCCTTGGCCCAGGTCAGGTTCCAGCTGGGGTTGATCTGGCTGGGGGAATGGCTTGGGGACGGGATGGGCCTGGCCCCTGTTGACACTGGCTGCCAAGGTCTGGCTGCAGTGGCTCTGGGGGCAGGGAACTCAGCTTCCCAGTCGACAGGGCTTGGAGCCTGGTGGGACAGGACAGGACTGGGAGGTGGGTCTCTACTGTTCATTCCCCAGAGGGACCTTGGGCAAGGCACGGCACGGTTCTGGGCTTAACTCGATTGTAAGATAAGTATTGGGAATGGTTGGTTCTAGGGCCTGTTTCTGCCCTTGCTGCGCTTTTTAAACATGAGCGTAAGCATCTCACACCTAGTGGCCAACATGACGAGACCCCAGGCAAGCGGGGACCCTCGGTGGAGGGAGGTTTAGTGACCGTAAGGAGCTCAGGGTCTGGTCTGAGCTGTGCGGCTGGCTTTCTGCACAGCCTGGGGCGGACTCCAGGCTCACAGCAAAGACTGTGACATCTTTGCCCAGCCAGGCGCTGTTCTGCACGCCCTCCGCGTCCATACTCGCTCGGGCCTCGTGGCAGCTGTGCACCGAACGGAGGATTATTGCCTCCGGTTTATAGACAGAGTAAGCACTTGCCCAAGGCCACAGGGCCTGTACGTGCAGGTAGCCAGGAAGTTTGACCTCGTCCGTAGCTCACGCCTCTGTGATACCATCTCCCTGCACACAGAAGGCTGTAGCAGATGGCCCCTGAGGAGTAGCATCGTGGCGACACGGTGGGTGGCTGGGCTGTGCTCCCCACCCCCGCCTGCCCTCCTGCTGTCACAGTGCAGCCTCTCTGGGGTCCCAGACAGGGTGCACCGGGAGACATCGCAGTGCTGTGTACTGGGGAGCACCTCGTGGTTCTGCTGCTCTGTGGCGGTGCAGACACAGTCGTTTCGTCCTTGAGATGGACATTTTAGGAACTGAGGAGTGCCTGTCCCAGGAACCCTGCCAGGCCCTTGGCCGGTGTGGGGCCCCCGGAACCCCTGTGCTACGGTGCGTGAGAACCAGGTGGCAGGCACCTCGAGCCCAGGCCGCTTCCTGTTTTAAGTATTTATCGGTCTGGGGGGGACCTGGGCACGCTGCAGAGGCGACATGGCACTCGCAGGGGTTTGCTTCTGAGGCGCCGTTTGTCTGGCGTTTACCATGGCGCCCCATCGCCTCGGAAAGGCACCTGGAGACTTGGCAGGAGGAGAGGTGGCAGTTAGACATCTGAGACTTTCCCCTTTCTCTCCCCTTTTTAAAAACTGTCACTGTAAAAGTGATAGGTATGTGGGAATTTTTTTTTTCAAGTTCAACCCTGTTGGAAAAACCACCTCTGTCTTCATCTGTTGAGTGGAAAGCAGCCCCTTGGCGTCGTGCTGCTTGTCGCATCCCCCAACTCTGGGCGCATCTCCCCTGGGGTGTGTGGTCCACCTGCGCCCTCACCCCGGCTCACCCCGCCCTGTTCCCCTGCAGATTACCAGTTGACCAGTGCGGAGCTCTCGTCCTTACCAGCCTTCAGTTCGCCTGGGGGGCTGTCGCTAGGCAACGTCACCGCCTGGCAACAGCCCCAGCAGCCCCAGCAGCCGCAGCCGCCGCAGCCGCAGCCGCAGCCACAGCCGCCGCAGCCCCAGCCGCCGCAGCAGCCGCCGCAGCCCCCTCAGCAGCAGTCCCACCTGGTCCCCGTGTCACTCAGCAGCCTCATGTGAGTGCTCGTGTGGCACGTGGGGGTGGGGGATGGGAGCGCGCCACATCCCCTGGAGATGGGTGTCCTGCGGGGTGGCCCATCCTTAGTAGGCGCCCCTGGGTGGGCTCCCTGGACCACCGAGGGATGACCTGGGCTGGAAGCCAACTGACATTCCTGTTTCTCTTTCCTGCCCTTCCTTTGACCCTTGGCTCTACCCCACCCCCCCACCCCCGTGCTCCCTCCGTATTCTCACTGCCTTCTCGCCTCTGTCACGGGACCTCCCATCATTGCCCACCTCCAGCCCGGGCAGCCCCCTGCCCCACGTGGGTGCAGCCCTCACGGTCACCACCCACCCCCACATCAGCATCAAGTCGGAACCCGTGTCCCCCAGCCGAGAGCGCAGCCCTGCGCCACCCCCTCCAGCTGTGTTCCCTGCTGCCCGCCCGGAGCCAGATGACAGCCTCAGCAGCCCAGCTGGGGGAGCCTACGAGACGGGGGACCGGGATGATGGCCGGGGGGACTTCGGGCCCACGCTGGGCCTGCTGCGCCCAGCCCCAGAGCCCGACGCTGAGGGCTCAGCTGTGAAGAGGATGCGGCTCGATACCTGGGTACTGTAGCGCCGCCCCGCCCGTCCGCCAGCGCCTGATGCACCCTGGGACCGGGGACGTCCCCGTGGTCCCCGCCTGCCACGTCTCCCGGCCCTGTGGGGAGAGGGGCGGGGGCAGGTCCCCAGAGCCTGGGCCAGCCCCTCACACCCCTTCTCCGTCTCCTCTCTCCACAGACATTAAAGTGATGGCTCCCACTCCCTCCCCTCAGCCTCCCTGATGAAGAGTTGACAATCTCACCGCCCGCCCTCCCCGCCTGGGCTCCTCCCGCTCGACCCCCACTTCCTTTGTTGTGCTCCGTGTCCTGTTGACGGTTACATTTGTGTATAATTATTATTATATTATTATTATTATTATATTTTTTTTAATTTGGATTCTCGCTTTGGAGAGGGGATGCTCTCGTTCCCTCTTTCTCCACCTCCCCCCGTTTTCACTGGCTGGGGGCTCTCTTTTTTGCGGGAAGGGGGGGACACTTTGCACGTTGTACACATATGCTGCAGGAAGGGGGTGGGGGCCCAGTAGGCCTTGGGGAAAGGACAGGTGCCGAACCCACCCCATCCCCCAGATAGAGGGAAATAACCAAAAAATTACCAAACAACAACAACAAAAAAAACCCTGTACAATAGACTGAAACCCCAAAGTTGGCTTGATGAGTAGGTTTGTGTTACAAGGGGAGAGTAAGGCACAGGTTCTGAGCAGGATCTCTGCTTCTGGGCTGTTCCCAAGGCCCCAGGCACGCCTGGCCCCGAGCACCCATGCACGCAGGTGCACGCACACAGGTCATGCTCACTGATCCTTGTGTGCGCTGCACCCCCGAGGCACGTGGGTGCTGGCTGAGCCTTTGGGTGGGGCAGACTGCATGGGGATCCGAGGCTGGGGGCAGGATTTCAGGTGGTGCCTGTCTGGAAGCACATTTGGAGAGAGAGAGAGCCATGAGGAGAGGGCTGAGGGGTGGCGGTGGGGCCAGAGAAGGGCTAGGCCAGGTAAGGGTCAGGCCCCTCCCTCCCCCAGCTTTTCTCTAAGATACACAGTGCAATAGCTCCCCGGCCCTCGCTGGTCGCCGGCCCCGTGAAGCTGGCCACCACGTGTGGGGAGAATCGGGGAGAGGAACTTTAGTGAGGGGGCTGGTGGGGGGAGGCGTGAGAATGGGCCTCGGGCCTCCCTGGGTGCCTGAAGGCCAGAACCCTTCCGTGGGACGAGGGCGGGAAGGGAACCTGGTCCACCCTGCACCTGCGCTTAGAGAGGAATGGCCACCAGGACAGACTGCAGAGGCCCAGGTCCCTATGGGTGGGGTCCCATCTGTGGGGGTCCACCTCCCTGCCTCCTCCCAGCCCCTCCTCCTAGCTCCCTCTGCTCCTGACCCCACCTCCCTGCTCTTGGCACCTCGCCTGCCCTGGTCGTCTGGCTACCTCCTTGTCCCACCACCTCCAGGCCGCATCCCACCTTCCCTCTTGGCTACTGTAATTGTAAATAGCGACCTTTGGAAAACGTTAGCGGTGTACCAGTCCAGGAAACTGTTGTTGTTGTTGTATTGATATGAAATGAGAATCTATTTTTGTCACAGTATATTGTAATAATAACGACTCAAACGGCCCGAACTGTCCAGAGGCGATCTGCTGTTGTTCTTGCTCCCCACCCCCAAGGCCGCAAGGGGCCCAATCAGAGATCATCCTGGAGGGGTGGGGGGCAGCCTGTGCTCCACCACCACCCCCGCCAGGGACCGGGCCTGGAGCGACAGGGGCTGGCAGGCTGGAGTCCGCCCCATTCCTCCGGGCAAGCCCCGTCCTCTGCCTGGGGTGCAGCGCTCCCTTGGGCGTCCTCCCAGTTGGCGTGGCGAGTAGAGCCACAAGGCCCAGGAGGTAGATGACCGTCCTTGGCTGCCCCAGGGACCTGGCCTCGCACAGTATTCTGACACTTGGCGCAGGGAAGGAACCAGAGCAGATGGGTGTGTGCGACCACACCGGCCCTGAGCGTGTTCAGGAGGGCATCTGGTATTTATGTGTCTGAGTGTCCCTTTGTATTTATGTGAGTGTGTGTGTGTGTGTGTGTGTGTGTGTGTGTGTGGTTGCAGGGCTGTCCCTCTGTGTGTCTCTGAGCCTGGCTGGGTGTGGCTGCGTGTGTCTGTGTGGCTGCTGTGTGTTTACAAAGGGACGGAGGCTGTCCCTGCTCCCCGCTGCACGGGCTGGCTTCCGGCTCTGAGACCCTGGCTCCCTCCTTCCCACCTCACCCCGCCCTCAGCTCTTAACCGACCCCGTGAAACTGCAGGGAGGGGCTTTGGCAAAGGCCCTCTGCTTCGCCCTGCAGCCTACCTCTGCGGGAGTTGGGGGCTCCGCCAGGAGCCTTTGCCTCCACACACAGGTGCCCTGCTCCCCCCAGCCTCGTCCTGCTTATAGAGCAGCGCTGTCTAGGTCCTGGGCCTTGCCAAGCTCTCCCTTGCTCACGGCAGACCCCACCCGCTCCCCGTGCCAGGACCCAGCATGCCCAGCACCCCAGCCTGCCCCCCACAGGGTGTGTCCAGGGCTGATGAGATGCGGTCAGGCCCTGGAAGAAGCCAGGGTGCAGTGTTGCGCGTGCATGCATCCCAGGACCCTGCCCAGTGCCTGGCACACAGTAGGCGCCCAAGAAATGCTGAATGGTGAGTGGATAAATGATAGGTGCTCAATAAATGTTGAACGACCGGCCTTCCCTACTCAGGCTGTTCCCGCCATTCGTCCACCCGCCTCGCCAGGCCGGGCTTGGCCACCGTTAAACACGGGGTGGGGCCCAGGCCCTGCAGTTCACGGTGCAATATTTACCAGTTTTGCCCTCTGCCTCCTAAGGCAAACCTGGCTTTGATGACCGTGTGTGGATGTGTGTGTGCGTGTGTCCTTTCTTTTCTGTCCCTGGAAGGGGGGGTGTCTATGAATGAATATATGACATTTCTACAATTCAGTATCCCAAGGTTTCAGGGGCTGGGGGTGGGGGTTGGGTTAGGGGCTCCTGGCCGGCCAGATGAATGGGTTCCTGGGAACCCAGCCTCGAGTGGGGACTTAACTTCAGTTTTCTTCCTCTCACAAGCCAAATTTGCCTCCACCCACTCCCTCTGAAGAACTGGGCATTTGCCAAAGTAACCACTGGAGTTGTCCAATGCCCCTCCCTCCCCAGGTTTCCCACAGCTTCAGGGACAGAGAGCAGGGGACCCCCTCCCCGCGCTCAACAGAACACACCGGCTCCCTTCCCCAGCAGTGCACTGCCCCCGCCCGCCCGGCCCTCCCACCTTGGACAGGAAGGAAGCAATGCACCTTCTCTTGCTCATTATTTATTTGTTTGGAGAGACAGAAGCGATGTAAAAGTGTATCTAGAAATATCTATATCTATATATTTTTAACTGACTTTGGAATCCCCTGGGGTGGGGTGGGGGTGGCGTGGGCTTTTCCTGGAGGGGAGGAGACAGGGAGCCTGGGAACTCCTTGTTCACTCTCCTGCCTCTCCCCGCACCCTGAACAGTTGGTAGAAGGAATGGGGTTTGTATGGGGGGAGGGGGCTGGAATGTTCCATGGAGAATCTGGATTCTCTCCTCTTCCCCAGCAAGTCCCAGAGGGCGGGAGGGGGTAGGGGAGAGGGAAGGAGGGGTGGGGCGGGCCACGGAGGTGCCCCACCCCCACACCAGACAATCACCCACACTCCTGGGGCTGCTCCTGGGTCCTGGGGCAGGGCGAGTCCAAGTGTGTGGCTGTTGATTTGTTTTCAATATTTCTTTTCGTGCTGTATGGTGATGCTTTCTTAGTATTCTACACAATAAGAAAAGACAAAGTCCTCGAGATTCTTATGAGTTTTGTTTGAAAACTCTTTCACTATATTTGTTGTAAAGAGGTTTACTATTAAAAGAAAAAATACACGTTTCTGATACTTCGGCTTGGGCTTTGCTTTCTTTGGTGCGGCCGGGGCCGGGAAGGAAGCAGTGAGACAGCCTTGCAATGAGAGAGGTGAGAGAGGCCGGCGGTGCCCAGCCTGGGGTGGGGGGAGCGCTTCCGGGCATCTGGGGTGGAATTTTCAGATGAGTATTTCTTCCGGGTGCTCTGTCAGAAGCAGGCAGCCCCAGGTCCAAGGAGGGTTGCCCAGTTAAAGTCGCAGGTGGGATCCTGGGGCGCAAGAAAACCTGGAAGCAGCCTGGTGTTTGGTGTTGGGATGGGGCACACAGAGGGCCCCCCCTCCCCGGTCCCCATGTCTGGGTCCTCACAGCATGCCCTCCAGCAGGAGGCTGCCCTTGCCTTACTTTCCAGGGCCCTTCCTTGTGCTCCCCACACTTCCCAAAGGGCCCCCGCCCCGGCACCAGGCACCAGGTGGCCTGCTCTCCTCCCGCCTCCTGGCGCCTGTCACTTGGACTGTGCGTGTCAGGCGTGACTCACTGGGGACAGGGTTTGGCCACCCCTCTGTACCTGGCCCACGCTGGGCGCCACAGAGGCAAACATGGGAGTGTGAAGGATCCACAAGGGCGGAGACAGGCCTGCAGCCAGGCCTACAACTGCCCAGGGCCCCGCGCGTTGTTGCAAGGGCGCTCCAGGGTCAGGCAGGCACAGCGTGTCTGCGGGCCCCACTTGAGTTTCTGTTCTATGTGTGCCGAGGCGGCCGTCTGTCCTGGCCCTGCCTCCCTCTCCAGGCTGCACCTTGCTTCAGGCCGGAGCAGGACGGGAAGGATTAAGAAGACATTGTCCTCTGGATGAGGTGCCCTGCATAAACTTCCAAGGTGGCCTCCAATCATCCCTGCCTGGTATTCCTGCCTCTGCGGAGTCCCCGCCCACAGTGACTCAGGGTTGGTGTGTGCGACCAATAAAAAAAGAAGAGGTGGAGGATGACTTCCAAGGCCAAGTCATGACTTCTGCTCGCTCGCTCTCATTTGCCCTGGGGAAAGCCAGATGCCATGTTAGAGGACACTTCAGTAGCCCTCGAGAGACCCGCGTGGTGAAGAACGGAGGCCTCCTACTGACGGCCGTTTTGAGTGCAGCCACCTCTGTTCTGTGCTAGAGTGCCAGAGCTTCCCCAGACAGGTGCACGCCCCAGGCCGGCTTACGTCGAGGAAGAGCTGACCAGAACGGCCCTAACACCCAAATCCTGAACAAAACTCTGGACACCTCCCTGCTCCAGGGCTGCCCGGCCTGCCCTTACTTTCCCTGTGGGCCTCGCCAGGTAGGCGTTACTGATGTCCAGATCCTTCCTGGACACACAACGCTGTTTCCTGGGCCCTGTGTTGTCAAGCAGGGGTGTTGAACTAGTGTGATCAGGGGACTGTAGTGGGCTGTAACATACGTCCCTCCTGGTACCTGGCTCTCCGGGGCTTCTTTCTGTGTTGCGTGGTCATGTGAGTGCCACAAACTCAAAGCAGTCGGGGTTGTCCAGTGCCAGAGTAGACGGGGGTGAGCAGGAAATCGGTGCGGGGCATGAAGCCACGGGGATTTTACTACTGTGTCCAAGATGTGACGCTGACTGGGGCAGTAGCCTCCCCACTCCTGGACAGCCTTTCTCCTCCATATGCCTTCTGGTGTCTGCAGTTGCCAAGTGCAACTTGTAGTTCGTGCAAGGCCAGCTGGGTGGCCTTGGGTAGACCCCCGTCTGCCTGAGCCTCCCTGTCTGTGGAGCAGAGCTAACAGCTGCCTGCCTTCTCTAGCCCCCACCTCCCTCTTGGGTCCACCCCCCATCTTCGGTGCAGCTCCGATCATCTAACACCTGTACTTCTCCGCTGCCCGTCATGGTGACCAGCGTGGTGTGTGGCGTTGGGGCGCCCATGATATAAAGTGCAGATTCCACACAGCCACCCCAACCCCTTTCGCAGACTTCCTCCGTGCTGCCCCCGGTGCCTCCCCTGGGCCCTAGGCAGCCCACACAGCCCACTGCCTGCCTCGGCAGATCCTTGTGTCTCTGTGCACGCTCTCCTGCCTGAAGCGCATCATTGATCAAGCACCTGCTCTGTGTGACACCCGCAGTGATGAAGGGGAGAGCAGGACAGCTCCCGCCTCCAGCCAACTCCAGCGGGGACAAGTGATCCAAAAGGTGACACCTGACTCCCTGTTAAACACCGTATACGAAGGACACGAATGGGCTTTTGGGATCAGAGACACGCCCAAAACCAAACTCGTGGTGATCAGGGGAGGCGTTCAGGTGCATTTTGAAGACGTGAGGGCAGAAGAGGCCTTCGGCGCCGCAGCTCACTAGGCTAATCCTCCGCCTTGCAGCACCAGCACACCGGGTTCTAGTCCCGGTTGGGGCGCCGGATTCTGTCCCGGTTGCCCCTCTTCCAGGCCAGCTCTCTGCTGTGGCCAGGGAGTGCAGTGGAGGATGGCCCAAGTGCTTGGGCCCTGCACCCCATGGGAGACCAGGAGGAAGCACCTGGCTCCTGGCTTCGGATCAGCACGGTGCTCTGGCCAAAGCGCGCCAGCCGCAGCGGCCATTGGAGGGTGAACCAACAGAAAAGAAAGACCTTTCTCTCTGTTTCTCTCTCACTGTCCACTCTGCCTGTCAAAAAAAAAAAAAAAAAAAAAAAAAAAAAGAAGAGGCCGTGCTCGCGGCAGGAATGCCATAGAAGGTGTGGAGTGAGAATGCTGCCCCAACAAGGTCCCAGAGTAGCGTACAGAGCAGAGGCCTCGGCACGAAAGGCCTTGATTGTCAAGACTTGGACTTTTTCCTGCAGGTGTTGTCATCCAAACATCTTTTATTTACGATTTTATGTATGTGAAAGGCAAAGTGACAGGGTGGGGTGGGGAGCACTCCCCTGAGCTGGTTCACTTCCCAAGTGGCCACAACAGCCAGGGTAGAATTCCATCGGGGTCTCCCAAGTGGGTGGCAGGGGCCCAAGTACTTGAACCATCTTCCACTGCGTTCACAGGCTCATTAGCGAGGAGCTGGCTGGGAAGCGGAGCCCTGTTCTAATACGGTATACTGGCATCGCAGGTGGTGGCTTAACCCACCGCACTGCGGTGCCAGCTTCTGGTCATCCAAAGATTTTAAGTAGAGGAGGGAATGGGTCAGACTTGCATTTGGGAAAGCTTCTGCCAGAGAAACCTCCCTCTGACAGCAATGCTAGAAGGCACAGCTGAGTCAGGAGCCATGTTTATTTGTTTATTTTTAACTTATCTTTAATTCTATTTTTTAAAGGTTGGTTGATTTATTTGAAAGGCAAGGTTCCAGAGAGAAGGAGACAGAGAGAATTTCCATCCCCGGGTTCATTCTCAAATGGCTGCAACAGCCAGGACTGGAGCCAGGCCGAAGTCAAGAGCCAGGAGATTCTTCCAGGCTCCCACGTGGGTGCAGGAGCCCAAGTACTTGGGCCATCCTCCACTGCTTTCCCAGGCACATTTGGAGGGAGCTGGACTGGAAATGGAGCAGCTGGGGCTCAAACCAGCGTCCATATGGGATGCTGGGGCTGTAGGCCTGGGCTTTAACCTGCTGAGCCACAGTGTCAGCCCCAGTCAGGATCCTTAAGTAGAAACAGAACCTAAACCCCAGGAAGATATGGACAGAGGAAGGAAGAGAACGAATTTAGTGGGCATTTAAGAGAGAGATTCTCTGCTGCAGCTTATGGAAGTCATGAAAATAGATGAGCTTGGGTAAGAGGTCTGTGAGAAAGAAAAATGTTCTTCTCCAATTTCTTTGAAGCCCTTTTCCTATAATTGAAGGACCCTTCCCTCCACGGTTTTTTCCTGATTTCTCTCCCTCCCTGCTCCTGCCCAACTGGCTGTGATAGCCTTCAATGAGGTGTCTCAAAAATCTGCCTCTTTGTAGCACCTACCTCATTGGAGCTGGAAGAGCAGGCGTTAATTTCTATTTTCTCCCTACAACTGAATGGAAATCTTCCCTTAAGAAATGCACTGCCTAGGGTCTGCTGTGGCTTAGCAGGGTAAGCCACTGTCTGACGCCCTTGGCACTGGTTTCGGCTCTGGCTGTTCCACTTCCAATCCTGCTCCCTGCTAACACACCTGGGAAGGCAGCGGATGGCCCAAGTGTTTAGACCCCTGCTTCCCACACGGAGTCCCAGGCTTCTGGCTTCAGCATGGCCCAGCCCCAGTGGTTGCAGTAGCAGCCATCGGGGGAGTGAACCACCAGAAGGAAGACTTCTCTCTCCCGCTTCTACCTCCCCCTGTCCCCTGCCCTGGTAACTCTTTCAAATATATATATACTATATATATATATATATATATATATATATATATATATATATATACTATAGTATATATATATACTAAAAAGGAATACATTTATATATATATATATATATAAATGTATTCCTTTTTAGTAAATGATGGCCACAGTACTTTGGTCCCTGTCACCCGTGTAGGAATCCTGGATTGAATTCCTGTTTCCTGGCTTTTGCCTGGCCCAGGTCCTGCTCTCTGGGCATTTGGAGCATGAACCAGTTCCCACCACTGCACCTCTCAAATGAAACAAAAATAAGTAAAATTCTAAAATACCTGGCCTCATCCATTTTTGTTTACGGCACACAGCGTGTGTTCAGTGAGGCTAAAATGAGATTATGCGTGGGGAAGTGCACTTTGAAAACTCTACAGTGGGCCGGTGCCACGGCTTACTAGGCTAATCCTCCGCCTTGCGGCGCTGGCACACTGGGTTCTAGTCCTGGTCGGGGCGCCGGATTCTGTCCCGGTTGCCCCTCTTCCAGGCCAGCTCTCTGCTGTGGCCCGGGAGTGCAGTGGAGGATGGCCCAAGTACTTGGGCCCTGCACCCCATGGGAGACCAGGAGAAGCACCTGGCTCCTGCCATCGGATCAGCGCTGTGCGCCGGCCACAGCGGCCATTGGAGGGTGAACCAATGGCAAAGGAAGACCTTTCTCTCTGTCTCTCTCTCTCACTGTCCACTCTGCCTGTCCAAAAAAAAAAAACTCTATAATGGTACGAACACGAGATTTAAAAAATTTTTTTTATTTATTTACTTGAGAGGTAGAGTTACTGACAGAGAAGGAGCGAGAGAGAGAGAGAGAGAGAGAGAGAGAGTCTTCCATCCACTGGTTCACTCCCAAATAGCTAAAATGGCTAGGGCTGGGCCAATCCGAAGCCAGGAGCTTCTTCCAGGTCTCCCATGCAGGTGCAGGGCCTGAGCACTTCCACTGCTTTCCCAGGCCATAGCAGAGAGCTGGATCAGAAGAGAAGCAGCCCGGACTAGAACCGGCGCCCACATGGGATGCTGGCGATAAAGGTGGAGGCTTAGCCCACTATGCCACAGCGCCAGCCCCTGATTATTATTATTTTTTTAATAAATATACTCAAAAGTGTGACTTTTTTGTAGCTTCTCCTCGACCTTCCAGCTGCAGGACTAGCGAATGGGGCTCAGCTATTGGTCCATGGACGAACAGCATCCCAGAGGCAGGTTCTTGGGAGGCGGGAAGCAAAGGGTAGTATCTGTTTCAGCCAAGGAGGCGGCCAGACGAGTTCTCTTGCAGCTCATGTTCTTCTGACTCACCCGCCAGTCCCATGGGCTGAGTAACTTTTCCAGCCTTGTGACTGTGGAAACGTTTCAGGAACAGCGGATGTGGAAGGGACACAGGGACCCCACCCCAGGCTCCACAGCCCGCGTCCTGCAAGGAGATGGATCTCGGAAGCTCCCAGTCTCCCTGCGGGGCCTGCCGGGTGTGGTTCAACTCAGCCCGGGGGCCCGGCCTGCATTTGTTCCCTGTGCTTTGCACTTGCTTCTCCGCGTTCACAGCTCCCAGGGCCTCACTCAGGCAGTTGTTTGGTCACTAAGTACGGTCCCCGCCTTCGCAGGGTGGCCGCCCAGAGTCACTCCTGTTTACTGCGCATCGGCCGCCACGTGCCTAATAAAAGCCGGTGACGCCGCCGGCCGAGGCGGAGAGAGGAGCGCTCGCGCCCGCAAGCCCTGCCCTCACGCGGCCCTCGGTGCCCGTCCCCGCCGCTGTCACAACCTTCGGGCGCCCAATCCCTGCCCGGCCGGCCAGCGCCTCGCCAAGGGTCTGGCCCACAGGGGGCGCTCCAGCCACGGGGAACTGGCAGCTGGTCCTGGGACACTGCGCCAGAAACGCGGGCCCCGCCGCCCTTTACCGGGCCGCTGACCCCCTCCTCCCCGCCTCCCTCCCTGCTGGACACTGCAGCCAGGTCAGCCGACACTCCCAGCTCGCTGCACGCCGCCGGCACCGACTGCCGGGTCGGCTCGTCCACACACTGGCGACGGTGCGGACAAAGACCTCAACCCACTCCCTTCGCCTCCGGTCGTTGGGCGGGAAGTAGATTCTAGGCCTCGCTCCATTGGCTGCTCCAATGACAGATGGGGTCAACAGCCAACCACATCCTGCACAGGGCGCATGCGTACACAAAGACAGCCCCCTATATGGGAAAAAACGGAGCCTTGCGACCAGTTTTGGCTGAGTCCCCTGTGCTCCGGGCTCCGAGGCGAAGGCGCGCGGGCGTGAGTCAGACCGCCTCCGCCTCCCTGCTCCACTTGAGGGAGAGCCAGCGCCCTCTCTCCTCCTGGCCTTTCCCAGACCCTGACTGCGCCTGAAAGATCCAGAAGAAAGGATGGCGGTGCCTGGCCTTCGGGGCGTCACGAACGTGCTCGCACGCAGCCAGCCGCTTCGCAGTGTCCCCAGTGTAATGTTCACTGTCCCGGGAGTTCTCCCCAGACCGCCTCCATGGGTTATTAAGGAGGTGGCGCTGCCTGTCGCGGTGAAGTGAGCCTGAACGCAGGCTGCCCGGCGCCCAGTCTGTTTCTCCAAGGAGCTTGCGTCCGGTCGGCTGATGACGCCGAAGATAAAAGCGCAGGCACTGTCTGGGGTTTTTTGTGTGTGGTTTTTTAATAGTGAGTGCTCGAGGTATTCAGAAGCAGCAGGATCACTTGGTGTTCCTGTGATCTGCGCGTGAAGGTGATGAGGCTTGGGAAATGGGTACAAAGAACGCAATTGGCGTGGGTAAATCTCAGGAACGTAATACCAAGTGAAAGAGATTCCGGAACACTGCAAACGTTTGGAACCATTTTAAATAAATCTCTACTTGTTTTCATTTTATTTGAAAGGCAGTGGTTTTCAGAGGGAGAGACATCTTCCATCTCTGATTCACTCCCCAAATACCCCACAAAAGCCAGGGCTGGGCCAAGACAAAGCCAGGAGCCTCCCACGTGGACGTCAGGCACCCATGGACTTGAGCCATCACCTGCTCTTCAGGAGCTGGAGTGGGGAGCAGAGCCTGTGCTGGAAGCAGACATTGCCATATGGCACGTGGGTGTCCCAAGCAGTGGCTTAACTTCCGGGCCAAATGCCTGTCCCCAAAACCATTTTTATAAAGTCCAAAAACAGGGGCCAGCGCCATGGCCTAGCAGGTAAAGCCACCGTCTGCAGTGCCGGCATCCCATATGGGCACCCGTTGGAGTCCCGGCTGCTCCACATCTGATCCAGCTCTCTGCTATGGCCTGGGAAAGCACTGAAAGATGGCCCAAGTCCTTGGGCCCCTGTGCCTATGTGGGAGACCCAGAGGAAGTTCCAGGCTCCTGGCTTTGGATCAGCTCAGTTCCGGACATTGCGGCCAACTGGGGAGTGAACCAGGGGATGGAAGACCTCTCTTTCTGCCTCTCCTCTCTCTGTGTGTAATTCTTTCAAATAAATAAATATTTTTTAAAAAAATAAAGTCCAAAAACAAATGAAATTCAACAAATATTGTTTAGATATGTGTGTAAAACTTTTCAAAGGGCAACAGACTGATGAACACAAAATGTAGAAATATGGAGACCGGCGCTGTGGCACAGAGGGTTAAAGCCCTGGCCCGAAGCGCCCCATATGGGTGCCAGTTCTAACCCCAGCTGCTCCTCTTCCAATCCAGCTCTCTGCTATGGCCTGGGAAAGCAGTAGAAGATGGCCCAAGTCCTTGGGCCCCTACATCCACATGGGAGACCTGGAAGAAACTCCTGGCTTCAGATCAGCACAGCTCCAGCTGTTGCAACTATCTGGGAAGTGAACCAGAGAGAGAGGAAGACCTCTTTCTCTGTCTCTGCCTCTCTCTGTAACTCTGTCTTTCAAATTAATAAAAAAAAAAAATCTTAAAAAAAAAGTTACCTTGCATAGAGATTGGGATGGAGTGGGAAAGAACACACAGGAGGGTGGTATTGGTATGTTCTAGTTATTGGGTAAATAGCTCTATGGGTATTCATTTGCTTCTGTATGTAACATATAAATTATTGTTCTTTTTTATGTATGCAATATAATTTAAAGGACAGGCCAGCACTGTAGCACGGTGGGTTAAGCTACTGCCTGCAGTGCCAGCATCCCATAGGGGCACCGGTTCAAGGCTAGTGTGCCTGGGAGGGCAGTGGAGGATGGCCCAAGCATGTGTACTCACATGGAGACCCAGAAGAAGCTCCTGGTTCCATGGCTTCAGCCTGGCCAAGCCCTGGCCATCACAGCCATCTGGGGAGTGAACCAGCAGATGGAAGATCTCTCTCTCCGTCCTCTCTCTGTAACTCTTTCAAATAAATAAATCTTTAATAATAATTTTTTAGAAGTCATGTAAGGCCTGTGGGGACCTTGAGCTAAATATGCAGTGTGCCAGAGTGTGGCAGAGACCACAGTCCATAAACAAGCTGAGTGGATGAGTGACGCACTTCCGGACGGCTCGGTGTCTACTGGGGACAGGAGCTGTCTGTGCAAGTAATGAGTGCCCTGCACAGCGGCTGGCTGACGGTCCTCGGTCCTCAGGATCGGAAATGCCATCCGCGTAGAAGTGGCTGTCTGGGCAAACGTTGACTACAGAGTACCTCTGAGGTAGTTGTGAATACAGCATGAATGTGTGTGCTGGGAAGGTCCAGAATGTTCTGGAACAAAGTCAATGGACCCACCAATCTGGGGTGGTCCCACGGAAGTCCCATTCACTCCCACCTCTCATCAGCTGTGCCCTGGGAGGACGCTGGGGACCCCTAGCCTAGGACCAGAAGGAAAGGGTGAAGTGACTTGGCCAGGCCACGTTGCTGGTCTGGGAAGCCCCCTCCTGCACCTGCCCCACTTCCCAGTCCCCCAATGGAGCCCCCGGGGGCAGCAGGGAGATGGAGGGAGGTGTTTGTTCTGGTTTTTGGAGACTGAAATGGCTACCAATTTCCCCAGACCCTGGAACCAGCGAGGGCTCAGGAGGATGGGTGAGCTCTGGACCGAGGTGGCGTCCGCCTGGTGTGATCCCAGAAGCAGCTTCGTGCCTACGTCCCGAGGAGCCTGGGGAGCTGGGTCCCTCTCCCAGGCCCCTTCTCTGTGCAAAGGTTGAATGCAGATTGCCTCTAAGATTCTTTTACACTCAAAGGCTCCATGAGTCTATCAGAGGCGGAAGGGAAAACCATATCAAGGGAACTCAGGACGGGGGTTGTCCTGCCTCAGTTGCCCATTCAGCTTCCTGCTAACGCACACCATGGGAGGCAGCAGATGATGGCTCAAGTACTTGGGTCCCTGCCAGCCATGGGGGAGACAAGGGTGGAGTTCCTGGCTCCTGACTTCTGCCTCACCCAGCCCTGGCTGTTGCAAGCATTTGGGGAGTAAACCAGTAGTTGGAAGATCTCTCTCTCTCTTTTCAAATAAATAAATGAATGATCAATAAGACAAGATTTAAAAAAGAAAAAAAAAAGACTCTCTACTGAGATTGTGGAAGTGGTTGCCAAAGAAAGTCCTAGATAAAAGACATTTTGAAGGATAAGTTAACAGGACTATTGCCAGAACGGGTATGAAGTATGTGGTGGTTGTACGCACTGTGTATGCTGTTCCCTGTGCTATAGGATTTTGATCTGTCCTAACTGGAAGATTGGATGCCTTACTGAGTAAGAAAGATGTTCCTTCGGCAATGCAGAATAGCACCCAGGAGAGAGAAGGGCTGGGGACATGCAGAGCTGTAAGGGGCAAAGTCTTGCAGGTTGAGTTTGGAGACCTGACTTCAAGACCTGGCCTTGCCTCCAACAGTGTCACCTTGGACAAGTCCCCTCAACTGTCTCCTCATATAACAAAAACAGAAGAATATACTCCCAACACGAGCTAAAAAGATTGTATGTCCCTCCCCAAGGTCCTACTCATCTAGTTAAATATCCAGACATCCAGTCCTGGAACTTGGTGTCCCTGTTGTCCCAGCTGTTATATTCATTTTTCCGCTGTAGGATGGACCACATCTTACTGTGCACTCCACGATAGTCTGCAGACAGGAGGAGCTCTATGGTGGGGTTTTGGATTGTGTAGGATTGTATGGCTAAGCAGAGTATTGTTTAATCCCTCTGAGATTCCAATTTCTTTTTCTTTTCTTTTTTTTTTTCTTAAGATTTATTTATTTTGGCCAGCACCATGGCTCACTTGGCTAATCCTCTGCCTGCAGCGCTGGCACCCCAGGTTCTAGTCCTGGTTAGGGCGCCGGTTCTGTCCCGGTTGCCCCTCTTCCAGTCCAGCTCTCTGCTGTGACCAGGGAGTGCAGTGGAGGATGGCCCAAGTGCTTGAGCCCTGCACCCACATGGGAGACCAGGAGGAAACACCTGGCTCCTGGCTTCGGATTGGCGCGGCACGCCGGCTATAGTGACCATTTGGGGGGTGAACCAACGGAAGAAAGACCTTTTTCTCTGTCTCTCTCACTGTCTAACTCTGCCTGTCAAAAAAAAAAAAAAAGATTTATTTATTTTATTTGAGAGGCAAAGTTACAGAGAGGAAGAGGCAGAGATAGAGAGAGGTCTTCCATTCCCTGGTTCACTCCCCAGATGGCCTCAATGGCCAGAGATGAGCCGATCTGAAATCAGGAACCAGGAGTTTCTTCCAGGTCTCCCATGTGGGTGCAGGGCCCAAGGACTTGGGCCATCCTCCACTGCTTTCCCAGGCCACAGCAGAGAGCTGGACTGGAAGTAGAGCAGCCGGGTCCTGGGCTGGCGCCCATGTGGGATGCCAGCACGGCAGGCATCAGCTTTACCGGCTACGTCAGGGTGTCGGCCCCAATTTCAGTTTCTTTATCTGTAGGTTAAACTAGTTGATCTCTGAAATTCTTTTGAATTACAGAATTGTCATTCAACTGGATTCTATAGATTGAGAAGATTTAACTATCTGATCTCTAAATTCCAATGTTGAATAACTTCGTAATGCTGTGTTGTGGGTAATCTACATAGAAGTGATAGTTGAACAAGTTCGCAGAGGAAAAACGTGTAGAAGAAGGTGGACAAGCAGTACCCAGTTGTCCAGTCTTCAAGGAAAAAAGGCTACTGCAAACGACACGAGGGACCCATCTGAGAAGCAGGAGCGACAGGCTTGGGGGCCCAGAGCAGTCAGGCACATAGAGCCAGTTAGAGAAGTGGTTAGGGAGGGAGGAGTGGAGACTGGACTGGCCCTCCTCATCTGAAGCAATGGACTCTCACCGGAGCCAGGCAAGCGCGGCCACGCCTCCCAGCTTTTTTTTTTTTTTTTTTTTTTTTTTGACAGGCAGAGTGGACAGTGAGAGAGAGAGAGACAGAGAGAAAGGTCTTCCTTTCCATTGGTTCAACCTCCAATGGCCGCTGTGGCCGGCACACCGCGCTGATCCGAAGCTGGGAGCCAGGTGCTTCTCCTGGTCTCCCATGCAGGTGCAGGGCCCAAGCACTTGGGCCATCCTCCACTGCACTCCCAGGCCACAGCAGAGAGCTGGCCTGGAGGAGGGGCAACCGGGACAGAATCCGGCGCCCCGACCGGGACTAGAACCTGGTGTGCCGGCGCCGCTAGGCGGAGGATTAGCCTAGTGAGCCGCGGCGCCGGCCATCCTCCCAGCTTTTAAGAAGCTGGAAATCTGGGTTTTTATTTGAATTCCCATCATTCTTAACTGTTGGCAACCAACTTAGATTCTGTGCAGGTCAAAAAACTCCACATCTGTAGGCCAGATTTTATTTTTGGACCATCAGTCCATGTGCCCCAGTATAGGACCAAAGATAAACTCCTTCTCACTCTCAAATTACACACGCTGAAGTCTCACTCAGCGTGAGAGCTGCCTCCTTTGCTGCTGCTCGTCCTGGTTCTGCAGCATCAATGCCAGCCCTGCCCAGTCCTGCCAGGACCTGGCCGCGTCCCTAACGTCCTTACTGCACTCCGTGTTCAACTTCTCCCTGTCCACTTGCACCTGCCCCTGGGTCTGAGAACACGCCAGTGGCTCTCCCATCCTGAAACCCATGCTCCTGTGTGCTGTCATCCCTTCTAGGCACTTTCTAAAAAGCGTTTTGTTTTCCCTCCTCCAGCGGATTTCTCAACAGAACAATGACACTGGCTCTTCCCTTGCCCTCTTGTTCCCCTTAGAAGTTGGCTTCACTACTCAGCTCACTGTAGTCTGAGGCCATCTAACCTCAGTGAGACCTTCCTCATCAGGGCAAAGATCCCTGTTGCTAAATTCCCTGACACTGCCCCAGCTAGGTGAAACTCTGCTGAGATCAAGCGCTGCATCTGTCTCCTCTCCTAGTACCTAAGTCATGGCCAATCACCGTGAATCGAAATAAAAGGAAACCAATAAACATTTATTGACCCAAAGGGGAAAGTTTCCAAGAAAGAAGGACAAGGGCGGCGCTATGGCTTAGCGGGTAAAGCCACTGCCTGCAACATAGACATCCCATATGGGCACCAGTTCAAGTCCCAACTGCTCCGCTTCTGATCCAGCTCCCTGCTGAAGTGCTTAGACAAGCAGTGGAAGATGGCCCAAATCCTTGGGTCCCTGCTCCCACGTGGGAGACCTGAAAGAAGCTTCTGGCTCCTGGCTTGAGCCTGGCCCAGCCTTAGCCATTGCAACCATTCAGAGAGTGAATCAGCAGATGGAAGATCTCTCTCTCTCCAACTCTGACTTTCAAATAAGTAAATATGGAAAAAAAAATAAAGATGGCCAGCATCTTCAAACTTTTTTTTTTTTGACAGCAGAGTGGACAGTGAGAGAGAGAGACAGAGAGAAAGGTCTTCCTTTTTGCCATTGGTTCACCCTCCAATGGCCGCCGCGGCCAGCACGCTACGGCCGGCACACCGCGCTGATCCAAAGCCAGGAGCCAGGTGTTTCTCCTGGTCTCCCTTGTGGGTGCAGGGCCCAAGCACTTGGGCCATCCTCCACTGCACTCCTGGGCCACAGCAGAGAGCTGGCCTGGAAGAGGGACAACCGGGACAGAATCCGGCGCCCCGACCGGGACTAGAACCCAGTGTGCCAGCGCCACAAGGCGGAGGATTAGCCTAGTGAGCTGCGGCACCGACCCAAACTTTTTTTAAAAAGAGGTGTTTTTTATTGTTTTGTTTTGTTTTTGTTTTTGTTTTTGTTTTTGTTTTTGACAGGCAGAGTTGGACAATGAGAGAGAGAGACAGAGAGAAAGGTCTTCCTTTCCATTGGTTCACCCCCCAAAATGGCTGCTACGGTTGGCGCTGTGCTGATCTGAAGCCAGGAGCCGGTGCTTTTCCTGGTCTCCCATGGGGTGCAGGGCCCAAGCACTTGGGTCACCCTCCACTGCCTTCCCGGGCCACAGCAGAGAGCTGGACTGGAAGAGGAGCAACCGGGACAGAATCCAGCGCCCCGACTGTGACTAGAACCTGGTGTGCCAGCACCACAGGCGGAGGATTAGCCAAGTGAGCCATGGCGCTGGCCTTAAAAAAAAGATTTTATTCATTTATTTGAGAGGTAGAGTTACAGACAGTAAGAGGGAGAGACAGAGAGAGAGAGGTCTTCTATCCGTTGGTTCACTCCCTAAATGGCCACAACAGCCGGAGCTGGGCTGATCAAAAGCCAGGAGCCAGGAGCTTCTTCGAGGTCTCCCACATGGGTACAAAGGCCCCAGGACTTGGGTCATCTTCTACTGCTTTCCCAGGCCACAGTGGAGAGCTGGACTGGAAGAGGAGCAGCCGGGACTAGAACCCGGCACCCATATGGGATGCCGGCGCCGCAGGCGGAGGATTAGCCTACTGCTCCTCAGCACTGGCCCCAGCCTCTTCAAAAGACCAAAGGTTGTGATGGCCAAATGACACCCTATGGATTGTGGTGGTGTTGTTGGCTTGTTTGAAGTTGCATGTACATTTATGTATTTTTTAAATTTTAATTAGTTTTTAACAGATTCAATATAATTCGTAGATACAATTCCAAGAATTTGAGAATATTCTTGTCCATCTTCCCTCCCTCCCTCCTTCCTAACCTCCTTCTCTCTCCCTGTCTTCCTCTTTTCAGTGTTTGAGATGCCATATTTTAAATTTACAGTATGGTAAAAAGGCTTAATGCTTCTCCAAATAAGAAGTTCAACAAGTAAAAATCAAGAAAGACCCTAATTTAGTGGGAATGTAGGCAATGGCTATCAACAATAATTGAATGGGAAAATGACCAAATCACCCATATACAGCAAATTTTAAAGTGATTACAGGTCATTAAAACTATAGGAGTACAACATTATTTTTCTTTTTTTAAAGGATTTCTTTTTATTTACTTGATAGACAAAGTTACAGAGAGAGGGAGAGTGAGAGAAAGAGATACCTTCCATTCATTGGTTCACTCCCCAAATGACCACAATAGCTGGGGCTGGGCCAGACCAAAGCCAAGAACCAGGACCTTGTTCCAGGTCTCCCATGTGGGTACAGGGGTCCAGCCTCTTGGACCATCTTCCACTGCATTCCCAGGTGCATTAGCAGAGGGTTGGATTGGAAGTGGAGCACCCAGGACTTGAACTAGTGTCTATATGGGATGCCAGCACTGCAGGTGGTGGCTTAACCCACTACACTACAATACTGTCTCAGTAGTATAACATTCATTTTTTAAGGTTTATGTATTTTTTTAATTTATTTATTTGTTTGAGACAGAGTTTCAGACAGAGGGAGACACAGAGAGAGGTCTTCCGTATGCTGGTTCACTCTGCAAATGGCCACAATGGCCAGAGTTGAGCTGACCCAAAGCCAGAAACCAGGAGCTTCTTCAGGTCTTCCACGTGGGTGCAGGAGCCCAAGCACCTGGCCATCTTCTACTGCTTTTCCAGGCCATAAGCAGTGAGATGGATTGGAAGTGAAGCAGCCAGGATACAAACCGGTGCCCACATGGAATACTGGCACTGCAGGTGGAGGTTTAACCTACTACGCCACAGCACCAGCCCCTGAAATTCTTTTTTTTTTTTTTAAAGATTTTATTTATTGGGGCCGGCACCGTGGCATAGCAGGTAAAGCTGCTGCCTGCAGTGCCAGCATCCTACATGGGCACCGGTTCTAGCCCTGACTGCTCCACTTCCGATCCAGCTCTCTGCTGTGGCCTGGGAAAACAGTAGATGGCCCAGGCCCTTGGGCCCCTACACCCGCATGGGAGACCTGAAGAAGCTCCTGGCTCCTGGCTTCAGATCGGCACAGCTCCAGCTGTTGCGGCCAGCTGGGGAGTGAACCAGCGGACGGAAGACATCTCTCTGCCTCTGCCTCTCTGTGAGTCTGCGGAGGCTTTACCCGCTACGCCATAGCACCGGCCTCTCTAATGCCTTTGCTGGCCGTGCGCCTTTGGCCCACCCTGTAAATACTGTTGTTTCATGAGGGGGACAGTGGCCGGGCTTCAGCTGCTCTTTCTCTTTGCTCCTTTTCAAGACAGAATCATCTCTTCTGGAGGTCCAAGCAACCTCTAAATGCTGAGGATTACCAATTTGTACCTGGAGCTTCAGGCCCATGTAACCAGCCACCTCTGTGACACACACTACACAGGGCATTTCGTGAGAGGTTCAACAGGAACTTAGGCTCTTTAGCACAGAAAACACTGACTTCTCCTAAAATCCCTCATCTGCCCGGTCATCATGCTACTCTCCCAGCTGCCCAAGCCAAATGCTTCTCTCTCTCCTAAACGTGTGCATGCATGTGTGGATGAGAGATCTTCGGAGAATTCAGGCGAAATGTGCATTTTCAAGAAGCTATGCATGGCATTGTGGTGCAGTGAGTTAAGCTGCAGCCCACAACACCAGCATCCCCTGTGAGTGCTGGTTCAAGTCCCAGGGGCTCCACTTCCAATCCAGCTCCCTGCTAATGCGATTTGGAAGGCTGCAGAAGATGGTCTAAGTGCTAGGGCCCCTGCCATGACACAGGAGCTCCACATGCAGCTCCAGGCTCCTGGCTTCATCCTAGTCCAACCCCAGCTGTTGTAGCCATGTGGGGATGGAACCAGCTGACAAGGACATTTCTCTCTGTCTCTGTCTTTCAAATAAATAAATAAATAAAAGTTTTTAAAATGCATACATTTCAGATTTTCTTGTTCCAAAATTATCTCTTTTTTAAAGATTTGTTTATTTATTTGCAAGTCACAGTTGCACAGAGAGAGGAGAGACAGAGAGAGAGAGAGGTCCTCCATCTGCTGGTTCACTCCCCAATTAGCCACAATAGCCGGAGCTGTGCCGATCTGAAGCCAGGAGCCAGGAGATTCTTCCGGGTCTCCCACGCAGGTGCAGGGGCCCAAGGGACTTGGGCCGTCTTCCACTGCTTTCCCAGGCCACAGCAGAAAGCTGGAGTGGAAGTGGAGCAGCCGGATCTTGAATCAGTGCCCATATGGGATGCCAGCGCTTCAGGCCAGGGCATCAACCCACTGCAACACAGCACCAGCCTCCCAAAATTATCTTTTAATTCCACTTTTCCACAAGCTTCTTGAAGCACTCTAGTATTTTGTAGACTGCATTTTCTTTCTCTTACTAACATCATGATTATCTACCATATAGATATATTATTTTCTACATTAAACTCATGTGTTTATTTTAGAGGCAAGAAGGCAGAGAGAGAGTTCATATCTGCTGGTGTGCTCTCCAAATGCCCATGGCCGGGTCTCAGCCGAGCTGGGTCCGGGAGCCAGGAGTGCAGTCCGTGTCACACGGACACAAGGATTCCAGCCCTCACTGCTCCCCCCAGAGCCAGCACTGGCGGGGAGCTGGGGTCAGGATCCAGAGCCGGGACCCAACCTCAGGCGCTCCAACATGGAATGCAGGCATCGGAACCTCGAGGCTGAGCACTGCTTGTCTTTCCTACATTTTTAGTGCTTACGTAGTATCGTCTTCTACTGGTACTGCCTTGCTGAAGTGTGGTTTATTACCCTTCTTGCCATAAATGGCACTGTACATATCTGTACATCTCTTTTATTTCCTTAGATTGAATACTTAGAGCTGAAAATGGAGAGCCAAGGAGTATACACTTTTTTTTTTTTTGACAGGCAGAGTGGACAGTGAGAGAGAGACAGAGAGAGAAAGGTCTTCCTTTGCCGTTGGTTCACCCTCCAATGGCCGCCGTGGCCGGCGCGCTGCAGCCGGCGCACCGCGCTGATCCGATGGCAGGAGCCAGGAGCCAGGTGCTTTTCCTGGTCTCCCATGGGGTGCAGGGCCCAAGCACCTGGGCCATCCTCCACTGCACTCCCTGGCCACAGCAGAGAGCTGGCCTGGAAAAGAGGCAACCAGGACAGAATCCGGTGCCCCGACCGGGACTAGAACCCAGTGTGCCGGCACCGCAAGGCGGAGGATTAGCCTAGTGAGCCGCGGCGCCGGCTAGTATACACTTTTTTTAATATTTATTTATTTATTATTTGAAAGGCAGAGTTACAAGGAGGCTAAGGCAGAGACAGAGAGAGGTCTTCCATCCCCTGGTTCACTCCCCAAGTGGCTGCAATGGCTGGAGCTGGGCCTATCTGAAACCAGGAGCCAGGAGCTTCTTCCAGGTCCCCCACGTGGGTGCAGGGGCCCAAGGACTTGGGTCATCTTTTACTGCTTTCTCAGGCCATAGCAGAGAGCTGGATCGGAAGTGGAGCAGCTAGGAACTCAAACCCATGCCCATATGGGATGCTGGCACTGCAGGCGGTGGCTTTACCTGCTACATCACAGCGCTGGGCCCAGTATACACATCTCAAAGAGCTTAATACACATTGCCAAATGGCCTTCCAGAAAAATTATACCAATGGCAACATCCATTTGCCAGTTCGGAGTACAATCACTTTCATTTTTGCCACTTCAGCAGATTCCATCTGGCCTTGTCTTCCCCCTAAATCCTTCTTCATGCCCACAGAAGGCCCCTCACAGCTCCTGGGCTGCATAACTTCCCTGCAAGGCAGCGCGGGGCGGAGCGCCAGTGCTGGGGTGGGGGGTTCTCGGTCCTCTGCACCCCACCGTGCTGCTCTCCACAGGGTCTCTGGGCCACTCCATGTGGCTCCTCAGCCTCTGCCCAGCGCCCTCTTCCCCAGACCCCTGTCTCTGGGATGCTGCTCTTCCCCTCCCCACTGACTGACCCTGTGCTTCCCAGCTCCCCCAGAACCTGCATCCTCCGTCAGCCCGCGTCCATCAGCAGACCACTAACGTCGTCCCTCTGCCAGCGAGCACGCTTCCGTGTCCCCTGCAGACGAGGAATTCATTGTCTCTTCCACCTTCCTGTCCCCTTCCTGTCCCATCAGATTTCTCCAAAGAGCCAGCAAGAAACCCCTGCCGATCTCGCTGACCCCTTGGCTCCCGGGTTTCAGGCTTCCAGCCCCCACTCACGCCTGCGGTTGCAGTCTTCAAGGTCTCAACAGCCCCGAGCGAGGCCCTGTGACACCCTGTCCTCCGCCCTCTCCCTTCACCTCCCAGTAGCCTGGGATGTAGGACAGAGCCCTGCGTCTCAAGGCTGCCCCCTCCTGGCTGCCTGGTTCTGCCCCTTCCCCTGCTTCCCCTCCCCTCCCTTCCCCTCTCTTCTTTCTCCTCTCTCTCTCTTTCTGTTTCTAGATTTATTTATTTATTTATTTATTTGAAAGGCAGCATTACACAGAGATAGAAGCAGAGGCAGAGAGAGATCTTCCTTCCGATGGTTCACTCCCCAGATGGCCACAACGGCTGGAGCTGAGCTGAGCCAAATCCAGGAGCCAGGAGCTTCTTCTGGGTCTCCTATGTGGATGCAGGGGCCCAAGGACTTGGGCCCTCTTCCACTGTTTTCCCAGGCCTTAGCAGAGAGCTGGATTGGAAGTGGAGCAGCCGGGACTTGAACCAGCACCCACATGGGATGCTGGCACTGCAGGCGGCAGCTTTGCCCACTACGCCATAGCATTGGCCCCCATAAAGCTCTCTCAAACCCTCCAAGGAGGCATTTAGTTCCACCTCTTAGAACGTCATACTTTTGTCTCTTTATTGCATTTTTTTCTCAGCTCAGAGTTTTGCAAATGTCTACCCAACTAGTCCCTTGCCTTCTCAGAGGGTACGGCCCATTTCTCTGCTATCTTTGTGTCTCCGTTCTCTTCCCCAGGGCAAGTTAGGTGGCACCCTGCCCTGCGCACGCTGCCCCTCTCTTCTGAGTGGAGGAATACATTGCCATAGCATGACATGGCCACTGGGAGGCGCATTTGAGCCACAGACGCAGGTTCAACTGCAGGAAAAAGTCAGCCTCAGCCTCTGGGCCACATTCTGCCGCCCTTGGAGCAGATACTGGCAATGTGCTGTTTGTGAGGGCACCCCTGGCATCCTCCTCCTCCTCCTCCTCCTCTCCCCTGCCCCAGCATACGTGAGGCTCTCAGCCCTTCTCTCCTTCCGGCAGTCTGCTGTAAAGGAACAGGCCTGGAACAGGAGCCAGGAGAGCAGCGTTGGCTCAGCTTTGCACGTGAATCCCTGTCTGCCAGCCGTCTGACGTCCGTAGCCTCATGTCCTCACCTGTCTGCCCTGGGAGCCTCAGTAAGATGCTGTGAAAACAATGCCTTTGGTCTGGCGCTGTGCCCTAGCAGGTAAAGCCCTGGCCTGCAGAACCGGCATCCCATATGAGTGCTGGTTCTAGTCCCGGCTGCTCCACTTCCAATCCAGCTCTCTGCTATGGCCTGGGAAAGCAGTAGAAGATGACCCAGGTCCTTGGGCCCCTGCACCCACGTGGGGGACCCAGAAGAAACTCCTGGCTCCTGGCTTTAGATCGGTGCAGCTCCAGCCATTGTGGCCACTTGGGGAGTGAACCTGCAGATGGAAGCACTCTCTCTCTCTCTCTCTCTGCTTCTGCCTCTCTGTAACTCTGACTTTCAAATAAATAAATAAATCTTTAAAAGAAAACTGAATGCCTCAATGTATATCAGGCCTCTGTCAACTCTAAGGTGCCAGTGGGTCACGCCTTTGTCTCGTGTCACGTGTGTCCTTTCTCTCGCCTCTGTCTCCTCCGTGGACTCCACACTCCCAACCACCCATCAGGCTGACGCTCGCTCTTGGGAACGGCTCCAGAGCACCTACTCTTCACTTCTTTTTTTAAATTGCTTTTATTTTTAAAAAGATTTATTTATTTATTTATTTATTTGAAAGGCAGAAGTAGAGAGAGAGAGGTCTTCCATCCACTGGCTCACTCCCCAGATGGCCACAACGGCAGGAGCTGTGCTGATCCAAAGCCAGGAGCCAGGAACTTCCTCCAGGTCTTCCATGCAGGTACAAGGGGTGGGACAAGCAGTTGGGCCCTCTTCCACTGCTTTTTCAGCCTATAGCAGAGAGCTGGATCGGAAGTGGAGCAGCCAGGACTCGAACAGGTGCCCATATGGGAATGCCGGCACAGCAGGTGGTGGCTTTACCCGTTACACCACAGTGCCGGCCCCTAAAGTATATTTATCTATTGTAGAGGCAGACAGACTGAGAGACAGATACACCAAACTCTCACCCATTGGTTCATTCCCCAAATGTTCACAACAGCAGAAGCCAGGAGCCTGGAACTGAATCCAGGCCTCCCACCTGGGTGGTAGGGATCCAATGAGGAGCCATCACTGCTGCCTCCCAGGGCTTGCATTAGCAGGAAACGGGTCAGAGTGGAACACTGAGCTCCGCTGGGATGCAGGCATCTC
Source organism: Oryctolagus cuniculus (assembly GCF_051225735.1). Taxonomy (NCBI): domain Eukaryota; kingdom Metazoa; phylum Chordata; class Mammalia; order Lagomorpha; family Leporidae; genus Oryctolagus; species Oryctolagus cuniculus. The sequence continues at coordinate 42,873,888 of NC_142873.1, forward strand.
AAGGGCTGGGCTGAACACCCGCCTCCCGCCCCCTTCACCCCTGCGATGGAAGGCAATGAGCGGGAACCGAAGCAAAAAGCTTGGAATTAAATTTACCTGGAACATTGGAAATGGACAGGCTGGAGCCTCTTTCTGCGGAGTGAAAAGGGCAGTGAGGGAAGTGGCCAGAGCACCGCGACAGGAGGATGCCTGCAAGGGAGCACAGTGAAGAGGCGGCGCCCACCCCAAACGGGCCAGAGCGGGGCTTCGTGCGTTTTCACTGAACCATCGACTAATCCAGGAATTAAAGAATGAAGGAATGCATGAATCTGAGGGCACAGTGTTTATTAAATTCCTTTATCTGCAGGGGCCAGTGCCATGGCGCAGTAGGTTAATCCTTCACCTGCAGTGCCGGCATCCCATATGGGCGCCGGTTCTAGTCCTGGTTGCTCCTCTTCCAATCGAGCTCTCTGCTGTGCCCTGGGAAAGCAGTAGAAGATAGTCCAAGTCCTTGGGCCCCTGCACCCACATGGGAGACTGGGAAGAAGCGCCTGGCTCCTGGCTTCGGATCGGCACAGCTCCAGCCGTTGCAGCCACCTAAGGAATGAACCAACAGATGGAAGACCCTTCTCTCTATCTCTCCCTCTCACTGTCTGTAACTCTCACAAATAATTAAATAAAATCTTTAAAAAAAATAGTCCTGAACAACCAATGAATCAATGAATAAATTTTTTAAAAATTCCTTTATCTGCAAGATGGAGAGACAGGGACAGAGAGAGGTTTCCCATCCACTGGCTCACTCCTCAAATGCCCGCATCAGCGAGGGCTGGGCCAAGCCAAGGCCAAGGGTCCGAAACTCAATCCAGGCCTCCCACGTCAATGGCAGAGGCCCAAGTGTTTGAGCCGTCACTTGCTGCCTCCCAGGGTGGGCTTTAGTAGAAGCCAGAGTTGGGAGAGGATGCAGAGCCGGGACTCAAATCCAGGCACTCCCGCAAGAGATGCGGGTGTCCCTAGCCGCTTCTTCAAGGCTGCCCTGAACGCCTGTCCCTAGGGCCTGGGGACACTAGGTGGCAGCACAGGGCAGCAAACCAGAGGACCTGGTCTCTTCCGGGCTGCCTGGAGGAAGCGGCGCCTGGTCTGTGTCCCCCCCACACACACACACACTGTAAGCACTCCTCCCTCCCCTTTCCACACCTGTTCTTTCAGATGAGAACACTCTCTCCAGTGGGAAAGGCACAAAGGCCGGCAGGGCAGGGAGAACTCTGGGGGAGCCAAAGGCACGTTACCCAGGGTTCTTTCCAGACGGCCCCTGCAATCCGAGGTGTCCGGCTCTGAAAAGGGGACAAGAAGGGCGAAGTGGGGGTACTGCGTGAGAAACGTGGATGGGGGCGAGGCGGCATCTGGACAGGGCTCCTCCATCCAGGCTGAGCCGGAAAGAACTGGCAACAGTGTCTCTGTCCATCCCTACAGATGCTGATTCTGATCCAACAAGGGTGCCCCCCGGAGGTTGCTGCCTCGCCCGCCCGCCCAACCGTTCTCACCAGGACACCTGCGCTCCCTCTCTTCCAGTTTCCTCCTGGAGAGACCATAGCTTCCCTCAGCAAAGCAGGGCGCAGGCTGTGCAGCTAACAGAGCTCTTCGCGTTATCCTTGTTGGTTCGTTGATAGCAAAAGGCAGGCTGTCTCCAAACCCAGGGGCTTCTGAGAGCTCCCTTCTCAGATAGGAAACCCTAAGGAGCCGACAGCCATGCGGCCAGCCTCGCATGTCGTGAGTGGAATGTCCGTGGAACGAGGCCACCGTCTCAGTGCCACTGGGCTGCAGTCGGTCAGTAGCCCCGAGACCAAACTCGCCTTCCTGTGTGGTTTCCACCCGGCCGCTTGGTCCCTGCATCGGTCTATTTCAGCAGCCGTTCCTGGATGGCAGCCCTGCGATGCCTTCCCTACTTCATCGGACCCAGCAGGGGACGGGGCCACTGCCCGCTCCTTGGCCCTCACTCGCCCTCTTCCCTGGGTTGTGGTGGCCTGGTCTGCTCTCTCCCCTCCAACCGTGGGTTCTGTGCTGTCCCTTCCACTCAATTCCTGTGACATTGTTCCTGTAATGGTGAGCATAGAGCACTGGACACAGACCCTTCGTGAGCACCAGCGAGCTGCACAGCCACGCCGAAGCACCTGCAGCATCTCACGGGGGCTAAGAACTCGACAGGTGTGCGGACTTCCCATCCATTCAGTCAGCGCGTGTTTACCCAATGCCCGTCCTGTGCCCGGCACCCTTCTGGGCACTTGAACGAGAGATAAACCAGGCAGGCATGAACGTGGGACCTTCTACCCTGTGCTAGAATCATGGCATGGAAAACAGTATTAGAAACCAGCTAGCTCCACCTCTCTCTCAGAACAGAAATGTTTGCGTGTGACTCTTTGATGGGTGGCCCTTCTTGACCAAACATTCTCGGCAGTTGGTCTTTCCTGCCTGAGTCTCCCTGTGCACGGCTAAGCAAGAACCCCCTCTTCTGCACAGACAGCGAGCGCATTTGGGATGGAAAGACGGACAACACCTCGCCAGGACCATTCTTTCCACACCTTTCTCCGCTTACAAGTCTTCCTCTTCCATTTTAAATATTCTCCCCGGGGCCAGGAGCTTTAGTGGGCATTTCCACCTAATCCCCGGCCCCCACTGGGAGCCCCCTGCCGTAAATATCATTCCCATTTGAGAAGGAAGCCAGGGAAGCTGAGGCAGGCTGGGGCTGGCCACACCCCTTGCCAATGTCAGAGCAGGACGGAGCCAAGACGGAGCCAGGCTGGTGGAGGCAGGTGGAGGTGCAGCACCGCTCTGCCTTTTCCTTGATTTGGGAGGTCTTCCCTCAGAGCCCAAACCGCACCACCTTCCAGCAGTCACACCCTGCGGAGCCCATGGTGCCGACGGTCTCTCTGCTTCCTCCCACGAGGCGCGGGCTGGGCTCCCACCCATCCCTCAGAGGCCACCCTGCAGCCCCGCCCTTCCTGGGCCTTTCTGGTCCCACATTACCACGGCCCTGCTGAACGCTGTCTTCTCTCTCCCTAGGATTTCCCCCTCCAGTATCAAGGCAGACACGTAGACGTGTGTCCCCTTGTTCTTGTGCTTCAGGCGGGGCACTGTGTCCCCTTCCCGTTTGTGTCCCTTAAAGCTTTGTACCTACGAGTGGGTGTCCAGCAAATAAATGATCACATTTTATACCTGGAAAATTCATGTTTGTCTCTACATGCACGCTTTGCACATCCCTACTAAATTTCTTGAGCAAAAATGTCCCCAACACAAAGAAAGCCTGAGGTGAGGGCTCTGCCAGGTACCCTGATGGGGCGTCACACATTGCATCCGTGCACCGCAGCGTCACATGGCACCCCACAGAGAGCCAACCAGCACATCAGAAAGTTCTCAGTCGTCTCCTGAGCCAGTCCTTCCTGCCTCTGCGTGGTCTGGAGCTCATTCCGCACGCTGACCCACAGAGCGCTTTTGGCACTGAGCATCCTCAGGACGTCACATGACCTTGGCTGTGCTCCTGGGAGGTGGGCACGCTCTCTGTCTCCCGGAGGAAGTAGAAAGTTGGGGAGCCCTGCCTGGGGTCACAGAAGCGCCCAGAAGTGGCAGAGCTGGGGCTCAGCCACGCTGAGACCTTCCAGACTCTGGTGCTGGGTCCTGTTTGTGCCACGCTACCCTGCCGCTCTCCAGTCTGGGGCACAGTCCCCAGAGGAGCCCTGCCCCTGCCTGTGGTCCTGCAGGGTTGGGAGGTGGGGAGACGCAGCTTAGGAAACAGCGGGGGGGGGGGGCTAGTGGAATGCAGGGGAAGCACACAGAGCTGTCAGGCTCCCGAGGTGCCCCCAGTCACCCCCTTTCTCACTCCTTTGCGCATTTCTCTAGCAGTTACCTCCTCTGAGCACAGAACGCGCGTTGCTTTAGCTCCTGAGAGCTGACAGGCGAGCCTGTGGCCCCGAGATCCCGGGCTCCAGGGCACCCCCCAAGCAGCCCCTTCCCCTTCTGCGAAGCAACAGAGTAATAAGAAATACAGTGAGTGTGACAAGCTTGCAGAAGTGGCTTTCGGATGGAATCCAGCCAGGGTTGGTGTGGATATTCCAAGTCCTGCCGAGGGAGGGAGAAAGCTGGATCTCACGAATCGTCTCCCAACGGGCACAGGTGGGAGAAAAAGGCCCCGAGGGAGAGAGACGCAGAGTGGGCCGGGGCTAAGGTGGCCTGAGAGCGGAGACAGCAGGACCCCGGGGCCCAGCACAGCCGGTCGCGCACACCCTCCGCAGGGGGCTGATTCCGCGAGACCCCCAGAGCCCCGGGCCCGCCCCTCTCCCCGATTCCCATCGTCGCAGGCTCCTGAGAAGAATGTGGGTCGGGAGCAGCGGTGACCTTTCACACCTCAGACAAGCTAAGTTTGTTTTCTGCTTTTGGTCCGGCCCGCCGCGGGAGGGAGGGGGAATGCTAGGGGCCTTGTCCGACTTTCGGCGGCGACAATGCCCCAGAGGAGCTGAAGTGCGGGCAGTAAAGGATCTATTTATTTTGGCCCGGGAGGGACAATGTAAGCAGATGGTCTTTGATGGGATTAGCGGCGTAATCTCTAAGACCCTGGTAAATTGGAAAATGATCCATTATATTCCGCCAACCTTTGGCGGCTCCGGCTCCTGGGGAGGGAGGGGCAGGGCCCGGGGGCACCTTGTTAGAAAGGACCCCCCTCTGGGAGCAGCCAAATCCCGCACGGAGAATTTGGGAAGAGGTTCGTTAGCTGCGCGCCGCAAGCCTCCCTCCTCCGCAGCGGGCACAGAAATAAGGCTCCTCCCTGCGCCCCTCCCGAAGCCTCTGTTCTCTCCTCCTCCCCCGCTCCTTGTGGGGGTGCTGGGGTGCCCGGCAGCCAGCCTTGCCACTCCCCGGGTGTTCAGGGGACGGTGGCCTGGGGAGACAGCCACAGTGAGTCAGAAAAGTGTCCTGAGAATGCAAGTTGTACCCCCCCCCCATTCCCATCTCCCTCCACTCCCCACCCCTCACCTCCAACGCCACGGTCCCTGAGGGACCTAGTCCACTGCCAGGTACTTCCAGGCCTGGTGAAGAAAGAGGCAGGAGGAGGGGGCAGGGCTGGGGAGGGGGAGGAATGTGACAGGGGAGGTGAGGTGCTAATGAACCACCCTGCCCAGCCCACCACACTCTCAACTCACCTCCGTCCCCCAGAGCCCAGGCGCCTCCAGGCCCAGGCGCCCCTCCATCTGGAGACTCTGGGGGCCGCTGGGGGGGGCAGAGAGGCAACTCCCGGGGGCGTGAGGTGTGGTGCAATGGGTGGCACTCCCTGGGCTGTCACAGGAGTGCTGTGCAATGCGCGTGGCAGCTTCGCTCAGACAGCCCTTCGCGGTTTCAAAAGGACCCTCGAGGTGCCCAGTTCCATCTGGATCTCCTAACAGCTGCGTGAGGCGGGCGTTCCAAAGATCAGGAGACGGGTTTAGCGGGGGTCAGGGACTTGCCTAAGGTCACTCAGTTGAGTAAGTGACCCAGCCCCAGGACGGCGACCTGGTACAAGGCTTTTTCCCTTTCTTCTGCACGCACAGAGGTTTAGGTTTTCTACCTGTGCTTTCTGCAGTCATGTGTGTGTTCACAAACATGCACAAACACGCGTGCACACACATGCATGCACACACATGCAGAGCACCAGTTTTCTTTGTCCTGTTCTCAGAGACATGAGCATCCTGTGAATTCTATATATGTCTATTCCACGTGTCTCAACTCTGTACAAATGGAATCATTCACCTTTCAACTTTTCCACTCAACGTCTACTAGGACGTCTCTACTCACTTTGCTAAGCCTAAACTTTTCCTCTACCAACAGCATTTTATCCGCTCACCGCCCCCCATTTAAGATACTTCCAAAATTTTGTTATTATAACCCATTCTTTAATATATTTCTGATTGGAATTGTGTTAACGTTTTTAGATTTAGTTTAGGGTATTAAAAACCAAGGCACAATCAAAATATGCACTCTTCCACACACGGAGCCTCCGTCATTCTCTGAAGATAAATCCATAAAAAAGCAGAGTGTGGGAGAGGGACAGGCAGAGCGGCAGCATGGAATGCCCACTTCCGAATGGACATCCCAGCACTCTGGAGTGTATCATCTGTCACGGCCAAAGCCAGGGCAGGTAACTTGGGGATGCTCCCGATGAAGCTGGCTTGGGCAGCACTTTATCTCAGGCTATTCCAATGCATTGAGAGAAGCTTTCTTTTAGTGTCATTTTTAAAAAGAGCAACACACTTGATGGTATGTGTGCATACATTTATTTGAGACCACTGGACACACAGCTTCAGAGACTTGTGAGGCAAGAAGGGAGAGGCGGCAAGGGACAGCCATCCTCCCCACACCCAGCGTCCTCTCCAAAACAAGAAAATCAGAAAGTTGACATGGCATGCCTGATTGGAAGAAAAGCTACTACTGCAGGAGCGGCTGGGAAGGCCACGCTGGCAGACTCTGGGTTCCTGGATTTGCTGTTCTCACCCAGAGAGGGGGCAGCAGGTTTCCTGGCCTCTGTTGACCCCGTGGAGGAGGCTCAACGAGTTTGGGTTAAGAGGTGGCACTGTCATCTCTGTCACTCAGACGGTGCATTGCCTGACGCCTGCATCCTCCAGCACGCCTCTTCTGCCCAGGTTACATGCCTCCTGTAGGAGACCTTCCCAGGACACTTTTCTGTTCCCTGCTCTCCAGGGGGGCTCCTCCCAAAAGTGGCCATTCCTTGTCTGAATGGCTGTCTCATGTTGGCCGCAACCAGCCACACATGGTTACACACTGCGTGTACTGGGAAGGTCCAGAATGTTCTGGGACAAAGTCGATGGACACACCAAATCTGGGGTGGTCCCGTGGAAGTCCCATTCACTCCCACCACTCATCAGCTGTGCACTGGGAGGACGCTGGGGACCCCTAGCCTAGGACCAGAAGGAAAGGGTGAAGTGACTTGGCCAGGCCATGTGGCTGGTCTGGGAAGCCCCTTCCTGCACCTGCCCCCACTCCCCAGTCCCCCGATGGAGCCCCCGGGGGCAGCAGGGAGATGGAGGGAGGTGTTTGTTCTGGTTTTTGGAGACTGAAATGGCTACCGACTTGATTTCCCCAGACCCTGGAACCAGCGAGGGCTCAGGAGGATGGGTGAGCTCTGGACCGAGGCGGCGTCCGCCCGGTGTGATCTCAGAAGCAGCTTCGTGCCTGCGTCCCGAGGAGCCTGGGGAGCCGGGTCCCTCTCCCAGGCCCCTTCTCTGTGCGCGCTGCAGCGTCAGACCCGCGGCCGCTCAGTCCCCTTTGCCTGCTTCGGAAGCAGCAAATCTCTGGATCGCGGCCCTAGACGCTCCTGGGAACGTAGAGTCCAGGGCCAAAACGCGCAGATTGGGAAGAAAAGGAAAGCAGAGCGGCTCCCCGCGGCCGCGGGGGCGTGGGATGGCTGCGCCTCGGGCCGCATTCCCGGAGGGCGCGCAGGCCTCTCCCTCCTCCTTTCTCTCCCCCTCCCCCTCAATGTCTCCTTTCCCTTTATTTGTCTCTATTTGCCCCGTCTCTCTTTCTCTTTCATCTTTGCATCTCCACCTCCATCTCCCTTCCTGCTCCCCAGCGTTCCTGGGGAGCTCCTAGCCCCGCATCGCGGCCGGCTAGTTGTGGCCGGACTTTGGCCGAGAGAGCGCCGTCCGCTTCCCTCCGGGGCCGAGGTCCCCACACCCCCGGCCCGCCAGTGCGCCCCAGGCTCGGCTTGGCACAGCACCCCGCGCGCCCTGGGGAGAGCGGCCCAGAGAGCGGCGGGCTGCAGGGTCCCCCGTGGTGGCTCGTTCCCCGGGGGCAGGGTAGGCGGCGGGGGTGGGGTCGACAGTGGCCTTGGGCGCACCCCCCGTCGTCCCCGCGGCAGGTGGCGGGGCGTGCGCTGGGACTGTTCGCCCGAGCCGGGTCGGACGCGGCGGCGGGCAGTGGAGGCCCGGGCCCTCGGGCGATGCCGGCCCCCAAGTCTGCGGCCCGGGCCCCCAAGTCCCCACTCCCCCAGCGCCGCGCCGCCGCGTCCAGGGCTCTCCCTGCGGGAACCCGGACACCCCGGCTTCCCTGTCCTTTCCTCGCATTTTCTATCGATCAGTGTAACTCCTGTGATGCCTTTGGAATGTTTCCTTTTCATTTCCCTCCGCGTGATTTTGTCTGTTGCCACGTTCTGTTCCTTTCACGTGCATTTATTTTGTTCCTCTTTTTCTTATGCTTCCGAATCTCTTTTCTTTGCTCACTTCTAGCCTGGACGCTTCTTCCTATTTATTTATTTATTTATTTATTATTTTATTATTATTATTTTAATATGTCCCGCGACCGCAAAGCTTTCGCAGTGTCCGCGCCGGGGAGAGGGGCGAATGGCTCCCAAGGCGTCGCCCTTCCGCGCCGCCGCCGCCGCAGCCGCAGCCGTGTCGCTGAGCTCGGACTTTGTCGAAAGCGGGAGCCGAGCGGCTCTCCCCGCCAGAGCGCCCAGCCGAGCCGGGGAGCTGTCGTGTTCCGGCCTGGGCCTGGGCCAGACCCGCAGTTCACACGGACGACACTCACTGGGATTTTGAGGGCCTGTTGACCAACACCCTCAACTCCTCCTACCCCCACTCCAGGGAGGCTGCAGCACTGCAACACGCAGCCAACAACCAACACAGGTCACACAGACAGCCCCAGGCACATACCTATAACACACAGCGTGCACACAAACGGGCTCTTGGTGGACAGGCTCATCCGTGCGCACCATGGTGGACGCTGCAGATAGACAGGGCTTGAGACAGGAAAACTGCTCCTTGGTGCAGCAGCCCTGGGGGAATTTCAACCTAACGCAACCCACCTGGGACTCAGCAGCCGGAAAGGGGCCTGCCTGGTCTCACCAGCCTGCACAACAGTGGCCTAGCACCCATACCCACAACCACCAGAGTTCAGTCCCTCTCCCTGGACTGCTGGGGGTGGGGGTGGGAGTGGCCCGTGTTCCAGCACCGGCTGACAGTGTAGATGAGGGGCACAGTGAATTCCAGGATCCTGAGCCCCAGAAGTGAGCATCAGACCTGGGGAGCTCTGCATGGGGCAGACAGAAATGGGCACCACACCGGGAAGTGACACCGCAATGCAGGGTTGATGTGGGTGCCAGCGTGCATTCTGTGCCACGTTTGTCACACGCCGGGCCAGCATCTGGCCAGGTGCCCATACCTAGATGGTTATTTACGTGAAAACAAGGAGAGGAGCTGTGTGTGATTCTGTGTAACCTGGGTGTACAAATAGAGGCAGCAATATTACACCTAGGGAGAGATGGAAAGTCTTCCCAGTGCAGGGTGCTATTAGCAAGCTGGAGCGCTAGCCAGTGTCCAGGGCAAGGGAGGTCTGGTGGTTTGCTGTCACGGGGACCTGTGTGATCAGGCTGGTTTATGGGAGAACCATGTGCCTCTGATACATCATCAGGCTACCAAAGGGGGCGGATTTTTGCAGCTTTAGGGGGGACCCTGGGGTCAATGGGGGCCGTCTGAGCCACATCCCCACCAGACCTGAAGGATGCCCTATGCTATAGCAGCAGTGAGCGTGGTAGCCGGTCCACACAAAGATATCAGTGTATACTCACTGCGCGCTGGGTGAACACCTACACCTGCTCCTGACACACTCGGGCCTGCTCCACGTACGACAGGTGCCAACAAAGGAGCCCAGTAAGAGGCATGCCACGTGCGGCCACGGATTGGATTGCCAAGGAGATGAATCTTGTAGGATGGAAGAGGAGGCTAAGAGATGTCCGTGCGTGCACACACAGAACGCCCTAGGTTTGGAGCTTAGTTACTGACACAGGAAAGTGCGGGCAGGTGCCTCAGTCTACAGCATTGTCCAGGGAGGGGTCGATCTGCTGTCCAAGTGACTCCCGGATTATTCTGCGTGCAGGGGTATGCCTAGGGAAGTTGCAAACCTACTCGCCCACTTCTGCTCTGCGGCTGGCTGTGGGAGGAACAGGCCAGAGCGAGGACTCCACCCCAGGTCTCTAATGTGAGTTGGGGAATGGAGAGGCTGGCCCCCGGGGGCCCTAGCTGCCAGGCTCAGTGTGGGCGCTGCCTGCGGCCTCCCTGTTCCTTTCTCCGCACTCTCTGCGGGTCTCTGCCCTTCTCTCAATCTTCTGTTCGGCCACAGAGAGCAGGAAGCAGCCCGACTCAGGAAGAGAGCGGTATACAGATCTCTGGTGGAGAAGCGGGCCCGTCTTGCTGGGCTCTCTACAGCTCATGGGCAAGTGAGATTTAAAATGCATTTATTTTTATGCTCCCACATTCGAAATCCATGAACGGTTTTCTTGTAATCCGCAGCATTTTCCATGAACTTTGTAAAGATCCCTCCCCTCACATGGTGACGGCAAATGTTCGTGTTTGTGTAAAATCTGAGTGCTAAGGACAGCCTCGGATTTCCTGCCAGGCTTTTGGTCGCTCCCTGTAGGAGTGGGTGTCTCTGTCCCTGGTTCTCTAGGGGATGCTTTGGCTTCATTGCGCCCCCTCTGAGGGTCCTTGGGCCCTGCCAGCTTTCTCCCTGCATCCTGTAGTGGCCTCTCTGGGTCTTGCCTCCTCGGGCGGGCAAAGGCAACTTTGGAGACAAGTGGTCCACAGCCCCATGGCAAGCAGGAACCTGGAGGGAGACATCTGAAACTGTACAGAAAGGGCTTTGGGGTCCCTTAATCCACCTGGGGGTTGGAGGGCTCCTGGGAATAGAATGGAAGGAAGGAAGTGGCGAAGCTCTGGAATCCAGGACGCCGCCCCGTGGCCACCCAGCCAGGCAGAGCCAGAGGTGCCCGGTAGGGCAAGTCCTGGGAACAATATGGGGGAAAATGGTACAAATTGTAAAGGTTCCTGCTTCCTAACCAAGGTGTAGGTAAGAGGCACAGAGCACGCAAAGGGGGCGGGGGCAATGCAGCTCCTTAGAGACCCTGGCGCCCGGCGGAGACCTCCTAAGAGAGCCCTGGGCTCTGGGGGAGGCGCTCTGGCTCTGACCGGGTGGGAGGAAGAAGGGACTGGGATTACAATTTATCCCCCAGGTTTGTGCTTCTCAGCCCCTGACTGGAGTGAATGACTAAGCCCAAAGCTGAGCTGTGAAAACACAGGACAGGGTTTGGTCGTGCGGGCTAGGCTCTGGGTTAGGACTGGCTCAGCTTCCAGAACCATAGTGGGCGAAGAAGGCCTGCGTCCCCACACCACCCCCAGCCCAGTGAACCAGGAGAGAGCACCACTCCCACCTCCTGAGACAGGCCCCGCCCCCCCCCTTTGCCCTCCGATCTGCATCCTTTGTGCCTCTCTCTGTGTGAGCTCCAGACTCCCCAGCACTGGCTCCCCTGCTCCCGGTGAGCCGGGGCTCCGTCTGTCTCTGGCTCCGTCGCGGCCTCGCAGCTTTGCCCGCTTCATCTGTCTCTGTTTTCAGGTCTCTGTCTCTCCCTCACATCCTCCCCTCCCCTCGCCCCCCCACCTCTGTTAATTCAAAGGCTTCTCACTGAGCTCCTCCCCACTCTTCCCAGAATAACAGTGAGTAAAAGGAGATAAAACCCGCCCGCCCATAGGGTTTTTTTTCTGTCCTACTCCCTTCAGCCCCCTCCTCTGGGGCTCCCACCCCCTCTTCTAATGTCAGATAATTGCTGGTGTGCAGCTCGGAGGAGCCAGAGCTGATACGGGGTGGGGGGGGGAGGGAGAGAAATAAATAAGAATCTGCCCCCATTCAGCGTATATAGGTTACTCAATTTGCATATATGCTAATAATGCTATAATTACCCTGCTGTTCTGGCCTATGATCAAGTTCTATAAATACATAGGATAGCAGAGCTGGGCCTAGCAACACCACCCCCAGAGCGATGCAGGCTGTGTCCGTGGACCAAGCGCCGGAGCCGCCGCTCTTTGTTACAGCACACCCCCTCGGCTCCTGGGCCAGGCTCTCAGCTACCCTGCCTGTGCGTGGAGGTAGCGCCCAGGCCAGAAGAAAGATATGTCTGCAGGAGAAGAGATTCCAAGTTACCTTGAATCCTTAGCATTCATTTCCATGAGGAATGTTCGGGCTATTTTTTCGAGAAATCAATTCCCCCAAATTGTTGCATTCGTTGCTATCGCCTGCATGCGAGGGCACATATAGGCCCACGGTCTGGGGTACAGGTTGGGGGCTAGGGAGAGGATGCCCCCCCAGCCCCCAGCCCGGGCCTGTTCTGATGCTTTAGAGAGAATTCTCTGCGGGAGAGGAAGTGGAGACTCCTTGCCCAGATCTGTGCCCACCCGCCTGCGCAGGGCCACAGTCTCCCAACACACTCTGCACTCCCGTGGGGAAGAGGGACATGGGGCAGGGGGGGGCGGGGTGCGGATTTTTGGGTGATGGTGGCAGAAGGATGGGGAAAAGCTTGGAGGAACATAAAAGACGCCATCCACAGCTGTCTGCTTTTAATTATAATTATCCCCTTTCGCTTCCTTTCTGGCTAATGAGGGGGGGATTTAAATTCTCCCCCTCTTCTCCCCCTCCCTCCTTTCCCTGGAATTGAGGGGTGGGGTGAGTTCAGGGTCCTCCTCCCCTTCCTCCACTATCCCCTGGTTACTGGGAGAAAGGCAGGCTCTAGAGGGTGGGGACAGTATGAAGAGATTTGTCGGAACAAAAGAGGGACAGGTTTGGATTGCTGCACACGTCCCAGAGTTGGAGAGACCCCCCCCATTCCACTGGCACCCCCTCCCCTCAACCCCCCAGCTCCCTAGACAAGGAACTCAATGTCTTGCAGCCGGTGAGAAAGGAGCTAACGGGAGCCCTGCTCTAGAGGGAAGGGGGAGGGACGGGGTGGGGAGGTGGGGGGGTGCAAAATTAGTCTCAAAGGATCTTTATTTCTGAGCTAGTGAGGCAGATGTAATCAAGGGGAGAGCAAAATAATCATAATGGGAGGAACGGGGAGGGGGAGCTGGGGCTGGAGTGGGGGGACGGAGCCGAGATCAGGCTGAGAACTGGGGGGCAGGGAACATTGAGTGGGGGGAAGCTACTGCCTTCTTCCACCCCTCTGAGGGGTCCCGACTTGGAGGTGGGGGAAGGAGGACAGATCTGTAGCCTCTGACCTTAGCCCTCTGAATCCTCCCCCTGTTGGGAACTTAGGGATCATTGGGGGGAGCAGAAGGTAGCTGGGAAGTCACCGGGGAGCAGAGCCTCACCCCCAGTTGAGGGAGGTGGGGGGGTGCTGAAAGCAGTGGGGGAGGGTGAGAGAGGGGAGCCGGCAGAGACTCAAGTGGCCTCCAGGTCTGTGGGACAAAAGTTGGAGGGAGATTTGTGTATGAGAGAGGAGGGGAGGGGGCCCTGGGGAAGGGGGGGCTTTGACAATGAACTTGAGACAAACTTCATTAGCATGCAGGCCTGCTGTCTGTCACGTCGAGCTCAGAGCGAGTTCCCATGCAGGCCAGCAAGAGTGGGAGGGAGCAGAAGGGAGGGGCTGAGGGTGGGGGTGAGAGAGAGAAAAGAGACCCGACCATTGTACCACTGCGGGCCCCAGCTCCCACCAAATATCGGGACCCCAGCCCTGGAAACCGACCCCCAAATTGCTCTCCCTTCTCTAAGAACAAGATGATTTATCTCCCACTTTGAATCTGTGGTCCCACCCCCTCCTCTTCTCCTGTCTAGACTGCCAAGTGCTGGCCTTCGTCACCCCCCACTCCAGCCCCCTTCTTGCCATCGTCTGGATTTGCCATCAGTGACACTCCCAGGGAGAGGGGTCTGGGGAGAGGTCTGGGAAGGGGGCACTGGGGCACCCTGAGACTCCCACTGGTGTCTTACTGTGTTTCCCTGTCAGTTCAGCTCCCCCCACCCCCCCCACCCCGCCAAGACCATTTCATCACCCCCTCAAGTGCAAGAGTGAATTAAAACTCCAAGGAGACCTGAGAGGGACGCCTCTGTCACACCCTTTCTCTGGCTGCCTTGGGGGACGAGGGTGGCCTGGAGGAACAATAGCTTCTCTTAGCCCCTTCTCCCTGGCTCAGGTTGGAAAAGGCAGGGGGTGGGGTGGGGTGGGGAAGAGTCCAACAGAGATGACAAAGACCCCTTCCCACCCAGGCGTGAGAGGAGGCGGGAGGGGGCTTTGCCAGAGTGGGCTGCTATTTTGGAAGTGGTGGTGGTGGTGGTGTCTCCGGATAGGGGCAGCACCCCCTTCTCGCTGCCTTTCCAGGGAGAACAGCAAGAGAAAGAAAGAGAGGCAAACCAAATTCCTGAATGGATAGATGGATGCTACGTCATCGGAGCTGCAGCCTGCACTCCACAAGAGGCTAGGGGCCGGGAGAGGCAGTCCAGCCGCAGGGGCCACCCGACCAGGCTCTCCTCCCCGCGGGCGCCGGGTAAGTGGCCGTTGGGGGCCAGGGAGGATCCAGCGCCCTCAGATATCCGCGCTGGGGGTGGGAAGGGAGCCCCCCCATCAATCAGGGCGCCCTAGCCTTTCTACTTTGCCTGCCAGCTAATGGAGCCTGCTGCCGTAATCATAGAAAGATCGGCTGATCAAAGATTGGGGGGGTCCCCAAAAGAGAAGGGCTTGGAGGAGGAGTTGGCAGCGTGGGGATTTTGCCTTCCGCTCCCTGGGCGTCTGTCGCTGAGCCGGCGGCAGTGGCCCTGCCTGGCCGCCCAGAGCGCCTCCGGCCCCCCCCCCCCTCGCCCCAGCCCCTGCCAGCCGGAGACAGCTCACTAAGTTTGTCAATGGGATCGGGGAGGGGGGGCTTTAGGGTCACGGTGCTACTGATCCTATTAATCCGCCCCTCCCTTCTCTCCACCAGACACGGCCAACATCTTAATGCTGGCCGCAGAGGACGGGCGGGCGGAGGATTGTAGTGGAGAGGGGAGGGAAGAGAAAAATGGTTCTCTTTGGCCTCCTGACCCTCGCTCTGTGCTCTGGCTCCACTGCTGGGCAGCCCCGGCGACTTCAGATTTTAGGAGAAGACAGATTCTGGGGGACACAAGGAGCAGGGGAGACGGAGCCACATTTCGGGGTGGGGGGAGGTGGGGAGAGAGTGGAAATCAGAACTAAAATCCAAGAGCATTTTGTGGCATTTAAATAGATTGCATCCCTCCTTTCCCTAAGAGCTGATGGGGCTAAGGGGAAGCCGAAAGGCAAGTAAGTGCTGGGGCACAGGGTTAGAGTCCTTGGGGGAGGCAGCCCTGCCCCAGCCCTCTCCACCCCTGGAACCCAGCACGCGGGTTTGGTTTGGTTTTTTTTTTGTTTTGTTTTGTTTTGTTTTGTTTTAAGAAGGGCCAGGGAGTCTAGAAAGCAGGCAGCACACCTGGCCAGTGGCTGCCCAGCCTCCCCGAGCCTACTGGGAGACCGGTGGGGGCCGTGCTGGTGAGGGAGTGCAGGCTGGAGCGAGCAGGCTATTCCTGGCTCCCCAGAGGCCAGATTGCTGGGCGAGGCGGAGGCTACCAGCCATCATACGTGCACACACGTGTTCTGTGCCTGCCAGGCTGTGTTCTTCAGCCCCACGCTCCATCGTGTGTGCTGGGGCGGGGGTGGCAGGGATCAGTGAGGAGAGGTCGCTGGCTGAGGTGAAAGGGCGAATCGGGTTCCCCAGCTTTCTCTGTGCCTGTTTTGAGCACATCAGCAAGTTGGTGAGGGTGGGGGTGGCCCCCCTTTTGGTAGGAAGATCATTTCAGACTGAGACACCCCTTTATGAAGTGGGGGTGTTGGAAGAGCTGAGGCCAGGAGTCTGCGGTTGTTTCAGGGCTGGGGGGCAGGGAACGGATCTTCAAAGGGCTGTTCCTAGAAATCATGCTTGGGTTGGAGGCTAACCCCTGCTCCTCGGCGCACTCCCACCCCGCCCGCCCTCTCGGATTTCTCCTGCGTTCAGGATTACAAAGAAGAAGAATTAGTTGTGGGAGTGAGTATGAGGTTGAAGAATGTACCAACTTAGCCGAAACACACACACACACAGAAATTGCTCCTCACAGTATTTTAGGAGAGGGTCACCCATGGTATACGTGTCATTTCCTCAATTCCTAATTTACCTTTAGTAGAAAGGTAAGGCGGTAAAGTCCTGAGGCTGGGTTCCATACCCAACATTCAAATAATACTTAACCATCGCGGCTTTGTGGTCTACCTTTTGTGTATGTGAAAACAGGGGAGGAAATGGCTAGCTACAGGATATGTCCTTCTGCATCCTGAAAAATGTACACCCATGGAGGATGACAGGTAGTGACAGATGGGTGGAGAAAGCCAGAGAGAGAACGCGACTGACAATCTCTTAACCGTGCACAGCACTTTACAGTTTGCGGTGCTAGTAGATATAGACAGACAAAGCTACACCCCCAACCTTAGCTCAGAGTTCTTCCAGTCCCCGTCCCCGAGGGCTTCCTGGAAAATTTGGGGGGGAGGAGTAGCAGGCATCTGATGGGGCAAGAGGTCACTTCTTCAGGTATCCATCACAGAGCTGCACGGGTTCTGTTCAAGCCCTGAGCCTGAAGGTCTGAGATGCAGGAGGAGGGAGGCTGTGAGGACCAGGTTGGGAGAGAGTTGCCCAGGTGAGATGGAGCCAGAGATGCCCGGCGCAGGCGCCCTGCCTTCTCTGGCTTTGGATTTCCCTGTGCAGCCCTGGAGCCCTGATGGCTGGCAAGGAGCACCTAGACTGGGCCCTGGAGGGGCAGGCCTGGGGGAAGAGGGGTGGAGGGAGAGGCTGGGGGCCGGTGGGGGAGGAGGACACAGCTGCCCAGAGGACTTCAACCTTGGTCTTCTCTCCCCCTTGGCAGGAGCCGGGCACCCAGGAAGCAGCAGCCTTGTTTGTCCTCGGCGGACAGGCGTCATGGATGTCCTCGCAGGTGACTTCCTTGGGGTGTTGGGGTATCTATTTCCTTCATTGTTGTTTTTGATGGTGTGAGTTGGGGGGAGGGGGGAGGAAAGGAGCTGGGGCCCAGCCCGCCCCTCTTTGCTCTCCACACCTCTCCAGCCCACTGCCTGCCTCTCCCAGCATTTAGCCCTTCGTTTTTGGCTACTGTGATTGCAGGAAGATGTATGTAGTCAGTGATAACGGGAAGGGAACAAGGGGGCTTGGGAATGGCAGGGCCACCCTGCATGCAGTTCTGCGACAAACAGGAGAGGGTTTGGGGGTACAGGGGACTCTTTCCCTCTTCTCCTATAGGCTTCTGAAGGCAGAGACAGAGGCCAGTTGACCTTGGAGGAGGTGGTTGGTTGGGGAGAGGAACAGAGGTACCTGGGAATCCTAGTGGGCGTGTGTGTCAGCATGGGAAGCCGTGCTGCTGGGAGGAGGATCTGTGGATCTGTCTTTGCATTTGTCTGAGTGGACGGATGTGAGTGTGTGTGTGTGTGTGTGCCTGTGTGTGCACGTGCAGCCCGCTTAAGGAGGCCATTTGCTGATGGCTGAGGAGCCTCTAGAAAGGGCACCGATTGGACAGACCAGAAACCCTCTGCCATCTTGTTCTCACCCCCCTGGCACTATGGGGCTCTCAGGCCAGTGAGTGGTGTGCGGGCACAGCAGGCAGAAGAGCCAGTAGGACATGACCTCCATGTACTCTGTTTGGGTAGATACGCACACATGCATGCACACACACACATATTTGTTGCATAGTCTCAGCATTTTCTGTTGGCAATTTTCACTTTTATTTGTCACTGTCCCACACAGTGCAAATATCCTACAGCAAATTAATACTGTATGATAGCATTCACGGTAAAGATGCACCTGTAAGACAGGAATCAATCAATATCTTCACCCACCTTCCCCCAGAAGCAGCTTTCGTCTATGTCCTCAAGGCAAATTAACCTAGTAATAGAAACAAAGAAAAAATTACGCTTTTCATTTAATTACCTGGATAGTTCAAGAGGATGCCTTCCTGCCAAAATGTGTTTGGGGACCTGAATCATAAGGATCTGTCCAAAAGCTGCATCCAGAGAGCCTCGTGCAGGCCATGTTTTTCTCCATCTAGGCCTCTTCAAGCTCACAGACAATAGGTGGGCATCAGGGCTGCAGGGGTGGGGGTGGGGAGGACAGTGGCAGAGAATGCGGGCTCCCAGGCTAGTGGAGACCCCTCCAGTTCAGCACCAGGGATGCAGTGCGTTCTCCCCACGGCCCCCAGCATTTCCCTGGAAAGACTCAGGGTGGGGTCTGCAGACCATTGCTCTGTGGGCTGACTGCTCTGTGCAGGAAGCAGAGGGTTCCACTCCTCCTCCGGCGGGGGGCCTTCCTAGAGAGACTGTGGCCGGCCAATGGGTCTCGCCCAAAATGCCTCTCCTGCACCCACATCGCTCCAGCTCTCAGCCTCTCACAGGTCTGCCCTACCCAGCCCATAAAAGGGTCTAGGCTGCAGAACAGTCGAGAACACGGAATAGGACAGACATCACTGCCCCCACGCCTCCCTCCTACACACACCCATACACAGACCCCACAGAACACAGCCTATCCTCACCCTCCTTCCACACCTACCCCTACCATGCCTGCTACGAATGATGGCAGACCCAGACCCACAGGTGCACCCACAGGCACACACACACACCTTTATTGGTTTATCAGTGGGCACCTATAATGTTTGATGCAGACTTTGCTGCAAAGTTTGCCTTCTTTACTTCCTCCCGGGCCACGAAAATGCATAAAATGGCCCCTGCTCTGGCGACACTGTCTCATTTGCTACCCTCAAAGTAGTTTTGTGTCTGAAACTAGAATGGCAGGGCTTGGCTCGCAAACCGATCCCCATTCACAGGAAGCGGGAGGGGCCCTGTGTCCCTGCCTTAAGGCTCTATCCCCATCGGAACAGATAGACACCCTCTCACCTTCATCTCCGAGGCAGGCGGCAGGCGAGGCAGTGGGAGACTGGGTTGTTAAGCAATGCCCAAAGTCAAACAAAAAGGGACCTCATCAGGATTCCGGCCAGAGGTGTGGACTCCGTGGGACAGAGCCAGTTTCTTTGTGGGGCCTCTCTCTTTCTTGCATTTGAACACTGCTGGGGTGGAACCCGAAGCCACAGCAAAAGGCATGGCGATCTTGCTGGTTCTCTGGACATTTGGGGAAACTGAGCTATCTGTGGGGGAGGAGGCTGATGTGTGTCTGTGCAAGTGCGGGCCTGTTTAGAATTGCTGGCATGTGTGTGTGTGGTGGGGTCGGACGCCTGCTAGAGGAGTGTGAGTGGAAAACAGAAGTTCTGAGGGCTGGGAGGTGTGGCGAGACCAGGCTGAGGGGTCCCTAGCTTCTTGGAGCTCAGTGAGGCTCTGTTTGGGGAGTGTATTGGCAGCAGCCAGGAGGAAGGTCCATCTGTAACAACAATGGGGAAGGTGCCATTTTTTCTGCGGCTGCACTGGGGCATCAGGGACCCCACACCTCCTCTCTTCCCTGATCCTGAGCTACAGGGCAAACTGGGAGGGGCGTGGGAGGGTGCCAAGTGGGGAGTGGACACCCTGTCTCTTTCCTGCCTTCCTCACCAATGTTTGGTGTGCTCGCCTTTCTGGGAGGGGGAAGAATTGATGCCGTGGAAGCTGCTACAAAGCTCTTCCCTTGGTTAAGGGCCTTGAGACCCCGTAGAGGCTGACAGAGGGGAAAAGCTGTGCCGAGTCTCGCCCCAAGAATGCCCTGAGACCTGGGGAAATCCAGCCATTAGCTTCATCCCTGTACTATCACTGCGGCAGGGAAGCACACAGCCCCGGCCTCCATCTGGTCTCGCCCCGCAGTCCTGGGTCCTGTGGCCAACACCAAAGGAAGGGATTGCCCAGAGGGTCTCCAAATTTGGAGGGATCACCAAGTGAGTCCTATTGGCTTGAATCTAACCAAGGCAAATAGCATTCAGGCTTGGCTTTGTCCAGGAGCAGGCCATGTAGACCGTACATAAAACAATCTGGTCAGGAATGAGGACCAGACCACCAACCCCCCCACCTGGAGCTCACTGCTGGTGACTGAGTGTTCAAGAGTCCTTGCTTGTAGGAGCCCACCTGTGCCAAGCTGGTCAGAAACCTGAGTCGTAGAGTTTTTTTGTTTTTGTTTTTTTGTTTTGTTTTGTTTTTTGTGTGTGTGTGTGTGTGTGTGTTTTTTTTTAAGCAGATGAGCGAGAGAGTAGGTGAGTGGAAGGGTGGTGTACTCAGGTCGGGGACCCCTCAGGTAGGGGCCTGCAGATCTCCCCCAACTCCTCCAGGGTGGAGAATCAGACCAGCAGGTGTGCATTCCCCAGGGTTGGGACAGCACATTATCTGCTCTGATTCTCCAGGCTCAGAGGCAGAGCCAGGCAGGAATGTCGGGCTGGGCCAGATGGGGAACTTGCTGGAGGGCGATCCTCGTCCCTGTGACTTGAGTGCTCCAGCCACTGGGAGCGGGAGTGCAGGTGGGTGTAGGGGTGCAGGGCTGGGGGGAGCACAGAGTGGCAGAAGGGAGAGCAGGCGCCAGCACGGGCTTCCACAGCCAGATCAGATTCTCCCAGTCGGGCCGGCTGAGATCTTCACCCCAGGCTCCCCCGTCCTTAAACTCTGGTGCTGCAAACGGGTTCAGGTGTTGCCCACTCTGCCAGGCAGGAAAGGCGGCTCAGCTCCGCCTGCCGCATCTCCCGGGAGGAACCCCTGACTCTTTCCCTCACTGCTTCGGGTTGAAAGCCAACAAGAGAGGTTCCTGCCCATCCTAAAAAAGACTAGAATGGCAGCCTGGGAAGGATCAGAGCTGAGAAGCACAAACAACCTGCTGTAGGAGGCAGGTAGGGGTAGAGCCCCTGGTCATCGGATTCTTTCGGGCGGGGGAATTCGCCCATCGCTTCCATCTGTGCGCCCGCGGCAGACCTAGGGCCAGGAAAAATGTGAGACTTACAGAAAGAGTGAGATTGGAGATCAAAGCCACAAATGGCAACGGATTGAAGATGGCAGGAGGGTCTGGGGGTTAGGGAGGCAGCAAGAGGCTGAGAATCAGCGCGCAGACACCGTCGTTACCACCCACCCCCATCCTGGGATGGGGGGAGGGCGCCCCAATTGCGCGCCAGGGCCCGGCCTGGGAAGGGGGAGGGGCGGGTCCGGCGGGGGAACGAGGCGTTAACGTCAGACTGCGTAGAGCCAATCAGAGGCTAGCTTGGGGAGGGAGCGTGAAAGGATGAATGAAAAGTCCGGAGCCGGAGCGCGCCGGGGCCAGAGCGGCGGCAGAAGGCGAGGAGGGAGCCGGAGAGGCGAGAGCTGCTTCACCCTGCTCACCCTGGCTCGGCGGAGACTAAGAGCAGCGCGGGCTTCTTCGCCTTGGAGCCGCTGAGCCCCGGCACCCGGGAGCCTGGTCCGTGGCGCTCCATGGGCGGGAACCAGCTGGGAGAACCACGCGGGAGTGTGCGGATAGGCGTCCTGGGCTCGATGTAAGTGGCCTGGCCGGCGTGGGGACGAGGTGGGCGAGCGCCTCGGAATCCCGGCTGCCCCCCGCGTCCACCACGAGCGGCCCGCCGGGCCCCGCACCCTCTTCGGGGCTGCCTGCATCACCTTCTTCTCCATCCCGGTGCCCGGTCGCATCCCTGCCAGCCCCTGGGGCGCCTCTCGCGTCCCTCGCCCGGCCGTTTTCACAGCCCTGGGCAGTTTCTGCGCGGCCTGGGACTCGGCTCACCTGCCAGGCTGCCTCGGTTTCCCTTCCCCTCCCCCTCCTCCGGCCTCCATCTCAAGGTGCTGCCCCAGCCTCTGCCCAGCTGGGGTCTCGGCCCTTTCCTTTTCTTTTAGGAGTCTCCGGGTCGCCTCCGCCCCACCCCCGCCTTCCGTCTCCCTCTGGGTCGCCGGGATTTCCCTGGTTCCTACTGGGGCGCCTCCAGGGTTGGTACCCCATGGTTTCCCCGCGCGCTCCCGCCTCGGTCAGCAGCTTGGACCCAGCTTCCCCCTGCGCCGGCTCCGCTTCGCTTCTACCGCCCCAGCGAGTTGGAGACGGGGCTCGGCCGGCTCGGCGGGCTCCGTGGCTCGGGCCCCGCTGCAGGCGGAAGGCGCCGGCTCCCGGATGCGTCCCCGGTCTTCCAGAGGAGGGCAGTGGAGACCGGGAGTCGGGGAGGCCTCCGCCTCGGCCCCTGCCCTCTTCCCGGGTGGCACGAAAAGCCCGCGCGTCCCTTCTCCCCGGGATCGGTGGAACTCCCGTTTCTGGCGCGAAAGCGGGAGCGGGAAATAGGGCTTCGGAAGCCCTGGGGTGCGGGGCTCGTCCCCGCACCTCGACGCCACCGGCCAGCACGTCTTTTCCACTCCGGTTTCGGTCTCCGTCGTGTCTTTACCCCTGTGTCTGGGTCTTTTTTTGCCTTGGACTCCATTTCTCTCGGCCCCCACCTCCACCGTGTACCCTCCCCCTATCTGGATCGGCGGGCTGCGGGGAGGCCGCGTGGGTCCCGGCGGCGGCGGCGGCGGCGGCAGCGGCAGCCGGGAGGCTGTGCGGAAGAGGCGGTGGCGGCGGCGGCAGCCAGGAGGCGGGGTTGGTTGTTATCTTTGGTTATCTAGCTGTATGAGTGGTGTGGAGTCTTCATAAAGCTAGATAACCGAAAGTAAAAATAACCCCATACACTGCGCAGGGGACCAGGGAACCTGGCGTCGGGGCGGGGGCGGGGCGGCCGAGCGAGGGGCTGGAGCCACGCGGACTGTCGGGCTCTGAGGCTGCGGGAGGACCCGGCGACCCCCTGGCCTCCAGACTGCTCTGGTAGGGGCGACGTCCCAGCCCCTGTCTGCGCAGGTAGGAGTTGCCATTGCATTTTCACTAGAGGCAGGTGCGGTGTTCTCCCCGCTGAGTTGGGGGAAGCAAGGAAGTCGTATTGCATTCCCCATTGGCGGTCCCCTGTTAAGGATGGGTCACCGTGCTCCAACGGAGGAATCTGTCGCAATCTACTGGCCACCTTATCAGGACAAGCCTGGGGCTCATGGCCCAGGCCTGTCCAGTGTTGGTGTGCTGTTCACAGCTACTACTAGGCAGGGGGGCTTGGAGGAGGTCCCCTGGGAACTTTTTCTGTCTTCCTCTCTCCGAAGCCACAGAGGGCTCTCCAGCTTGGCTGGGAGCTGAGAATGTCAAAATGGAAAAAGGCAGAGGGGGAGAGGAGAGGCTGGGGGTACTGGGTGGAGTCACTCAAAAATGAGTGGCGGCAGCCGTGGAACCTCGGCCCAGCCTGGGTCCCCGGGGATGGAGGGCACAGTCCCACTCGGTCCCATGGCCCCTCTTCCGGCTCTTTCTCCTCCCAGCCTGGACCTGCACCCATGTCTGAGAAAGATTCTTCCCCTGACCAGAGGAGTTGAATTGGGGTCTTTCAGGATGCCCTCTCTTCCCACCCATTCTCTGTCCTGGAAATCATCTCCAAGGACCAATGGCCTCCAGGAGCTCACACACAAAGGAATTTGTGGCTTAGAATCTATGCTGCCCAGGGAAAGCAAAGAATTAGAGAGATTAATCAGGGCCTTTCCTAAAAGAATGCATTTATCTGGCTTGACCTAAATATTTTAAGCAAAAGAGTGTTTAGGTGCAGTTGAGAGGAGAATGGTCCGGGCTCACTTTGTAGGGTAAAAGTAAATGCAGTCAGGGCTAGGAGGAACCCCTCTGCATTGACTGGGCCTGCCCCCCACCCCCTGGCTTCCCCATGACCTGGTCCCTAGGGGGCTGTAAGGAGTAAGAAGAGGGCAGGAGAACAGGGAACGAGACAATGACCTTGTACAGACTCCACTTTGCTGTGCAAATTTAACATTTCCTCTTGACTTCGTAGCTGGAAGATCATGATTTGATTATATATTATGGGGGGAGCAGGGGAGAATCCAGACTGGAAAACTGGGCTGGACGGAGTGCAGAGTACATGTGCCTTTCGCTGGGAGATGTGGAAGAGGGAGAGATCAGTGGCCTCCTGTTCTCTCAGCCTGTGGGAACTGGGGTTACTGGAGCAGAGGTGGGGAAGACTGGATTAGGGAGGGAGGAGAGTTTAGGCAGGGTCCAGTAATCTCCCACTCTACTTCCTGGGCAGCCCAGTGCTCTGCCGCAGCTGTGCTGTTTTGAATCTTCCAGCACTGGGCGGTAGCTGCTTTGAACCCCGTTGTACAGATGAGGAGCCATGAGCTCACTGATGTCACTCAATGGTTTCAGACCCAAGGCTCATCCAGTAAATTTCCCCATGGGAAGAGCTGGAGAAGGAATGAGGTAGGGCGAGTGAGATGGGGCTGAGCTGAAGAGGGAAGGGAGGGGTGGGAAGGGGCTGGGAGGAGCACCTAGCCTCTTACCTAGCTGTTGGGAAATACATCTTTGGGATCCACGAGGCTCTCACGAGGCAGAACCCGGGTCATTGCCTGCAGCAGTCTTGCATCATTGTTGTCTCTCATTTGACTGCAGGATCTCCAAAGGAGGACAGAGGTGCTGAGGGACTTGCGGAGGTCCCCTGGGGGGTTTGCCCTCTACAGAACTAGCACCTCCGTGGAGAGGGGAGCAGTGGCCAGGAGGGATGTGAGGTAAAGGTTGTGACCACTCCATGTGTGCATGTGGTGTGTGTGGTGTAGGTGTAGTGTGTGTGTGGGGGGGGAGGGTTTGTCAGGAGAGTGGCAGGTGGCTGTGTGTGTGTCTGCTGTGACAATGGGAATCTGAGTGGTGTGTGATGACCCGGTATGAGCTTGGATGTGTGTGGCTGCATGGTGGGCAAGAAAGTCGGTGGCGAGATAGGGAGATCTGGCTGTGGATAGGTAGTAAGCCCACTGTGGGGACAGACTGGGACTTGGGGGGATGCTCCTGAATGCAGCCAGCCATCATGGCAACACCCTGACTCCTGCTCCAGCAGGAGCTCTGGTGGCACCAGGGAAAGGGGTGGTGGTGGGGGTGCCGGAGGCTGCTTGGGAAGGGCTAGCAGTCAGGAGCTGCCTCCCTCGCCATACCTCTGCCTTTTGGCCCAGAATTCCCAGTTCCCTTCTTCCCGTCTTGCTACATCCTCCTATTTTTACTGGAAATCAAGCTCTAAGCTGGCTTCTTTGTCCATTTCTCTTGCCAGCCTCACATCCCAGTCACCTCCTATTGAATTCTAAAATTGATGAGGCCAAAGTCGACTTTATCCTAAAATATTTGACTTTGTCACCTACACCCTCAACGGGGTGAACAAATTCCACCCCCCCCCCCAATTCTAGGCCTCCCATGGGTCTGAGGGTCTGGTTGAAAGGTCCTTACGATCGTTAAGAGCTCATCACAATGGGTGAGCCTTGCCAGAGGACACAGGAACAAGTGTGACTGAAGTGGTGCCCCGTGCAGGTGTCACAGGTCATCAGCCACACAGATCTCTGAGCCTCTCTTCCCATATTTGTGAAGTGGAGGTGAGACTTTATGTCCTGTAGGTTGGCCAATGCAGCAAGTAAAGAATTCTCTACACCCAATGTTAGTGATCTGTTCTGATACTCATGGGTGAAGGGCAATTCTTAGATTTCAGAAGGGTTAAAGGTTCCAGTTCGCAGACTGGTAACTTAGGGTTGCTTCCAAAATGTAGACAGGAAGGCTCTCTGGCATGTTCTTGACTAAGATGTCAAACATTTAAACCTGAGGAACTTCCTCTTCCTTTTCCATCCTGG
This sequence comes from Oryctolagus cuniculus, assembly GCF_051225735.1. Lineage (NCBI taxonomy): Eukaryota > Metazoa > Chordata > Mammalia > Lagomorpha > Leporidae > Oryctolagus > Oryctolagus cuniculus. The sequence goes on from NC_142873.1 coordinate 42,899,335, forward strand.
GAGTGCAGGGGGGCCTCCTGGGGACCTGGGCAAAGCCTCAGGTGAGGAGGTACAGTCCTTGGCAAGCCTGTTAGAGGAAGAGATTGGGTCCCTGCGGCAGAATGGCTGCCTTGCTCCTCCTCCCTTGGCAGTAAGAGTAGTTGTGCTTGGTATGCAAGTAGGTGACGTGGTGTGTGTAAATGAGAAGTCCGCATTTCTGCCATTGAGCTTCTAGATTCTAGAGTGACCTCAAACACAGCTGATGAACTTAAAGGGCCAGCGAGGTAGTGGGCAGAATGAACACACCAAGTAGAGGCCTGCGTATCAGCGTCCAGGCCTCTTTCCATCACTGAGTGACTTCCAGAAGGCGCATCTCCTCCAGTCCTCTTGCCTCCCTATAGAACAACATCTTCCTACCCCCAACAGGATCCCTGAGGATGGGGACCCACCGAGGAGCACAGACCTCTCCATGTCTGGAAGGCCTGGAAGTCCACCTGGAAGTCTGCCTTCCCGGGGTTTGGGTTGGAATACTGGTGTTTATTTTTTTCCCCTCCCACCAACCCCAGGTCCTGGGGCAGTTTGACCTTCCCACCCCCTTCCTTCGCTCTTGGCACCTCAGAGATCTAGGGTTTTGTGGTGTTGTGTTATCTCTGGACAGGGTGTGTGTGGACTCAGGTTAATGCCTTAGCATCCGTGGAGGGTGGGGGGTGGGGGGAAGAGGAAGCTATAAAGACCTGCTGGGGTGGTGGAAGGAAGGGTGGGCGGGCTCATCTTTAGAGAGGAGAGAGGTGAGAGAAGGGGAACCCCCTCCTTGCCACCCAGGCTCTCCCGGGGCTAGAGTGACATCCCCCCCTCCTCCTGCCCTAATCCCCCATTAAGGCAGCTCTGAGTTTGTTATGACAGCGGCTGAAGGCAGCTGAATTGCTGTTTGCTCTGTCTGCTAATTGGACTGAAGGGTTGGAGTCTGGACACTGAAAGGAACCATTGTTGCTGTTTACCGTCCTTAGCTGCCTTCCTGGGGACCCTCTGGGTGCAGGGGAGCAGCACACCCCCGGGATCATTGCACCCATCCCCTGTCTCGGCAGAAGGCGCTGTGGAGGGGGACAGCCTGAGGATGGTTGGGTCTTCCACAGCACGGGGGACATAAACCCAATGCCTGAGGTGGCTCTGGGGCCAGGCCAGGGCATCCAGGAGTTCCCGGGAGAGGGCAGGTGCATGCTTGTCTTTGTCTTCCTTGCTCACTCCCTCCTTCAGGGGTCCTGGCCTTGCCCCTTCTCCAGCTAGTTAGGCTTAACACCAGCACCTTTTCTTATCTGCTTGCTCCTAGGCCAGCGACTATCAACTTGGTTTATACTAACATTACCTGGGGAGCGTCAAACAAATACTGATGTTTGGGCCCAGCCCCAGACAATGAAATCAGAGAATTTGGAAATGAGTGAGCCCCAGGCATCAGCATCAGTTGATGTGCAGCCAGAGTCAAGAAGCACTAATAGAAGCCCAGGAAACACACACACACACACACACACACACACACACCCTCATCCTTCCCTGCCTTTTCTCCCCAGATTCTGCTACCTAGAGTATTATTGTGTAGATTGTGCATCTCTGTCATCTTTACTGCTCTGTTCCTTAGAAGCCTTAGGATTTAGGGTGGAATTTAGAGGTCTATGCTCTGTCTCCCAGCTCAATCTGAGCTCTCTCCTCAAGAACAAGAACTAAGACTTCGTCTCCCTGTGGATTCCCAAGTAGGATCCAGAGGAGTAGCAAGCTAACCCGGAGCCCTGGATTCCTCAGGAATGGAGGGGTGGGAGGGCTAGCGATGCATTGACGCTTGTGCTCTTCCTCCTGCAAAGCAGTGTTGGCGGTTTGGAGGTCTTCAGAGAGGAGAAACTTCTTGGGAGTGCAGCTTCCCCTTTCCATGTCTCTGCTTCTTCTCTTCCCTGTAGCTTCTTACTTGGGGTGGGTGGGTGTTCCACCACCCTCCAGCCCTCTTTCCTCCACGTGGACAGCAGACCCTCATCCAGCACCACGGACAGCTCCCGGGTGGTGAGTGAACTGGCTGGGCTGACTACCTTGGAGAGGGAGAGGTGGGGGTTCCTCCTGTCTGTTAGGTCAGATACCAAGGACTCTGGAGTTTGCATCTATGGGAGTTGTTTTCAGTGGACTATAGTCCTAAGAGGAGACCAAGGCTGAGGGGAGTTAACACTCCTGTCTCCAGGACACCGGAGAATCTGATAAGAAGAACTACTTTGGTAGGAGGGAGGGTGAAGGTTAGATCTCATCGAGGATATGGAGGGTGCAGATCAGCTAGAACTACAGTGAGCCTTGGCTATTTCCAGCCCTGTACCCTTCATCTGAGAGATCCCCAGGGAGTGGAAGTGTGGCCACGGTCACTCAGCTGGTCAGCCCAGATCTACCCTAGCACGTTCCATGATGTCTTATCCCTCCTCCAGGAGTTTCTCTGCCTGGGTCTAGTGGAGCAGGTCACAAGAGGGCCTCAACATGTCTGGGCATGCTAGTACCCAAGAGAGTCAGGAAGCGGTGGCACTGATGGCTGGCTGGCTGTGGTGGTCTGGAGGGGAGGCCTCAGGGGAAGGTGTAGCCAGCAATAGCTGGCATGCCCATGGGAGAAGAGGCAAGGGAGCAGCCATCTGCCAGGGCACCGAGGCCAGTGGCTGGCCACAAGGAGTCTCCAGAGGCCAGTGGGAGTCATGCAAACTGGAACGGGGCCTGGGAAAGGCCCTTCTGTGTGCCCAGGCCTGCTCCCCCAACATTGTGAGCCTAGAAACAAAGGGGCCATTCTCTCCAGGATTTGATGCCGCATCTCCGGCTGGCAGTGCCAGGTGGTAGGGGCATCAGGGGTGTCAATCCGTTATTCCCCACCCCCCAAACTCCTAAGTCCTCTGGGGCTGGATGTTGAGGAGGTGGGTGTTCCATGCCACATTACCATGGCAACCACCCCAACCCCGCCCCCACAGCACAAAGAGAGACAGCTTTCACCCCCACCCCCAGGAAGAACCTGGGTCTGGCTGGGAATCTTCCCTTGGGAATCCTCCTTTCTGATGCACAGGCTGTGGCCTGCATAAGCATCACCCTCTTCAGCCCTGGGAGCTGAAGGTTCTGCTGTGGGCTGCCACGCAGGCGGGCAGACTGGGGCAGCCAGAATCTCTGGGCAAGGTGGTGCAAGTGAGTGCCAGGCCCTGTACTTAACCCCTGCCTCTAAGCTCTCCTCCTGTCACCTACAGCCAAGGCCAGCCTAGGCTTTCTCAGCTGAAGCAACGGGGCCTTGACCCTTGTACTCTTTCCCAGAAATGAGGGACACCCTGCTACTCCCTGCAAACCCCTGTCTGTGGGAACTGAGAAGCGGAGGGGGCCATTCCTGCCACCCTCCATCTGCACCCTCCACCATTGCTCATTAGGCATTCTGCCCCCTCCTTCCGCTCGTTAAGCCTGATTTGCATATATTTGCATAATATAGTTCATTTGCATTCCAGGAGGCTCATGGTAGAAGCCAGGAAAAAAAGGGTGGGGGGGTTCGGAGAAGAGAGAAAAGGGGAGAGATTTTGTTTTCATCCAAGTGTAGGGGGAGGGGCGGGGAGGTGGCAGGAAGAGGACAGGAATAAAAACTCACACTACTTTCTTTCTTCCGCTGCCCGCCCTCCCTGGGCCGGACTCAAACGCCAGAGAGAGGTGCCAAGGGGCCAGCTTCTCTGCCCTTTTTTGTCTTGCTTCCTCCGGCCTTGGCTCCCCAGCCCGGCCCCCCACTTCGCTGGGCTCCGGCTCTGGAAAGAAAGAGGCAGGGGCAGGCGGCTCGGCGGTGGGAACGGAAGCCGCCATCTTAGGTAGCTGGCGCCTAGAAAATGGCCGCCCTGACAGGTGTGGGCTGAGCGCCAGCCCTGCTGGGTGAGCCGAGAGCACAGTGAGACCCTGAGAAGGACTTTCTGGCCGGCCTCGAAGCCCCGAGAGACTCCTCCTGCTGGAGGTGAGAAGAGAGGGTAGGGAGAGAAGGCAGGAGGGAGAGCGAGCCCAGGAGAGGCGAGGCTCCGTGGAGAGCCCGGGGAGGCCCTCCGCACTGGGTCTACTTCCAGGGGACTGGGGGCTGCGGGGCGGGCGCAGCGGGGACGCAGAACCGGGATCAGCGGAGGGAGGAGCGGGCGCTGGGGCGGGCAGAGCCAGGCTCAGCCCGCGGTCGGCCAGGCTCAGCCCGCAGTCGGCGTCCACGCTGCTCACCCCGGGAGACCGCGCCTTCCCTGCCCCTCCCGGGCCTCGGCCTCGGCTCTCTTGGCTCTGGGAGCCGGCCGCGACGGCCCGCGACGGCTCCCGCTGCTCCCCTCAGCCGGGGCGCTTCGTCACCCGGCCCCCTGGCCATTGCACTGGGTCCCCTCCATCCAATCCTCTGGAGCCCGCCGGGTCCTCCCCAGGGCTCTGCTCTCAGCACCGGCGGCTCCTTCCTTTTCACTCCTGCTTTCTTTCTTTTTTTTTTTTTTTTTCACTCTAGCCAAACCTGCACTGGTTTCTTTAGTCTTGCAAGCTCTCTCCTAAACCCCACAGTCACATCCTGACTACCGACTATATGCCTGCCATTAGCCCTAGTCAGATCAGAGACTGGAGCGCGTCTGCTTGGCCACGCCTGACTCACAGGCCCAGGCCCAGGCCCAGGCTGCAAGGAGAGCTGGGACCATACCTGTGTTTTTAGCTTCTGTGGCGTCCTATGAGAACGACCTCTCACCCAAACTCAGGGGGTGGGCCGTCCCCCAGGCGCTCACTCAGGGTCAAGTCTTCAAGCCTTACCCCTGTGCCTGCAACCCTCCCCTGCATCAATGGTGTCCTTAATTAAGCTCCCAGGCCCTCAGGGGCAAACCCTGAGCTTTATCTAAGGCCACCCCAGTGAAGCCCACAGCACTTGCTCCCGTGGCAGCACCCCCTGAAGCCACACCTATCTTTCCCTTACCCCTGCCTCTGTGTCGCCACATTCATCCAGTAGGCATTTGTCGAGTGCCCAGCGAGTGCCGGGTGCAGATCCCAGCGCCGCCTGGGAGGACTGGTAGTCTAGGGAGGGAGGTGGACCCGTGAACCCAGGCTGTGAGGTGCTTTGTCCTGCAAACCTGGACAAAGCGCAGTGGCCGTGGGGAGAGCGGAGCCGGCGGGTGCCCAGCCCCGGGGGGCTAAGGCAGGCTTCCTGGAGGGCACCCAGAGGGAAGTGATGAAAATGAACTGGGAGGCCGGCGCCATGGCTCAATAGGCTAATCCTCCACCTTGCGGCGCCGGCACACCGGGTTCTAGTCCCGGTTGAGGCGCCGGATTCTGTCCCGGTTGCCCCTCTTCCAGGCCAGCTCTCTGCTATGGCCAGGGAGTGCAGTGGAGGATGGCCCAGGTGCTTGGGCCCTGCACCCCATGGGAGACCAGGAAAAGCACCTGGATCCTGGCTCCTGCCATCGGATCAGCGCGGTGCGCCAGCCGCAGAGCACCGGCCGCGGCGGCCATTGGAGGGTGAACCAACGGCAAAGGAAAACCTTTCTCTCTGTCTCTCTCTCTCTCACTGTCCACTCTGCCTGTCAAAAAAAAAAAAAAAAGAAAAAAAAAGAAAATGAACTGGGAGTGGCAGTGTAAGGAGCCTGAGGAGGTGATGGCAGGGAGTGGACACCACAGATAGCACCGGGCGCAGGAAAGAGCAGGAGGGCACTGGCGTCTCTCCGAGGGAGGCTGTGTTGGGGGAGATGGCGGGCAGAGGCAGCAATCCAGGGCAAGGGCCAGGGCCGCCCGGGGGGCTGGGTTTCGAGATGTGGAACAAAGACCTTCTCCCTGGGGGAAGGGAGCCGACGGCCTCAGAGATGCCTGGTGTAGGCCCAGCTGGGCGGCCACGCAGCCGCGCCAGGGACGGGGACTGAGCCCAGCACCCAGCCAGCCAGTTAACTGGTTCTCAGCTGTCACAAAGGCAGGCGCGACAGGCCCAGGAACCCCGAGGAGGGGGCTGTGTCTCTGCCTCGCTCTCACGTCCCCACAGGTTAGGATCCTAGGAGCTCTCTGGGCGGCCTGAGGCCAGGGCAGGAGATAGGCCACCAGTGTGGGGTGGCAGGGACAGGGCCGCTGGCCCTGACTGTGTGAGGCAAGCTAGACTCCTAAAAAAAGTTTCAGAGGGTCAAGGGCTACAAGGGGCAGAGAAGGGGCATCAGTCCTGGCAGCTTCCTGGAGGAGGGAGCGAGGCAGGGCCAAGTCTCAGAGAGAGGCTGGGAAGGCGGCTGCTATCGGTGAGGGGTGGAATGTGGGGGGGTGGGGCTGCTGCCCAGCCCCCCCAGGACTGGCCTTTGCACAAAGACCTCTCTGTGAGTTGCCAGGGGCTGGCCCTGTCAGGTGAGGGGGCTTAGCTCCCAAGCGGCGATCAGGAGGTAGAACAGAGCAGGGTCAGAGGAGGGGAGGGCCAAGGGGGGCTGCAGGCTTTAACCAGGCCTGGGCAGGAAGTGGACAGAAGCTGGGGGGCCTGTCACCAACCTGGCCAGGCCACCCAGGTCCGCTCCTGGAGGCCCTACCATTCCCCGTTTCTTCCCAGGCCTCCAGCTCCCCTTCTTCTCTCATCTACCTGTCCTGCGCTGCTGCTGAGCAGAGCCCCCACCCCCACCCCAGCTCCAGTACAGGCCTTGCCCTCCGGGGAGAGCTGTGCCTGGACCGGGTCAGGCAGACCAGGAGTCCTGAGGCCGTCTCAGCCTCTGCACCTGCTCTTGCCTTCCTCAAGGGAGGTTTCTCTTCTGGCCAGGTCTCAGTGTCCCCCGCCGCTAATCGGCAGTGCAGAGACCCTTGGTGGGCACCCTGGCCCTGTGCAGAGCTCAATGTGGGGCTGGGAGTCAAGGTCAGCGTGAGGCTGCTCACATGCCTGCTGGGAAGAGGGTGGCCATGGGAAGGGCAGCGGAGAAGGAGCTTTGGCCTTGGAATTGAACAGGCTGGTCAGGATGCAAATTCTGGCTTCCCTTGATTAACTAGCTGGGTGACCTTTGGCGGATTGCTTACTGTCTTTGGACTCTCCCTTCCTTCCACGGTTATCCTGAAGCCCGAAGAGGGCGGTGCAAATGAGAGCTGCGTGCACGTGTCCAGTAGCAAATACTGAGTGCTGAGGGCCATCGTAATGGGTGGGCGGGGGCCGTCAGGAAGCCTTCCGGGGCTGGCAGTGGGGGCCATGATTGCCCTGAGCGCAGTCGGCGGGCAGCCGAGAGGCATGGCCCGTGCTGCAGCTGGCGTTGCTCTGGCCTGGAGCAGGTGAGCATCCTTCGGAGACTGGTTTGGGAGGGACCCGTGTTCAACACTCAGGCGCTGGGCTCCATTACTGCAGTTTTCACCCTTTTTAAGATACTCTTTTTCGTTTCATTTTTATCAATCTGTGTTATCTTTTTGAAGGTAGAGACAGAGACAAAGAGAGACCTTCCATCTGTTGGTTCACTCTCCAACTGCCTGCAGCAAGGGGCTGGGCCAGGCCAAAGCCAAGAACCAGGAACCCAAGCCAGGTCTCCCACATGGGTGATGGAGACCCAGCCACCTCAACCCAGGGTACGCACCAGCAGGAAGCTGGAATCAGAAGCAGAGCTGAGCCCTGAACCCCGGACACTGTGACATGGGATGCGGGTGCCCCAAGCGGCATCTCGGCCATGGCAGGCACCACACACCTGCCAGCTTTCACCCTCCTTAGAAGAGCTCCCCCCTGCCAGGTGTGAACGCAGCTTCCAGGGGTACTGGGAGGAGGGCAGGGTGGGCTGTGCCTCCCAACATCTCCCATATTTCATCCCGTTCCCTGCTCTGCAGGTCCTCCAGCAGGGGCGCAGGCCAGGCACTGAGCACCCATCCCCTCCCTGACCGCGTGCAGAGCGGCCCGCCACGCCTCGCCACCAGGGGCCCTCCCAAGCTCCTGGTGCTGCCAGGAGTGAGCTCAACGCGGATCCCTCGTCCCCCCAGGCCAGAGGGAGGCCAAGCAGGATGCTCTTTTGTCTCTAAGCACTGCTTCCTTGTTGGACGAGCCCGAGGCGGGAGGGGGGCAGTTTGGCATCAGCCCCCGCAGAGAGCGATGGGGCCTTGAGGCCTGGCGGGAAAGGCCAGGTTGAAGCTGGCATATGGAAGGAGAGCCCTGGGCACAGGGCACGGGCTTCACCCGGCTGCGCTGCCTTCTGCTGGGCCCGTCCATCTGGCACCAGCTGGCTGCCCAGCGCCGCCCCCACACCCAAGCAGCCTCCCTCTGCTGTTGCCATGACGATTGGCTGCCATCTTGTTCCCCGGGCACTGCCTCATCCCTGGAGTTTCCCATGGGGTTGCTGGGGGATAGGAAGGACGTCTCCGGGGCTGTGTGCCTTTCTCTAGCCTGTAAAGATTCACGTGAATGTGTTGTTTGTGAAAATGGCCGAATAGAACCTTACCGTGCATTGGCTCCAGGCCAAGCACCTGCTCCGTCACTGTGGCTAGGAGGGACCTCACAGCTCTCCTCCCTCCCACCAGGGAATTTCCTGATCTTGTTTTCTTCGGTTTGGGAAGTCCTTCCCAATGGCTCACCCAGATCTGTCCAGCTGCAAGCACCACCAGGTCACTGACCCCTGGTTTGACGTGGCTGCCTTGAGAGGTAAGGAGGGGCCTGCCCGCTTCGGTCACTTTATGGAGGCTCCCGGACGCCAGCGGTGGGGACAGGGAAGCTGAGACTTGGCTGGCTCGGTGAGAGTCCGGTGCCCCGTAGAGACTCGGAGGCCTTCACTCAAACCTTTTGTCTGGAGGTGCCAGTGCCAGAACGTGCTTGGAGTCGCCTCTCCCTGCCCCCATCAGCACCCCAAAAAAGAGGCAGCAGCCAGAGACCTCCCAGTTCCGTGGGGGACCTGGGAGCCAGCTGGCCCCTCCCACCATCGGGGAGGGTCCAGCGGGGTCTCCGAGGGATCCTGGGATGGCGAGTGTCGCCTCCTTCGGGAGCCCAACCAGAGAATGGTCACCTTGACCTAGCGCAACGTCTCCAAGGGGCGCTGAAGAGGGGCCAGCTTTGCGAGGGGAATCCTGAATGAGGAGCAGGTGGGCAGAGAAAGGCGGCCATTCTCCACTGAGGAGGGCCCGCCAGGAAGGGCGGGCTCGGGGTAATTTATGACATCATTGTTCCCCACCCTCTTCCCAGCCCCCTGCTACTGTACGGTTGCTAGGAGATCCTGGCCGGCTGGGCCTGGGAGGGTGTAGCGGGCCGGGGACTGTCCATCTGGACTCCCTACCACCACCTCCAACCCGGGGAGGGCTCTGCGCTGAGCTGCGTCCACCACCCCTTCCCAGACCCCGACAGACTCCCATCCCTGCGGCTCCCCCGAATCTACCCAGCGTGGGGCAGTGGGGCTCCCAGGCAGGCTGAGGAGCTGCAGCAAGGAATGGGAATGTGTGGCCGGCGAGGGCACTGAGGGCAGCGGGTGGGGGTGGGGGACCCTGAGGACAGGAGCCTGCCCAGGCTGGGAAGAGGGCTCTGGGGAGTCAGGAACACAGGGACACTTGAGGAGCCCTGGCCTGCAGGAGACAGGCGAGGCAGACCTCTCATTCCCTCCCCGCCATACTGTCAAGGTCAAGGTTAGGGATGTGGCAAAGGCAAAAGTAGGCAGAGGAGTGAGTGGGGCTGGGCAGGCAGGGGTGTGGCTGAGAAACCTCCCCCTCTCCCTTTCTGGAATTCTCTTCTCAGACTTGAAGGCTCTTGGAGAAGTTGTGTGAAGTGACCTTTGGGGGCCTCCTACGCTGCTGTCCCCCAAGTCTGCACAGGCCGGGTGAGGAGCACTATGCCTGCCGCTGCGCTTATGACATTGATCCCTCCGCGGCCCACGCTGTCTCTGCCTTCGCTGGGCGCAGCCTCCTGCACTCCCCAACCTCGGGGGCGGGTGGGGGGGGATGAGCCGGCTTTGACTGCACACCCGTGTGGCCGTGCACGCCCCTCCTCGGCCCTTATGTCTGCTGATCAGTCCTGAAGGCTGGGTGATCCTTGCCTGCTTTGCAAAGCGGGAGCGAAGTTTGTGTTGCTTCACCTGCCCTGCGGGACCAGGCCGCTGGCTTGGGGTTTGAGTGGAGCCCCAGAGCATGCGCAGTGCTGGCCTCCCTGCAGAATGCGTCCTGAGACATTAGAGGCACTGAGAGACGACCTGATAGGCGGGTGGCATTCTTGCCTTGTTCTCAGGTGCAGGGGTGCAGGCTGAGGGCTACTGCATCTGCTCTTGCAGGTTGAAGACAGGACTGGGGAGGCGGTCCCGGGGCTGCGGAAGTCACCCACAGTGTACCAGGTTGGTCTCTAGCTGTGGAGATGTGTGCTCCCTGCCTCCCGGAAGCACCTTCCCTGAGCTCCCTCCCTCCCCATCTCTCTCACGTGCTTGGGATCCGAGTTCCTGCCCTGCGCATCCCCCGCCCCATTGTCCCAGAAAGAGCTCCTGGAAGACACCTAGACAGGTCACTATTGCAGTGGCCCCCTTTCCTGATGGAAGGGAGACCCTCCCACGGCTGCTGGGAGTTCGTCCTCTGCCTCTTGTTTTTCACTCCTCTTCTTTTCAGCCCAAAAAGGAGGACCTGCTTCACCCAGCTGCCTTAGGCTCCCCCTCGGAGAAATGAGCTGAAGCCCTAGCAATCTGCACCTGCCTGGTCCTCGCACACCCCCCACCCCGGCCCCAGCCGGGCAGCCCATGGTGCCTGCAGCCCTGCAGGATAAGACCTGGCTTATCCCGCGGCTCCCATGTCCACTGGCTGCCTACCCCTGCCCACCCTGCTTTGTCCTCACCCTGAGCTGGAAGCCCTGTCTTGTGTCTAATAAAGACTCTTGATCGCTGAGTGACAGTGACAATGGTAGTGGACGTGCCTGGGCTGGGTGGGAGCGGAAGGAGGGATGGAATGAGAGGGGTCGCTGCTGGGCTCCCGGTACGGAAACCTGTGCTGCAACAGGAGGCGGAGCCTCACCAAAGCCGGAGCCCCTCCCAGTGTGGGGGCTGGGGTGTGGACAGTCTGGCTCTTCCACCTCTCAGTTGTCCCCCAGCTCCTGAGAAACCCCCTCCACGATCTGGTCAGCTCCAACTCAGAGCGGAGGCGCCCAGCCCAGGGAGAGCCGGGGGACCGTCCCAAGCACCAAGAGAATGGGACAAAGTGGCATTCGTCCACCCCAGGGCCTTTGTGGGAGCTGTGTCCCCTCCACAAGACGACCCTGCCTCATAAGAGTTTTCCTGGGTTTGAGCAGACCCCAGACAGGGAGCACCGCGGCCTCCTCTCTGACCACTAAGTGGAAAGAGAAGGGAATGAAAACCACTAGCAAGAGGGATTCTGGTTAGACTACAGGTAGAACTTCCCAGCAATAACAGCACCTGAGAGGGACCAGGGAGCCAGGGAGGCTGCAGCCAGCACCTGGGACCCCATCTCCTCCCTATGGCATCTGGCCTGGAAATGCACACTCACCCAGGAGAAGACCCCTCTGGAGAGGGTTGGAGGAACCATGCACCAGTACCTTGTAGGCAGTCACCACAGCCCCTCCAGGAGCAGAACTGTTCGCCATAAACTTACAGTGAAACACACAGCACAATTCTACCACCACCAAGGGGAAAGAAGCTCCCTATGGGGCCTCCCCTCGCAGGGCCACTCCGTGGGCAGCCAAGCACATGGTCCCCTGCCCCTTCCATTGCAACCTGACCACAGCAGTGGCAGCTGCTCCAGACCAGGACCCCCAGCCTGAGATCAAGGTGGCCCCCCGGGTAGCAACTGCATGGGGGGTGCCAGCCAGGCGGCTGAGCGGTTTCCAGGAAGAAGGCTCACATGGACAGCCAGCTGGTCTGGCCCAGTGCCTCAGTTTGCAGAAGACCCCGAGGCCAGAGGCGAGGAGGGCTGTGCCCAGGGTCCTCAGCGGGGTGGAGGCACATCAGAAGCATCCAGCGCGCACGGACTGCGTGCCCAGGAGGCCCAGAGTCTCCCCCAAGGCCGAGGCGCTCAGGCCCAGGGCACTGCTGCAGGAGGCCGCTGTTTGCATCCCAGTTGGCATACACACGGGGCTGAGCCCAGGCCCAGCAGCCAGAGGAGTGCCTCCCGAGCTCCCGGTCCACTGTGGTCATGGACTGGGTCCCTGGGGAGGTGGGGAGGGGATGGAGGGAGGGTCTGCCTTGGGGTCAGGCAGCCAAGAAGCAGCTCCCTGGGCTGTGCACCCTCTCCTCTGCTTTCGTTCGGACCCCTAGGCCGAGCGTCAGTCTTCATGGCCCCTTCATCCTTTAGCAGGGGCGGTCACTGGGGCCGATCGGCTGCCTCCGTGAGCAGCTTCTGCTTGGGCAGCAGCTTCTGCCTGGGGTGAAAGTGCGGGAGCAGGCAGGAGGAGGTGGAGAAGGGAAGGCGTGCGTGGCAACAGCAGAAGTGCCCCCGTGGGGGGCTGCCTTTGGAAACTGAGAGACCCGGGACCCAGACAGCGGCCTGAGGGGCAGGGACGGCCCCTCCCTCAACATGGATGCCGGGGCTGAGATGGGAGGGCCCAGGCGGGACACTTTGGAATGTGTGTGCCCACAGAGTCCCAAAGAGCACATGCAGATGAGGCTGTCTGTATGCAAATGAGCCCGTCTGTATGCAGATGAGGAGAGAGGGCATTCTCTTCTCAGGGTTACCATAGAACCCACCTCCCCCTCCCTTTGCTGGAGGGCTCCAGCTGCAGGGCAGCCTGGGAAGAGGCCAGACCTGGAGAAGGACAACCTGCAAGGGAACGGAAGACTTCAGGAAGCAAAGTGACCCATTCTAGGAAAGAAACCGGAGATGATATAGGGGCTGCTGGGATGGACCAGTGAAAGAACTCACCCACTGGGGGAAACCACAGGCATACTGACCAGGAGCTTGGAGAGGAGGGCGGGAAAGGAAACTCAGCTAAGCCTAGCTTCCTAGCCCCAAGCTAGAGTGCCTTCCACCAGTCCCTCAAGACCTGGTGACGCCCATGAGACTCACCCAGGCCACTGTCTGCAAGGGGCACGGCCTCATGGCAGGCGGCCATGTCTGGAGCCCTCCCACTCCTCCCTGCACTGGAGCAGCCCTTCCTGACCTGACAGGGCAGGGCCCATACACCCTGCGGAGGGCTGAGTCTCTGCTGAGTGTCTTGTGGGGTAGCTGGGGTGGGGCAGAAACCAGGCAGGGGGACATCAGGGCTGGGAAGGATGTCTGGGACAATGCAGCAGGGAAACTAAGGTCCAGGCTACTGGGAAAGTTGCACCCCACCCGGCATCAACTGGCAGTCCAAACCCGGCCCCTCGTTAGGAGCACAGAGGCGGGGGCAGGCGGTGTCTTTGAGAATCGCCTCTGCTCTTCCTCCGGTGCCCCCGGCTCCCCACATCCAACAGCGCAGCCAAGGCCTTTGTGGGGAGGCCGTGGGGAAGAGAGGCCCCTTGTTGGCCCATTCATCTTGCCGGAGGCTTGGACGATGCCAGCCCCCGGCACCGGCTGGGCTCTCCTTCCTGGGGGTGCCAGCCGGCCCCCCACCCACTGCCATAGCCCGCTCCTGTTTCCTGGAGCCTCAGGGCTTTGGCCGTGGTCCCGGCTGCAGGATGGCAGGCGCCCCCCGCACCTCGCCTTTCACACGCTGGCATCCGAGCCGTGGGAACGCTGGACGGCAGCTGGGCACCGGTGCCCGGCTCTGCCCACCCCCAGTCCCGCCGACCTCAGACAGGGGAGAGGAACAGGCTGTCCCCCCACCCCCCCAAAAAAAGGCCCTCCAAGATGGGGCCCTAGAAATCCTTAGCACTAATTATGAATCTAGGGACAAACAAGGCATTTGCAAGTCAATTAGTGACAGAACTTTCCCAGGAAAGAGCTTCATCTAGCCTCAGCTTCAGACAGGGCCACATGCTGGGTCATCTTGTCCCTCCCCCTGCCTCTGCCCTGCTCCCAGCTCCAGGGAGAGAGGCCGACCCACGGTTCTGCCAGCCCCTATGTGGCTGAGGGTGCCAGGGTCCTGAATGGGCCCGAGAGGGGTGGGAGGGTAAGCCCCGGCTCTGCTGAGGGTGGCTGGAGGGGAAGACGGGGCTGCCTCCAGGGGACATGCACTCCACGGGGGCCCTTGGAAGGAGACGCCACGGCAGCAGCTGGCCCAGACAGGGTGGCCCGCTGCCTTGGTAGGAAAATAGGAGTCACCATGGAAGGGTTTGGCAATGATGCTTCCCAGAGAACATGGGGAAACCAGGGCAAGTGGCTAGGCGGGGGTGGGGTGGGGGCAGCCCGGCGCAGGGGCCAAGGAGCCCACCGACACCCTGAGGCCTGGACACACACAGCCTGTGGGAGCAATCACAGCTCCACCGAGGGAGGGACTTCCAGGTGGACCAGTATGGCCACCTGGACCACTCCCCATAGACAAGAAGGGCGAGCACAGGGTCTTGCTCCTCCCAGGCTGAGAGGCGTTGATCTGGGAGGGGGCCTCTCTGCAGAGAAGACCCCTTAATTGGGGGAAGATGGGGGGGAAGGGGCTGTGCAGGGCAAAAGCCCTAGAGCCAGCCGCGCCGTCTGAGGGAGATTAAGGGATTATAATTAAAACGTGTTTGTGGGGCTCCGAGCAGGTGGGTTGGGGCTGGTGCTAACGATCTAATTGCTGCCTTTAGCCGGGCTTTAGCCTGGGCCTGGCTGCTGGGGCTCCATAATGAGTAGGGGTGTTTTCCTGGTGGGGGGGGAGTGAGAAGGGGCGGAGTTGAGGGGCCAGGAGGGGAAGTCTCTTTCTTGCCTTTGAATGCCAGCTCCCTGCTTCCGTGCTCCCGTGAGTGCTCCCTGAGGAGCCCAGGTGAAGGCTGAAGGGGACTGGAGTTGGGGGAAGCGTGGAGAAGAATGGTGGTGGCCAGCAGGGAGCAAAGAGGTGCTCAGGTCCCCACAGAGGGGGACATTGAGACAGGGCACCGTCCGAGGGAGAGAGGGGTGTGTTTAATAACCATAACAGCCAGCTTGCTCTGCAAATGGAGTCCGTGCCAAGCATTGCACCCAGCGTTTTATAACCTTATCTAACCCTCACAGCCACAGCGTTAGCACCCAGGAGGAGACCCCTGTCCCTAGGACTCAGCCAAGTGGACGCCAGCAGTCCCGCTGCCCAGGGGTGGCCCCTTGCATGCCCTCCCGTATTCCTGGGAAGGGCCAGGTGGCCGAATGGTCCCTAGACTCTGAGAGACCTCAGGCTGGGGGTCAAAGGTGTGTAGCCTCCCCCTAGTGTGTGCGCCTCCCCTCACCTCTCACACAATAGGCACGTGGTGAACCTGGACACTAAGCTGTGCCTGTGGGGTCCCCTTTCCCACCGGGGGGCCTTCCTGGAAGAGGCGCCCTTCCCTGTCGTCTCTTGGGCTCCCCTGAGAGTTGAGAGTCACCCAGTCATCGCTGGCCCCCTGGAGCCTGGCTGAAACAAATGAATACCTGGCAAAGATGGGTACTTAGTTATTTTTTTTTTAATTTATTTTCATTTATTTGAAAGAGAGAGTCTTCCATCTGCTGACTCACTCCTCAAATGCCTGCAGCAGCTGCGGCTCAGCCTAGCAGAAGCTAGGAGCTGAAAACTCGATCTGGGTCTCCTCCACGGGTGGTGGGGACCCAGGCACTTTAGCCATCCCATTGCCTCCCTCAGTGCGCAGTAGCAGGAAGCTGGGAGCAGAAGCGGAGCCAGGACATGGACCCAAGCACGCTGATGCACAACACGGATGTTCCAAATGACTTTTTTTTTAAGATTCATTTTTATTTGAAAGGCAGAGTTGAAGAGAGAGGGAGAAACAGAGACAGAAAGAGAGAAGAGAGAATCTGTCATTCTCTGGTTCACTTCCCAAATGACCTCAATGGCCAGGCAGGAACCAAGAACCAGGAACTCCACCTGGGCCTCCCATGTGGGTGCAGAGGACCACCTACTTGGGCCATCCTCTGCTGCTTTCCCAGGTGCATTAGCAGGGAGCTGGATAGGAAGTGGAGCAGCCAGGACTCAAACCAGGGCTTATATAGGATGCTGGCATTGCAAGCCGTGGCTTAACCCACTGTGCTAAATGGCTGCCCTGGTATTTACTTTTTTTTTTTTTTTTTTTTTTTTTTTTTTTTTTGACAGGCAGAGTTAGAGAGTGAGAGAGAGAGACAGAGAGAAAGGTCTTCCTTTTCCATTGGTTCACCCCCCAAATGGCCACCACGGCTGACGCGTTGCACTGATCTGAAGCCAGGAGCCAGGTGCTTCCTCCTGGTCTCCCATGTGGGTGCAGGACCCAAGCACTTGGGCCATCCTCCACTGCACTCCCTGGCCACAGCAGAGAGCTGGCCTGGGAGAGGGGCAACCGGAACAGAATCCGGCACCCCAACGGGGACTAGAACCCAGGGTGCTGGCGCTGCAGGCAGAGGATTAGCCTAGTGAGCCATGGCGCCAGAAAACTTTCTAATTTTTAAAAAAATATGTATATATATTTATTTGAAAGGTAGAATTAGAGAGAGGCAGAGACAGAGAGAGAGAGACAGAGGTTTTCCTGCTGGTTCAGTTCCCAAATGGCCACAACAGAGCTGGACTGATCCAAAGCCAGGAGCCTGGAGCTTCCTCCGGGTCTCCCACACAGGCGCAGGGGCCAAGGACTTGGGCCATCCTCTATTGCTTTCCCAGGCCACAGCAGAGAGCTGGATAGGAAGTGGAGCAGCCGGGACTTGAACTGGCACCCATGTGGGATGCCAGCACTGCAGGCGGTGGCTTTACTCGCTATGCCACAGCGCTGGCCCCTGGTTTTTACTTCTATAAATGTCCTGTGACCTAGTAGCTCTGGAACCACGCACGCTCCACCGCGGCTGTCTGCAGGGTGGGGATCAGTGGTAGGGGCTCAGGGGCAGGGAGGCTTCCTCTCAAGTAAATCTTTAAAGTTTGTTCCTTGTGAAGGAAATGACTTATTCAGAAATGAATTTAGGGGTTGGCGCTGTGGCTCTGCGGGTTAAAGCCCTGGCCTGAAGCGTCTGCATCCCATATGGGCGCCGGTTCTAGTCCCAGCTGCTCCTCTTCTGATCTAGCCCTCTGCTATGGCCTGGGATAGTATTAGAAGATGGCCCAAGTCCTTGGGCCCCTGCACCCACGTGAGAGACCCAGAGGAAGCTCTTGGCTCCTGGCTTTGGACAGGCGCAGTTCCGGCCTTTGTAGCCAATTGAGGGGTGAACCATCAGATAGAAGACCCCCCCTCTCTGCCTCTCTTCTCTCTGTGTAACTCTGACTTTCAAATAAATAAATCTTCAAAAAGAAATGAATTTAATATCCACATTACGTATTGCTTGTACAACGATGGTTATTATTAAAGGGGTGAGGAGGGACAGTGTTTAGCCCCAAAGACCAGAGTTTGTGACAACTGCCAAGACTCTTCATTTGGGAGGAGCCAGCGGCGTGTCAGTCTCTTCTCTCTACCTCTCCCTTCTGTCACTGAACTCCTGCCTCCCTCCCAGCCAGCCTCGCCTGGCCACTGTGCCCACAGTCCACCAGTGTCCTCCATGGGCCTTTCCGGTCCTCCCCTTCCCACTGGTCTCTCTGCTTTTGCCAGTGAAGCCTCAGCCGGAGGGCCAGGCGCTGTGCTGCTGGCCGGCCTCTGTCCAGGCCAGAGGGACTCTCGCTGCCCCGGTTGCTAATTTGCTGTGTGTTCTGCCGTGCCTGACCCTTCTCCTGCCTGTACGGCTGAGCTCTGGTCACCCAGTCTTAGCTTTCTCATCTGGAAAATGGGGATCCGGGCAAGTAGCTGGTTCCCAGAGCGCGGGGAGGCTGCTCGCATGGAAAGTGGCCGCGAAGTGTGCGCTGGTGGATGGTGGTTGTTATTATAGTTATTAAATGGGAGGGACCCGGCAAAATGTGCGAGTCCAGGGAGGGGACTCCTCATTACTGCTCTGGCTGGGAATAAAGACGCCTTGTGGTAATAGCCCCTCGCACTCCCAGGCCCCACTGACAAAAGGACTCGCGGCTGTGGCCGGGCCGGACAAAGTGAGAAATGAATGGTGCATAATGGGACACTTAGGGGCTTAGCCCAGGCTGGGGGCGCTGTGAGGAACCCCCGGGCTGTGGCTCCAGGTGCTGAAGGCCCCCGCAGGCCAGAAACACAAGTGCATAGGCGCTGGGGGCCGGGAGTCTTCACTCACCGCCTCCCAGGGCCTCTGCTGTCCCAGCACAAACCCTCACCTCTGACCTCGTGACCTCTGACCCTGTGCCAGAGACTGCTGGGAGAGGTGCTAATAAAGGGTGACCACTTAGTCTGGAGCGAAATGCGAAAGGGGAAGGAGCGGCTGGGCTGGGGGCCGTGGATTGCAATCTACAAAAAGGTGCTTGGGGAAAAGCAGGCTTTGTTCAACTTCTTGCAGAAATTTTTAAATAGTTACAAAACAAGCAGAAGAGTGTAAGGAAGCCCCACCTCTGCAGTCTAGCTACAACAACTGCCAATCTCCTGGCAGCGGCACACCCACCTGCTTCCTCTCACTTCCCAGGTTACTTCAGAGCGGATTCCAGACGTTTCCTTGCACGGAGGAGCGGAAGGCAGCCCTGTAGTTCGTCTAGGAGGTGAGCAGTTCAGGTAGAGGCAAGGCCAGGGCAAACGCCTCTCCTGGGCTGGCTGCCTGCCTTCCCAGCTCCACCCCTGACTGTCTGTGTAACTTCCGGACGGGTCTCTTAAGGGTTTTGTTGGCTGTGAAATGGGGCTGGTGCCCTTAACCCATAGGGAGTTTGTAGGAGTAGAACGAGAATGCCTGAGAGTGATTCACTAAACTAGAGCAACACAGACGCGGTGCTGTGGCGCCAGCATCCCGTATAGGCGCCAATTCAAGTCCTAGCTGCTCCATTTCCAATCCAGCTCCCTGCTATGCACCTGGGGCCACGTGGGATGGAGTTTTTTGAATCTTAAAAAAATAATAAAATGGAGCAACATGGCCAGGTCAAGGGTCAATGTCAGGTGCAGGGCAAGTCTGGCCCCAGAGGAACTCCATGTCCAGTGGAGGGGAGACGAGGGTCGCAGGCTATCCCCAGGGTTGGGAAGCAGGTTTGGGGTGGCCTCCAGAGAAGGCTACCCCTGCGCTCCATCCAGCAGGCACCGTGGGGAGGATCAGAGCCCAGAGCCCGGCCATGTTTGCTGGCCTGGATGGGCATCCCAGGCTGCTGGAGATCTGAATGGCCAACTGTTCTTGCAGGCTGGGGTCCCTGTAAAGGCCCTCATTACCACCTCCACCTCGCTCCCAGGGTGATTATCACCCAGAGAGGCCTTTGGGGGCCGAGGGGGCACAAAGAGACCCTCCATTCCCATCCTCCAGGCAGGATAATGCCCCATTCACACGGAGGGGACCCCAGCCCCACACCTGGCCCTCTCAGGCAGCCCCCGACCGCCCCATTGTCCCAGGCCTGCCTTGCACACGGGTGTCAGTGTCGGGGGGAAGCAGGAGCCCCCAGCTGGGGCGCCACTGGCCCTTCCCCCACCTCTCCAGGCGCCTGGACTCTGGGCCCACTCTGGGGAGGGGGAGGCGGGCCCGCCATTCTTCCCACAGCCGCTCACTCGGAATTTCACTCCTCTCGAAAGTGCTTACAGAGCGATGGGAAAATGGGAGGGGATAATTAGGAAAATCATTAGCTTCTCAAGGCCCATCTGAGAGGGATTAAGGGATTAAAAACCTTCCAACCAATCTCCCCTACTTTAAGGTTGCGAGGGTTTTGTTTTCAGGACATTTTTTTTTTTCTCTTTTTGCCCGGGTTGCAGGGAGAGCAAAGTCTTAGAGCCTCCTTCCTCCCAGAGCTGCCGGCAAAGTCAGGACAGTGAAGTTGGGTGAAGAAGAAGGGGAGGGAAAGCAGGTGTAGGGGGGCGCCCCTCCCAAGCTCTTCCCCGGGGCACGAGAGAAGATGGAGGGAAAGTGGACAGAGGACAGGGGCACAGGCCACGTCCACCTCCTGAGTCCTGGCTGAGGGCAAGCAGGTGCTCCGCCCCGGACAGCGCCCAGCCCAGGCAGCTTGGGGAGAGCCCCTTGCCAGCCATGCCACTGTGCAGCCAGAGCGGCAGAGGGCAGAGGGCAGAGGGCAGGAAGGAAGGAGGGGAGCAGAAGAGGGGAAGAGGAGGAGGAGGGGGTGGGAGGAATGAAGGCAGGAAAGGCTGTGTCTGTGAGTGACGCGGAGTCACACGGCGCACAGCGCAGTCCAGTGGAGGTGGCCTGCTCCCCGGCCACGCGCTGTGAGCAGGGACCATGCGTACGCGGGGGCGGGGGAGGCTGTTTCGTTGCTGACAGCACAGGACAGGTGCTCAGTCACCACGCGGGAAACGGCGCTGTCACATGCGTCATCGCCCCTCATTACAGGGTCCTCTAAGCCCTGGGGCGGAGTCCACCTCCCGCGGAGAAACTCACTGCTCGCCCCGGTTATGACAGCGGTTATGACAGCGGGCGACTCCGGAGAGCGCACCCAGCCCCTCCTAGAGCCCTGGTCGACTTCATCCTCAGCCGCAAGAATGGACGATGGCGGAGGGTTCACAGTCCCTCTCCCACACAAGCACCCTGGCCTCTCTGCTTCCAATTCTGGGGCTCCCTCCAGTGCAGGTCATCCCTCCATTTCTCTGGAGGGCTCGGCTGGCCCTTCTCCGGGCCTCCGTATCCCCCGACTCTCACTGCACAGGGCCGGCGCTGCCCAAGATGGCGGCAAGCAGCAGCCGTCCCAGCCCCAGCACCTGGCCGCGGGTGCGGGTGATAGATGCTCATAGCTGCCGCCTGCCACCGCATTAATAACCTGCATTTATTAATGGTCTTAATTAGCAACTGCCAACAAGGAGCCCGCTGCTAATTCCGCCGATAATCGAGGCTTGGTGGGGCGTGGACAGGAAGGGCGGTGAGCGGATGGCTGGCAGAGTGGGCGCTCATGCAGATCCCGGGGATGTTGCTGGCTCGGTGGGCAGCGGAGGCCAGCCTGGGTGGCTGGGGAGAAGGGGACCCCACCCCCACACCGCACCAGGGCTCCTTGACCCTTCTCCCCTCCTCCATGGTGTTGGGACAAAATGAAGCGTGAGGAATGGCGAGGAGGAGGGGGACGCAGACAGCGGCCCGTGGGACGGAGGCGAGTCTGTAAAAGCCCGAGTGAAATGAGCTAGAAGGGGATTGGGAACAAGCCCCCCAGTGTCCTGCGGCCACATTCCTCGCTCTGGGGAGACGGAGATGGATGGTGTTGGGCTGGGAGGGAGGGGACACCGGGGCGGCCGGGGTGGGGGGGCGGCTTCTCAGCTGAGCGCTCTCCTGCCAAGCAGAGCAGGGTGGAAAATAGCAAGGTTCAGCTAGAGGATTGGGCACAACAAAGCCCCACTTCCTCTCCCAGCCTCCCAGCCAAGCTGCGCCTGCCTGGAGACCCGGGACCAGCCCAGAGAGCCCTGGAAATTTAGGCACGGGGTTGGGGGGGGGGGGTTGGCTGACTTCAGGGCAGGGAATCTGGTCAACGGTCTCCTGGGATGGCCCAGAGCAAGGGTGATCGGGTGATCGTCGCAAGCAACGTGGCTGTGCCCTTGCGTGTGTGTGTGTGTGTGTGTGTGTGTGTGAGGTGTTTAGAGGGTACTCTGCCATCCAGGCGGGCGGAACAGGGATGGGATGCTGGTGCAGCTTTTTTCAGAAGTGGGGTCCCTTTGGGTCCCTGAGTTTGCACAAGGCTGCGCAGTCCCAGGTCAGAATACTCCAGAGGGATTCCAGGTTGGACCCGAGACCTGGACAAGGGAGTAGCTGAGTGCGGCGTTGCAGAAGGGTGGAAGGTTGCAGCCAGGAAATGCCTCAGCTGCCAGCCTTGGCCCCCGGCCCCGCCTCTACCCTCACCTGATATGCTGGTCTCCCAGTGCTACACCCGAGGCCAGGCCCCAGAAAGGGCTTGCCTTGCACACCACACCTGGATGCCCACAGATGCCAGGAGGCGTCTCATCTCTGGGGAAGGCTGGGCCACATCACGAAAGCACAGGCCTCTGAGGCCAGCGCAGGGGCCCCCAACTCCCGGAAGACTGCCTGGCTTGCAAGCACCTCCTTCTCTGTGCTGTTCCCCGCCTTACTGCACCTGAAGGCCTGGCTTCCTGGATCAGTTCTCATTTGGGGGTTGCTCTGGCTGAATCGGCCCCCAAGCCATTATGACTCCTGGCTGCAGCACCACTCCAAGGACCCCTCAGCACAGGGTTCTCAGGGGTGCAGTGCTGGGCCTTGCTCAGTCTGGAGCCCACTTCCTGGTGCTCAGCCTATCAAAGCACCCCAGGCAGGGCCCCGCTCCTGGCAGGAGTGGAGAATGGCAGCACGGAGCTCCCTAGCAGCTGTGCAGGGATTTTTCTGTGGGGTTTGGCCACTGCCGCCTCTTGGGTGGACACGGGCTTCTGGGCTGAGATGGGGGCAGCCTCATTCACGTCTCCCCATCACTGGCTGGCCTTTCTCCCCGGAAAAGGTGGGGCTCCTTAACTGGTGGTGGATGGCCGAGGGAGGCGGGAGGCAGCCCTGGCCTCAGGACACCCTTGCCTAGTAACTTGCTTTGCCTTGGGGGGGGGGAGGGGCATGAGTACTTCCTTCAGGGCTCTGGAAGAGAATTGGCCCCAGAGACACCTGTCACAGTGCCTTGGGTCAATATGAGGTGGAAGCATGGATGCAGGGGGAACAGGTGGGCATGGTGGGCGAGCACCAAATAAGGGCCAGGCTTACACCCTGAGAGTGGAGTTGCATCATGGCTCAGTGGTCAAGACACCCTGGCTTGTGTCCCGGTGGCTCCACTTCCCACGCAGCTCCCTGCTAATGCACCTGGGAAAGCCACGGAGGATGGGCCAAGTGCTTGGACCCCCGGCCACCTATGTGGGAGACCCCAGTGGAATTCCTGGCTCCTGGCTATCCCCTCCAGCCCTGGCGGGTACAGCCATTTGGAGAATAAACCAGCAGACAGATGATCTCCCCCCCTCCATGCTTTCCCTTTCGAATAAATACATATTTAAAAAATTTTTTTTAATTAACCTCAAGAGGGTAGCCCATCACTTCTGACTCCTAAATCAAGGTCCTTTTCGGGGAGGAGGAAGTGCGGAGGAGACAGGTGGGCACCTCCCTGGGTCCGGTTCCGGTCGCCCTCTGCCTTCCTGCCGGGCCCGCGGACTCCCCCAGCGGTGAGGCGGCGACGGCGGCACAGACAATGGCGCTCTGTCCCCGGCGCTCCGCGACGACAGCTCATCCCTATGCAGTGGCCGCTCCCCGCCCCCCAGGCCGGGCCGCCAGCCCCTTTCAGGCGGCGGACGGGATTCTCACAGGCCGTTGGGCATTTGCATAGCCGGCCCGCCGGCCCGGAGACATTGGGCCGCATTGTTCCCGCGCCGGCGGCGGGCGCACGGGCCTGGGTGAGCTGGGCGGCGGGCGGCGCAGACAAAGGCGACGGGGCGCGCAGAGCTGGGAGGCGGCGGGTTGGGGGGGGATCCCGGTGGTGGGCGAGGAATATCGGGGCGAGGTGGGGGGACGCGAGGTTGTCTGCCCCGGGCCGGCCACCGCCCGGCACTTGGGACACCCACGCCGTGTCTAATTCCTCCCCGAGCGGGGGCCGCGGCGCGCCGTGATGTGAATCCCAATAGTGCCGGTCTCAGTGTTTCCCAGGCTGGGCGAGCTTTGCAGCCCTGGGTCCTCCAGAGGTCAAGGGGGCAGCTCCTGGCTCAAGGCCGGCAGGGGGACTCTGGCCACACCTGGCCAGAAGCGCGATTGGGCCCCAAGGGCCTCCTGTCCACGTGTCCTTATGCAGGAAGCCAAGCTGTGGCGCATGCACACTTGTGCCAGGCCAGAGTGGCGGCTGCAGGGCCAGCTTCCCTGTCATGCGCTGGCTCCGGCTTCCCTCCTGACCCTGGTGTGGCCTGAATCCCCCATCAGTGGGGCCCTGGAAGCAAGCAGGGGCCCAGGGTCCTCGTCCATCATTGTCCTGGAGCTCAGGCGTTGGGGCTGGACAGAGTTCACGAGCGGGCAAGTGTCCGATTGTCGCGCGCTGAGAGTAATAATGGCGGTGATCAGAGGGGCTGTCCCCGAGGGGCAGAGGCCTCATTGTCCTGCAGGGGTGAGGAGGGAGCCTCCTTGACCCCTGTCCCTGCCGCCTCCTCGACCTGCTCATTGTCACCCTGTTGACCCAGCCTGAATGGATGGACCACCGCGTGGGGGACCAGCGGCAGGGGGAGGTGGCTGGGTGTAGTTCATCAGGGGCTCTGAGGGCACCTGTCTCTCTGGCCCTTTGGTTCCCTGCCTGAAATCAGTGAGGGGATGATCAGCCCATCCCCAGACCACAAGCAATGGCTCATCCCCCTCCCCCTAGGCAGAACCATCCGTAGAGGACCCAGATTGCCAGGTGCCTCCCACTATAGGAAGGGGGACAGGGGGGAGAGGAGAAAACACTGAGGGCCTGGTTAGGAGAGTGCAGCCCGCCCTGCTCCAGGCAGAGTCCCCCCACCCCCAAACAAGGAGACCAGGATGCAGGGGATTGAGGCCTCATGGGAGTGAGGGAACTTGCAGCCCTCTAGGTCTTGCAGCACACAGGGTCACCCCATAGGGTCCCTCCTGTCTCAGGGACCTGTTAGCAGGCCACCCTGGGATCTGTAGGCTTTTGTCCCTTGGAGACTGGCTGGGCAGAGGGCTCAGCTGTCCCTTCTCTTCTCCAGGGAACCTCTCCGCATGGGAATGGGTAGTGCCCCAGCAAGGTCCACTTTTGAGGGCCCTGGAGGGAGAAGACTTGGTTCTAGGCAAGAAGGGAGCAGCAGAGGCCAGCGCTGTGGCATAGCGGGTAAAGCCACCTCCTGCCATGCCGGTATCCCATATGGGTGCCAGTTCAAGTCCCGGCTGCTCCCCTTCCAATGAATCTCCCTATTAATGTGCCTGGGAAAGCGGAAGATGGCCCAAGTGCTCGGGCCCCTGCACCCACATTGGAGACCTGGAAGAAGCTCCAAGCTCCTGATGAACTCAGCTCCAGCCATTGTGGCCATTTGGGGAGTGAACCAGCAGATGAAAGACCTCTCTCTCTCTCTCTCTCTCTCTCTCTCTCTCTCCTTCTACCTCTAACTCTGCCTTTCAAGTAAATAAATAAATCTAAAAAGGGGTAGGGGGAGGCCGGCGCCGTGGCTCACGAGGCTAATCCTCCGCCTAGTGGCGCCGGCACACCAGGTTCTAGTCCCGGTTGGGGCGCCGGATTCTGTCCCGGCTGCCCCTCTTCCAGGCCAGCTCTCTGCTGTGGCCAGGGAGTGCAGTGGAGGATGGCCCAGGTGCTTGGGCCCTGCACCCCATGGGAGACCAGGAAAAGCACCTGGCTCCTGGCTCCTGCCATCGGATCAGCGCGGTGCACCGGCCGCAGCGCGCTGGCCGCGGCGGCCATTGGAGGGTGAACCAACAGCAAAGGAAGACCTTTCTCTCTGTCTCTCTCTCTCTCTCTCGCTATCCACTCTGCCTGTCAAAAGAAAAAAAAAAGGGTAGGGGGAGCAACAGTGGCAGGAGAGGGGCAGGTTGGAAAACGAACAGACTCAGCTCTCCCTGCTCAGATTGGGCCACAGCAGTGAGGGTCTCACCCCCTTTCCCTCCTTTTGTATGTCAGCTGGAGGGTGGGGCCCAGCGGCTGGGGGTACCTGCACCTGCCCTGGGCTGGGGTAGAATGAGGGATGGGCTCTCCCAAACTCCCTCCCAGCAGAGGATGCCAGTGGCTGGCCACCTTTTTGCAGTCTCAGCCATCATCTTTCTGCCTCAGCACAGGGAGCAGTGGGCGAGGCAGGCAGGGGAGGAAGGGAGCTAGGGGAGGGAGCACAGTGGGGTGGAGGGAGCTGGGCGGCTCCCTGGAGGACCTGTCCCACAGCCACTCTGCTGGGTCTTGTCCTTCTCTCCCCTGGTGCTTGGTCTTTCTCCAGCCAAGCTGAGTCCCTGCTGTGCTGCTGTGAGGATGAAGCCCGAGGCAGGCGCCATTTGCCCTTGTCCCAGGGTTCCATGCACCTGAAGGGTTTTGCCTCGGGGCAGGATATCGGCTCCTGCCAGCGTTTAGGTCATTCATTGCAGGAAAGGAGGCACCCATGCCCTGGATGTCTCCCTTGGATGAGAGGTCTGAAACCCCCGGCACCCACCTGACATGCAGTGTGGGGGGGTGGGGTGGAGGGGGAGATCTCCAAAAAGCCTCATGGTGTGAATGCAGGAGGACCTGAGCTGCAGCCTGCAGGAGGGGTCAGGCTGGAGGAAGACCAAGGAGACCCGGAGAGGACCAAGGAGGGGTCCGCTGGCTGCATCTTCCTCTGCTGGGTCTGGAGCGCCCTCTGCTGGTCAAATGATTTCAGGCCAGCTAAGGTCGAACCTGCCTGGCTCATCCTCTGCTACAGCCAGCCTACTGGGTCTTCAGACCGCAGCGACCTGAAGTGGCACCTAGGTGATGGTTTGTGGCAAGCAACTCCTGGGCCCCTCTTCCTACTGGGCTGAGGCAGCCCACGGGGAGGGTCCTCGTGGCCACTGTCTGCTTCAAGGAGGCAGCCTCGCAGCCCCAGCTGTCCCCTAACAAACAGCCGGGCATTCTGGGAGATGACGCGCTCCCTGTCCCTGCAGATGGGCAGCCCCAGGCTGGGCACTGGGCTTCCCTTGGAGCCTGGGATGTGGCATTTCATCATCACAATGTCCCTTGCCCATCCTGAGGTCGTCACATCATGAGTTAGAAGATAGGAGGAGGGGCTGGTGCTGTGGCACAGTGGGTTAATGCCCTGGCCTGAAACACCGGCATCCCATATGGGCACCGGTTCTAGTCCTGGATGCTCCTCTTCCGATCCAGCTCTCTGCTATGGCCTGGGAAAGCAGTAGAAGATGGCCTAAGTCCTTGGACCCCTGCACCCGCGTGGGAGGCCCAGAAGAAGCTCCTGGCTCCTGGTTTCGAATTGGCACAGCTCCGGCCATTGCGGCTAAATGGGGAGTGAACCATCGGACAGAAGACCTCTCTCTCTCTCTCTCTCTGCCTCTCCTCTCTCTGTGTAACTCTGACTTTCAAATAAATAAAAATAAAAAGAAGACAGGAGGAATTTCCCATGTTCCCAGGGTACACATCACAGCAGACAGAGTCCAGGGCCAGGGCAGTGTTTATCCCCCGAGAGCCAGGCTGGCCTTGGTCTCCACTGCAACTGAGTGACGCTGTGGGTCAATAGCGTGGGGTCTCCCGCTGGGCCCTTCTACCTGCACCTGCAGGCTGGCAGGGCAGGGCTGGCTGGGGAGGTGGGGAGGCTCCCTCCCCCCAACCCCTGCCCCGCACTCCCTGCTGCAGCCCTGCCCCTCTCCCTGGGGAGATGCTGTCTTTAGACAGGAGGCCCCTTCTGACTCCTTTCTTGCCCCAGGAGGCAAGGGAGCCAGACAAGAGCTCCCCGGGAGTGGCCGGTCACGTCTTCACGTCTTCGAGGGTCTTCGAGGCAAAGAGCGTGTTTGCAGGGCTGCGACAGGTTAGGCCTCAGTGTCTGGCTCCTCCACCCTCAGAGCTTCCTGAGCCTCGTACCCATGCTCGCCAGGCACCTACAAGGCAGGACGGGGGAGGGGGAGTGAAGGCACAGCTCCCGGGGAGGGGCGTGTGCCCCGGAGAAGGAGCAGGCAGGGGAGGAAGGAGGCAGATTGGAGCCCAGCGGCTGGGGCAGGGGAGGAAGGGGCGGAGGGCGCGAGGGCCCTGGTGTCTCACCTCCCAGCACATCTGGTCCTCGTAGCACTGGGAGTCAGGGGGCGCGTCCAGGAAGGGCAGCTTCAGCAGGAGCCCTGGGGTGGGCAGGAGGACAGGTGTGGCTTCTCTGCCTCCCAAGCCACGGGAGTGAGATCAACATGGAGCCTGGCTCCGGCAGGGCATGCTGCACTTGCTGAACGCCTACTGTGTGCCAGGCCCCATGCACACGGTGCCCCTGCCCGCCTTCCACACAGGGGGTCACGGACCACAGCTGCCCAGCTCCCTGTGGCCTCCCACACAGGACATGCGTGGAAAGCGCTCATCCAATAAGACGCTGTGTGAATGACCGGGCTGCACCTCGCTGAGAGTGGGAGGATGGGGACACTGAGTCAGGTTGCATTTTGAAGGCCACAGGTCGAAGGCCAGACATCAGGGAGGACTGCCTGACCCAGGGCCAGTGGGCGGCCTGCCTCTGTGGGAGGCTTCGTGCTCTGCTCTCGCGGTGAGTCAGGCAGGCCCCCTTTGCTCACTGCGGCGCCCCAGATGGCTCAGCCCCGCCCTTCTGGGCCTCAGCCTGCGGTTGGGCTGCCCTCTAGTGGGTGGAGGGAGCAGCACAGGGGAGCCAGACCGGGCCAGACACGACCCCCAGGGGGCCCCAGCTCCCCTGGCACCACCCGCACCTGATGGAGGTTACCATCGCACAACCTGAACCCACAACCCGGCCCCTCGCCTGCTACAGAGTAAGTGCTCAGTAAGTACCTCAGGAAATGAATCAGTACCAAGGGCACAGAGCCCAGTGGCCCTTCCTCCCTCTTCTCCCCTCCCTCGAGCTCCCTAGCCCCTCAGCCCCAGCCAAGGTCACTCACCTCCAAGGACCCCACCTGCAGAGGCAAACAGCAGCGTGACAGACAGCCCGAAGAGCTGGTATATGGCCTGAGACGTGGCGCTGCGCTGGCCGTCAGCTATAAGTGGGAACACACTCTGAAGGCTGCAGGGAGAGATTGTGGAGAGCCAGGGTCGGGGGCTGTGAGTGAGACAGGGTGGGGAGGAGTGGAGGGCCAGGGCTGACCATCACACTGGCACTCCCTACTGTGGACACGAAGCAGCCAAAAGGGCCTCAAGAGAGCCTGAGCCCCGGCTCCAGGCCTTTGCTCAAGCCCAGGCCATGGCCTGCTACAGCCGCCCACCCTTTTATGCCAGCAGGCACCCACACAGCTTTCAAGATTCAGTGCGAAGGCCACTTTCACCTGCCTTTCCTCTGAGCCTCGTGTGCAAAAATAGATACCCTAACAGCTGCTTTGTTCCACGGACACTTTAGTAATACTCAACACTCTTGAAATCATTTGTTCACTGACCTCCCGCTGCACTTGACTGAGGAGCAAGAGGGAGTCTCTGAGTTGGTCTTTTTCACCCCAGTTTCCTTGGCTCCAGAAGATGGATGGATGGGCAGGTGGGTGGATGAATGGATGGATGAGTGGATGAGTGGATGGATAAGTGGGTAGATGGATGGGCTGATGGATGAGGGGGTGGGTAGATGGATGTATGAATAAGTGGGTAGATGGGCAGATGGACTGATGGATGGATGAGTGGATGGGTGGATGGATGGATGAGTGGATGGGTGGATGGATGGATGAGTGGGTGGATGGATGGATGAGTGGGTAGATGGATGAATTGATGGATGAGGGGGTGGGTAGATGGATGTATGAGTAAGTGGGTAGATGGACAGATAGATTGATGGATAGATGAGTGGGTGGGTGGATGGATGGTTGGATGAGTGGATGGATAGATGGAAGGATGAGTAGGTGGGCAGATGGATGGGTTGGTGAGTGGTGGGTAGATGAGTGGATGGATGGGTGGTGGGTGGATGGATGACTGGGTAGATGGATGAATGGGTAGATGGATGGATGAGTGGGTAGGTAGGTAGATGAGTAGTAGGTGGATGGATGGATGGGTTGTTGAGCGAGTGGGTAGATGGGTAGATGGATGAATGGGTAGATGGATGAATGAGTGGGTAGGTAGGTGGATGAGTGGTAGGCAGATGGATGGATGAGTGGATGGATGGAGGCAGACACCACTTTTTTGTTGTTGTTGGCCCACCGGGGAGGAGAGTGAGGGAGGCCACTTCAGAAAAACGACTGCAGGATGGATTGGGGGAAACTCACCCATCTCCATAAGCTTCATGGGTGGTCAGCCCCGTCATGAGAGCCCCCAGGAGGGCCCCCAGGACCCCTGGCATCCCATGGAGGTTGTGGACACCGCAAGTGTCTTGGATTTTGAGTTTTGATTCAAGGATGGGCTGGAGGACAAGACGGACAATCAGCGTTGGGTCTCCCACTCCCTCCCGACCCTGGGCCCATGGGAGAGGCAGCAGGAAAGGCACTGAAGGTTCCACGTTCACCCTAGGGCCCCGAGAGGCAAGTATACCGTGAAGAACTTGTACCCCAGCGTGGAGATGGCCCCAGCCAAGCAGCCAGCTGCCAGAGCACCAAATGGTGTCAGCATCATTTCACTGGCGGTCCCCACCACAACGCCTCCAGCCAGCGCTGCGTTCTGGACGTGCACCTGCAGGAGCAGGGAAGAACATGACCTCAGGGGGCTTTTCCAGATCCTCCTCACACTCACACTCACCTCTAGCTGCTGGAAGTCCCGCCACCTAACCACCAACCCTGCTATTGTCCTATGGTCTCCTCCCACTCTGCCTACCACCCCACCCCCAGCCCCTGCCAGAGCAGATGGAGTCCCCTGTGCTGGTGCCCTTACTGGTTGCCCTGGAGACTTCCTGGCAGGGTCTCAGAGCTCCCCGCCCCTCCCGTACCATGTCCAGCCGCCCATCCTTCCCGACCAGGGCCGACAAGGCAAAGGTGCTGAGGGTGCTGGCGGTCAGTGAGTAGTAGGTGTTGAGGGCCGTCCGGGGCTGCCCGTCCCCCCGTGATGTGAGCGCCGAGTTGAAGCTGGGCCAGAATATCCACAGGAAGATGGTCCCTAAGTGGTGGGCAAGCAGGCAGAGAGCGTGGGAAGTACGTGGCTCCCCCTACAGTATGGCATGTGTAACTGCAGGCAAACCACCTGCAGCCTCAGTTTCCCCTCTGTAAAGTGGGGTTGATGATGATGGTGATACCTCTAAAGTGAGGGTTAAATGAGGTGATGCATAGCCCAAGGCCTAGCAGGTCCTAAGTGCTCAACACATGGCAGCCAGTGGAGGGAACCAGCACGAAAGAAAACCACTTGATTGAAAACCACTGGGCTGAGTTGGGTTTTTGGTCTTTAAGTATCAGACAGGAAAAGACAAAGGACAAAGGTGACTGCATGTCAGGCCCTGTGCCGGGGGCAGGGGGGTGGTCCTCCCCATACCAGCCAGGAAAACCACTCAGATGCCCTCAACCCTCTATGCCCCCCCAACCACGGCAGTGCTCAGGAGGGCCTTCTGCTTGGGCAGCACTGGACACACCAGGCTTGCGTGTTTTGGGGCCAGCACACAGGACAAGGGGAGGGGCAAGGCTGAGGGCCCTACAGGGCCCTGCAGGGCCAGCAGGGTACAAGCCTAGGGACTGTGCTGTCCACAGGGTGTGGCTTCCCCCTGCAGCCCCGCAGTCTGCAGGAAGATCCACACCAACATATGCACCTCCCAGGGCCCGCGTTCTTGTCCCCGCATCCCACATGCTGAAAACAGGAGCTGGGAGGCAGAGGAGACCCGAGAAGGTCGCTCTCCAGGGCCGCCCGGAACTCGCAGGGCAGCCTTTGGGTTTTCAGCCGTGGGGGGGGGTGTCTCAGAGGGCAGCAGGTGCCGGCTCCCCTAGAGTTCCATCCGCTCCATTTCAGGACAAACCCACAGGTGGTGAGGAATACAAAAACCTGCCTCTCTCCTTAATGCGAGAGCGGGAGCTGTGGTCCCTAGTCCACACCTCTGTGACCAAATAACCCAGGTTTGCTTTTCCTGGCTTCTGTTTGTGAAGGCAGAGAGGCGCGCAGAGGCCGGTCAGAGAAAGAACAGGTAGTGGTGCTGGGACTCCCGGGGTGCGGGGACCCCACTGCTCCTGGAGGGTACAGGGGCTCCTGGGAAATCCAGGGTCCTTCGCAGCACGACAGCACCAGGGGCCGGCACAGGTCATCTGTTTGAAGGCCCAGATGCAAGGGCTATGACTATGAAAAGCCAACCTTGCCTGCAGTAGGGAGGGTGAGGCTTGGGGAGGGGGGAGGACGGCCAAGACCTGCAGAGGCTGCTGTGCCAGGCTGAGGGGTCCCGTTCCTAGTGTGGGGGCCCTGGAAGCGTGGACATCTTTCATTATTTATTTGAGAGATGGAGAGAAAGGGGGAGCACTCCCATCCACCCCATCACTCTCAGTCCAGGTCTCCCACCCGGGTGGCAGGAGCCCAGGGAGCCAGCTACTGGAGCCATCACCTGCCATGTCCAGGATGAGTATTAGCAAGAGCTGGAGTTAGAGGCCCAAGCCAGGCATGGAAGCCGGGGACCGGGACGCGGGCTGCAGGCTGTTAGCCGGCATCACAGTGCTAGGCCACGCCCACCTGTTCTGGAAGGTTTGAATCAGGGACTGAGGTAGCTTAGGAAAGGCCCCCGGCAATGGATCCAGGGCAGTGAGGACCCCACAGGGTATGAGTTCTAAGAATCTGGTCGGAAAACTCGGGAACATTGAGCGCCAATTCCTGGACTCAGAGCAGAGTCCCAAAGAGAATCGCGAGGACACCAGGCAGCACCAGACCTCACCAGGAGATGCCTGCTCCCCACCCCCCATACCGCCCCACCCCGGCGGGACTCACCGATCATGGCAAAGAGGTCCGAATGGTAGACGGAGCCCTGGCGGTGCTGGCTCTTCTCCAGGTGGGGCCTGTAGAGGACCCGCGAGAGGACCAGCCCGAAGTAGGCACCAAATGTGTGGATGGTCATGGAGCCGCCCGCATCTCTCACCTGGGGAGGACGGCGGAGATGGCAGGGGTGGGGGAGGTGGTGACAGTCCCTTCCTGGGCCGGCCTGGGGCTCCCCCGGCTCAGAACCCGGCCTCCACTGGCCCTCAGCCCATCCCGGCCCGGCTCTCACCCCCAGGAGAGACAGGAGCACAAACTCGTTGAGGCCAAACAGCGCCACCTCCAGGAGAGCCATGAGAAGCAGCTGCGCAGGCCCGGTCTTGCCCAGGACGGCGCCGAAGGAGATGAGCACGGCTCCAGCGCAGAAGTCAGCGTTGATCAGGCTGGGGTTGGGCGGAAGGGGGAGCATAGGGCCGGGGAGAGAGGTGGCTGCAGGGTTCCTGCCCGGCACGACACAGGGCAGCACCACGCAGGGTGCGCTGGGGCGGGGGGTGGGGGTGGGGGGGCTGGGAGCAGAGGCAAGGAGCACGAGCTATCGCCCGCAGGCAGAAAGGGTCACCAGTAACCTCGCCCAGGAGGTTCCGGACCGGCCGACCCCACCCACAACACGTGGAGGAGCCAGAACTTGAGCCCAGAGCTCCTCCAAACCCCACCTTTTTCCATCCAGCTACCCGACTGGTAATAGGGGCTGAGTGTGTGGGTCAAGGACCCGAGCAGAAATCAGGCAGCGAGGACAGAAATCAGCGGGCGGACCAAACACATGGGGTCAGCAGGTCAGGCTTTGAGCTGGGCGCCTTGGGTAGGGGCCTCCCAGATGGGCTTGGTGGTGGCGGTGGGGTCGGTGGGGAGGCACCGCTGCCCACCTCTCCATGCCGACATGGATGTGGCCGCCGTGGAAGGAGTGGAGGAAGCCCTGGACCAGTGTGGCCCACTGCAGGGCAAAGGCGCCCAGGAGGAAGGTGAAGCCCAGGCTGCTGTAGCCGTAGCGCTGCAGGAAGACCATAAGGAAGCCGAAGCCCACGAAGACCATGGCGTGCACGTCCTGGAAGCCTGCGGTGGGCAGGGGCACGGCGCGGGAGCGGGGCATCAGGAGCTGCCCAGCCGTGACCTATCAACCAACCTGCTGGGGGCCCCCAGCTCTCACTAGCTGGGACTGCTCTGAGGTGCAGCTGAGCCTGTAAAACTCCCCAGGCCCCAGCCACCTGTGCAGTCAGCCAGCGTGGGGCAGTGGGCCCAGACCAGGGCTGCTGTCTTGGGTCAGAGCAAGGGAGCAGAGCCTTCTGCCCTACCCCTGTGCTCCTTGCCTGCCCCTCCTCTCCCGCCATGGACTGCCTGAAGGGATAACCTGTGCTCCTCCCTGCACTCCCTGCTCAAATTTCTCTCTCCCTTTAGGCTGTTTTTCAACCTTTTCTTTCTGCCAGAAAGTCCTTCTTCTTTTTTATAAAGATTTTTTTTTTTTTATTTGAAAGGCAGAGTTACAGAGAGGGAGAGAGAGAGGGAGAGAGAGGAGCCAGGAGCCAGGAGCTTCTTCCAGGTCACCCACGTGGGTGCAGGGGCCCAAGGACTTGGGCCATCTTCTACTGCTTTCCCAGGCCATAGCAGAGAGCTGGATCAGAAGTGGAGCATCTGGGACTCGAGCCGACGCCTATATGGGATGCCGGCACTGCAGGCAGCGGCTTTACCTGCTACACCACAGCACTGGCCCCAGAAAGTCCTTGATGTCTAACCTCCATTCATCATACTTCAGAGCCTCTCTCTCCATTTTTTTACATGAGAACTTTTTTTTTCTACTTTAATAAACTTTTAGTTCCATTTCCCATGAGCTTTAAAATTTTTTTCTTTTCTTGTGAAATGTATTTGAAAAGCAGAGAGACAGAGACAGAGATCTCCCACTTGCTGGTTTACTCCCCAAATGCCCACAGTGTCTAGGGCTAGGCCAGGCTGACACCAGGAGCCCCAAACTCAATCTGGGTCTCCCATGTGGGCAGCAGAAACTCATTTAATTCATCACCTGCTGCCTCCCAAGGTGCACATTGGCAGGAAGCAGGACTCAAACCCAGACACTCTAATGTGGGATGGGGACATCCGAAGTGACATCGTCACCGCCACACCAAACACCGGCCTCTGTGCACGTTTTTGCTGTAAAAAGAGACCTCAAGTCTCTTGGAGAAAGAGGTAGATCATGTTTACAGCAGGTGATAATGGAATGAACCAAGGCCTTCAGCAACCTGCAGTCAACCAGATGCTTCTCCATCCATACATGCCTGTCCCTGCGGAGCCCCAAGATACCCCCAGCGGACCCCTGTAGACGACGTCCCCAGTCAGCAGGAAGTAGCCAGAGAGACTTATCATCGCCCCCTTTCCTATCATCAAAAGGTCGGGATGGTGGCTTCCTGTACTTCCGGGAATGGAGAGTCCCTACCTGTACTTCCGGGGAAGAAAAGTCCTTGTCAAGGTCCCTGCGGGTGCCTAAAGATCAACCAATGAGGATCAGACCCGCCTCAACCTTTAACCCCCACGCCCTGAATCTATAAAAGGAGCTCTCCCAATCTCTGACGCTCGACTTCCTGGCCCCTGCTCTGTTGGGACCGGGAAACCTTGCCCAGGAGCGGAATCCCAATAAAAGCTTCTGGATTAAAAAAATAAAAAAAAGAGGTAGATCATAAAGAAAAAAACCACGGTCATTTTTTATTTTATCTGAAGAGGCAACAACAGACCAGAAAATTAGCATTGAACTTGAGACTACAATCAATAACTTTGAGAGAGAGAAAAAAAAAACCTTTATGCTTTTTGTGTGTGTGGG
This sequence comes from Oryctolagus cuniculus, assembly GCF_051225735.1. Classification (NCBI taxonomy): domain Eukaryota; kingdom Metazoa; phylum Chordata; class Mammalia; order Lagomorpha; family Leporidae; genus Oryctolagus; species Oryctolagus cuniculus. The sequence continues at coordinate 42,934,503 of NC_142873.1, forward strand.
TCTAGGGGTAGACAGGAAATCAGTCTGCAGGCAGAAGGTGCACTAGAACTGGAGGTCCCACTGGCTTCACTGAGGGTTCCCAACGCTGCCTGCTTCCCAAGTCGCCCAGATCTTAAAACCCATCAGAGAGTGCGAGGTGTCACATAGAACTCACAGCCTAAGTTCCCTCAGGCCTTGCTGCCCGACTTCCTTTGTGAACAGTGAAGAAGATGCCCTGTTTGTCCCAGTGTTTGTCCCTGTGCCCGAGGTCTCAGACGAGGGGGGGGTGGGGGTGTGTGTGGCTGGGCTGCATGGCTCAGCGCCATTGCAGAACTGGTCTTAAAGGGCAGTTGTGTTTACGTTTCCTGTCCCAGGCTTGTTTGGAACAAAAATTCAGCCCCTTGGACTTCCAGCTGGAGCCTCAGCACCCCGAGAGTCCCTTCCCTGGGGAATGTTCCACTTGGAGAGGCTTCTCCTTGGGCTCCGGGTAGGGGTCTTCAGGCTGGAGACAGGGGCATGGCTAAAATGACTTCTCAACTTTCCCTTTAAGGGATCTTTAAGGGGTCAGGATGAGCCTGCCGCCCACCCAGCCCAATCAATAACCTGACTTTCAGTTGAGTAGAAGATAAAAGCCCTGGAAGGTAAAGCCACTACCTGCAGTGCCAGCATCCCATATGGTGCCAGTTCAAGTCCTGGCTGCTCCACTTCTGATCCAGCTCTCTGCTATAGCCTGGGAAAGCAGTAGAAAATGGCCCAAGTTCTTGGGCCTCTGCACCAGAGTGGGAGACCCAGAAGAAGCTCCTGGCTCCTGGCTTTGGATCGGCCCAACTCCAGCTGTTGTGGCCATTTGGGGAGTGAACCAGCAGATGGAAGACCTCAGCCTCCCTGTAATGCTGCCTTTCAAACAAATAAAGAAATCTTAAAAAAAAAAAAAAAGGTAAAAGACCTCTGGAAGGCCGGCGCCGCTGCTCACTAGGCTAATCCTCCGCCTTGCGGCGCCGGCACACCGGGTTCTAGTCCTGGTCGGGGCGCCGGATTCTGTCCCGGTTGCCCCTCTTCCAGGCCAGCTCTCTGCTGTGGCCCGGGAGTGCAGTGGAGGATGGCCCAAGTGCTTGGGCCCTGCACCCCATGGGAGACCAGGAAAAGCACCTGGCTCCTGGCTCCTGCCATCGGATCAGCGCGGTGTGCTGGCCGCAGCACGCCGGCCGCGGCGGCCATTGGAGGGTGAACCAACGGCAAAGGAAGACCTTTCTCTCTGTCTCTCTCTCTCACTGTCCACTCTGCCTGTCAAAAAAAAAAAAAAAAAAAAAAAAAAAAAAAAAAAAAAAGACCTCTGGAGCCACCTCCTGCTCCTGCTGACAAGACCACACTGGGGAACAAGGTAGCAGTTACAGCCGGGGCTTCAAGGGTCTCACAAAGCTGGGGAGGGGACAAGGAGTGGGGCGGTCACTTCTCACGCCCCCACTCCTCAGACCTGCCCAGGAGGACCACGGGGCGGGCTCTCCTAGAAGAGGTCACAGCCTCAGGTCATGGCCACACCCCCGCCCCCACTCCTCCCAGCACCCCTGATCCTGACCACCCCCCCACTCCCCCCCCAGCCCTGGCTCTTTCCCTCTCGCTCTCACTTCCGTCACTTGCCTCATGGAGTTGGAGGCTTTTAGTGAGAGGGGCAGGAGTTGGAAGCTTTTAGTGTGAGGGGCAGGCTGCACACAGGGAATCAGAGCCCTCATGCTGGGCGGGCTCCATTCGTAAGCAGCTGTGTGATCCTGGGCAGGGCCCATGGCTGGCTCTAGCTCCACCGCTGAGCGAGACGGACCAGCCGGGCTGGGAGGGCTGTTGTCATCTTCTTGGCGCTGGCCAGGGGCCAGGGCTCGCTTTCATCTCCTGAATCAAGCGCAGTGACTACGCCTCCCCCTGGCCCTGACCCTGTCCCCGGGGCACAGGCACAGGTGAGGACCCGGCTCATCAAAGCCCCGGCTCTAGGGACCTCACACCTCCCTCTTCTCCGACCTTCTCCCATGGCAGGTGCAAAGTCCACAGGGATGGAAACAGCAAAAAAAAAAAAAAGGAGGGAACCCCACAGCTGGCTCTCCTTGCAGCCCAGATTGCAGTCGTGGGGTGCAGTCTGAGCTCCAGGGGGAGTTTTGAGGGTCTAGGTCAAACCCCAGGAGGAGCAAGCAGCCAGGTCAGAGCCCAGGACGACAGCTTACTGCTCCCCACCTCCGGACTGGGCCGCCCCCTTCTCTCTCTGGGCAAATGGATGTCCTTGAGCACCTGCCACTTCAGCTCTGCGCCTCTGTTTTTAAATGTGTGTATGTATGTATGGGAAAGGGAGAGAGAGAGAAAGAGAGAGATCTCGTATTCACTGGTTCATTGCCCCTGCTGGTCCACGAGCTGGGAACTCAAGCCAAGTCACCTACATGGGCTGCAGGGCCCCAAACAATCAAGCATCAGCCGCTGCCTCTCCCAGTGTGGACCAGCAGGAAGCTAAATCAGGACAGGAACCTCGGTGCTCCAACATGGCAGGCGGGCGTCACAAGCAGTGTCTTAGCCGCTAGGCCAGATGCCTGCCTCTGTGGCTCTCATTCTGATTCCAGCTTCCATGGTTCATCTTTTGCAGCCAGCACTGGGGATAGGAGGAATCCTAGCCTCTTCTCGCAAGATGGATGCTGATCGGGGCGGCACTGTGGCGTAGTAGGCTAAGCCTCTGCCTGAGTGCCAGCATGTCACATAGACACCGGTTCATGTCCCGACTGTCCCTCTTCTGATCCAGCTCTCTGCTATGGCCTAGAAAAGCAGTGGAGGATGGCCCAGGTGCTTGGGCCCCTGCACCTGCGTGGGAGACCTGGAAGAAGCTCCTGGCTCCTGGCTTCAGATCGGCCCAGCTCCAGCTATTGCAGCATTTGGGGAGTGAACCAGCAGCTGGAGGTCTCCCTCTCTCTCTCTCTTTCTACCTCTGAAATAAATAAATAAAATCTTTAAAAAAAAAAAAAAAAGATGGCTGTGGATCTTGATGCTTTGTGTCCAAGTCTCTTCCCCACCCTCTGTCCTCGGCATTGTCAGCATCATCTTGCTGGGGCTTAGAGGGGGTGAGGTGGGGACAGAGAGCCATCAGCTCTGCATACAGAAAGTAGGGTAATGGGGCCGGCAGCGGGTTAAAGTCCTGGCCTGAAGCGCCCGCATCCCATATGGGCGCCGGTTCTAGTCCCGGCTGCTCCTCTTCCAATCCAGCTCTCTGCTGTGGCCTGGGAAAGCAGTAGAAGATGGCCCAAGTCCTTGGGCCCCTGCACCCACATGGGAGATCTGGAAGAAGCTCCTGGCTCCTGGCTTCGGATCAGCTCAGCTCAGGTCCGGCTGTTGCGGCCATTTGGGGAGTGAACCAGCAGATGGAAGACCTCTCTCTCTCTGTCTCTACTTCTCTCTGTAACTCTGTCTTTCAAATAAATAAAATAAATATTTTTTAAAAAAAGAAAAGAAAGTAGGGTAATAATAGCCTGCGGGTTTTTGTGGGAGACGCTTGCACCCTAGGCTTTGTTTGATGCGTGTCCTTCAAACGGAGGCATCCTTTGTCCCATTGCTCAGATGGGGAGAACTGAGGCTTCGAAAATGCCTGCCCATTTGTGATGACGTCTGGGAGGTCTGGTGTTCCTACTCCTAGCTCCCCAAGGCCCGAGTCACAAGGCAGGGCCCCCAGCTTGAGGGAGAGGCTCAATCTGTCCCCATCAAAGGGTTAGCCTCTCCTGAAACCCGTTCTTGCTGCCTCCACCTATGAGGGTTTCACCTTGTCCACCTGCTAACGCCTGTTGTCTCTCCTGCCCAGCGGGATTCTCTTCCTGTGGTCAGGACAGCGCTGCTGGGAAAGGCAGAGGCTCCGGCACAGCCCAGCAGAGTTCAGTTGCCCACATGGGGGCGGGGGGGGGGGCGGGCAAGGGAGCCATTCACGCTGTCACTTAGATCCAAGTGAAAATCCTGGCTCCTCCACTTCTGGCTGCGTGACCCTGAACCAGTCACTCAACCTCCATGGGACTCAGTTTCTCCACTTTTTCTGCCTCCTAGGCTGAGTGAGATCGTGCCTGTGCCAGCCTCAGCACAGTACCTGGGACCCTGCGGAAAGGGTGTTAAAATCCAGGGCACCTTCCCCTTCCTCCCAGAGCAACAGGACCCCCCACCCTGCCACGGACAGGTCTGGGCACCCAAGTGCCCCCTCCCCACAGAGTCCAGGGAGCTCCAGATTTTTGCTCCCGCGCACCCGCCCCCGCACTCACTTGGGTAGCGAAAGTAAAATTCATTGTCCGCGTTACTGTGGTTGCCCCCATGCCAGAGGGCAGCGTCGGTTTGCTGGTCGTAGCGGACAAAGATGGCAAAGAGAATGGCAGTGGCGCCCTGGAAGAACAGGCATAGCAGGGGCAGCAGCAGTCGCCGGCCCGCGACGCGGCGGGGAGACTTCGCCATGGGACCGGGTTCGTGTTGGCGCCGCGCACCGCGGGGCTTGACTCCCGGGGCAGGCTCGGCAGGTTTAGCCCCGAGAGGCCCCGCCCACATGGGGCCCCGCCCACGGGCCCCACCCACAGGGTACCGGTCCACTGGAGGCCGCGCCCTCAGCCGCTCCTTATAAGATGCACCCAACGTGAAGAGGGGACAGCGGGGGGGGGGGGGGGACTAGGCCCCCAACTTGGCCTGGAGGCAAAAGCTGGGAGGGCTAGGCGTTGGGACCCCCAGGCCCCGTCTGCTTGGCCCAGCTGAGTCGAGCACTATTCTGGTTGGAACAGGTCCGCGGAGGCGCTCCTGTGCTCCGCTTTGCTGGGGCACAGCTGTGGTCATGCACCCCTCCAACTTGGTGTTAATTTGGGGAGCGGCTCCCAACCTGCCTGGCCCCTGCAGGGTTAAGCAAGCGTTGAGGGGTTGCTCAATCTTTTCCCTCCTGAGAACAGAGATGGAGACTGAGATAAAAGCCTCCGCGGGCTTGACGATTAACCAACCACGCGGGGGCTGCCTGCGCCTCTCCACCTCGGCCTCTGCCCACTGTGCCCCTCCTTCCTCACCGCAGTAGGCTGAGCGGGCGGAGCTGACACCCTCCGCGGCCTGGGACGCACCTGCAGAGGGAGAGGCTGCAGGGTCTTCCTGCTCAGGAGACCCCAGGAACACAAGCCAGATACGCATCTACCCGGGCCCCAGTATAGACATTTCCTGAGAGCTTCCTGTGAGCGAGGCGCCCTCCAGGAGCCGCTGTCCAGTCCGGAGATGGACACTCGGGAGGGATTCGGTTACCTTGGGGGTAAGTATGAGACCCAGGGAGGCCTGGAAGCTGTGGGGCCCAGTAGGGGGTCTGCACAGCCCCTGAGGGTGGGAGCAAGGGAGGGGCCATTTCCGGGGCGGGGCGGGGGGGAGGCCTTCTGGAAAGACCACCTGGGCAGTGGGCAAGTGGGGAAGGAGGAGGGCACTTGTCCCAAGCTGTCATCAGCACAGACAGAAGCCTAGCAGTGGCAGCGGAGTGTGCAGAGGGGGCTGGCACTGTGGTGCAGCGGGTTAAAGCCCCTATCTGCAGTACCAGCATCCCATATGGCCGCCGGTTCGGGTCCTGGCTGCTCCACTTCCCATCCAGCTCTCTGCTGTGGTCTGGGGAGTGGGGGATGGCCCAAGCCCTTGGGCCCCTGCACCTACAGGGGAACCAGGAAGAAGCTCCTGGCTCCTGGCTTTGGATAGGCCCAGCTCCAGCCATTGTGGAGTGAACCAACAGATGGAAGACTCTCTCTCTCTGCCTCTCTGTAACTCTGCCTTTCAAATAAATAAATAAATAAATGTTTAAAAAAAAAAAAAGAGTGTGCAGAAACTGAGGCTGGGGTGAGGAGTCGGGAGAGGCCTTGAAGTCTTCTACCCAGTGGGTGCTGGGCCCCTGCAAGGTTCTGGAAAGGGGGGGGGCTAGCACTGTGGTTCTGACCCTCACATCTGTAATCCCCCAGGGGGCTCCAAAGAAGGGGAGCTGAAGGCCCCTCTCAGTGGAGCTGGTGGGAGGGGAAGCCCTCTGTCTACACTGCTGCTCCTACCAGCACCCCCGTCTGAGGGGGCTGTTGTGTGGGAGGGGCCTGTGGCAAACCCAGGCCTAGAAGAGCTGCCATGCCCAGGGTCACAGAACCCACACAGGGGGCAGCACCTCCTAGGAGCCAGGCTGTCCCTTCTTGTCCGGTTCCGCCCTTTCCCCTGTTGTCCTCACTTCGCACAGGCTTGAGGCCTCGTCCAGCACGTTTGCTGGGGGATGGTTGGGTTCCAGGTCTCCAGTCTTCCTCATCTGAAGGCGCAGCTGGGACACAGGAGGGTGCTGGCTGAGCAGACTCTCAGGGCCACTGTGGTCCCAGGGACCCTCACTACTTGGTCAGCAGGAGGGCTGTTTCCTAGCATCTCTGGTTAACGACTCAGCATCTGGGGCCCCTCCCAGGCCCAGCCTTCTGCCCCAGAGACACTTCCCGAGCCCTGGTTGGAAGTGGGGGTGGCTCCGGGCTGCCCAGGTAAGGAGTGGACAGGCCCTGGAAAAGAGTCCTCCCCCTTTTTGTAAAGATTGGCAGAGTTACAGAGAGAGAAAGAGAGACAGGGGTGGGGGATTCTCCATTTGCTGGTTTACTCCCCAAAGGGCTACAATGGCTGGAGCTGTGCCAATCCAAAGCCAGGAGCCAGGAGCTTCTTCTGGGTCTCCCACATGGGTGCAGGGGCCCAAGGACTTGGGCCATCCTCTGCTGCTTTGCTTTCTAGCAGGGAGCTGGATAGAAAGTGGAGCAGCCAGGACTTGAACTGGTGCCCATATGGGATACTGGCGCTGCAGGCAGGGGCTTTAACCTGCTGTGCCACAGCGCCGGCCCCAAGAAGAGTCTTTAAAAGCTGCAGAAGCAAGGAGAGCAGGAGGAACGGGCCAGCCCTTTCCAACCCTTCCTGGGAGCCACCTCCCAGCCTCCAGCCTCCTCGTTTGCATGGCATCTGTGATTCCCTTTGAACCCCTCTGGATGTCTGGTTTTCGCTCTCCCATGCTGCTCATTCATCCGTTCTGTACACATTCACTGAGTGCCAACTCTGAGCCAGGTCCTGGGGCTGTGAGATAGGTTCTAGTCAAGCTGTGCCACAGGGCTGGGTCCTGGGGCCCCTGCCCTGGCGGTGGTCAGCCCCTTTATTTGCTGGGCTATCAGGGGGTTCAGAGGGAGCCCCGAGAAGGCCCACAAGAGCCAGGCCATCCTCTGGAGAGTACACTTGGAGACCTTTGGACAGCAGCTGTTTGCCAACTTGTCTGCAATGACACTGACATTTGACTATTAGTGGGTGCTAGCCAGTATGGGCCCTGGTCCAGCAGCGAGACTCTGTCATTTGGAGAGTCTCCCTGGCCCATGCTACCCCTCTGAAGGCTCCCCTGCAAGACCACCAGCTGGGAGGGCTCTCCTGGCCCACCACCCGCCAAGCACTGTGGAGAGGCTCAGTCCATGGTGTTCTTCTAGGTTGCCAACCAATGCCAGGGGTGTGGGACCCTGGCCCTGGCAGCTCTGGCAGAGTGGTGGGGTGCTTCACCTCTCACGCCTCCCTCCACCCCAGGCCTCCTCTGAGGGCCCCTTACTCATTTACCAGCTCCTGTCCTTCCTGCCTGCCTGAGATCCACCCAATCTCTGACCTGTCTCCCGCTTTCAGCTGTGACCAGCCAAGTGTCTAAAGCGTAGCCAAAGGGACCACAGGTGTCTGCTCCTGCCCGGGCCTAGACTGGCCAGGCTGTCCCTGGAGGCCACATCTCAGAGGTGACTGAGTAGCTTGGGGTTGCTTGGAGCTACACGGACCTGGGTCATTTTCTCTCCACAGGCTCAGGAATCCCCAAAACCACTTAGATCCTTTAGCTCCCCTGAGCCATCCCAGTGCTTAAGGGAGGAAAAAGAGAAAAGCAGCAATGCACCAGTCAGAAACAGCTTCATTTATTCACCACATCTGTGTTATGTGACCTTAGGCAGGGTACTGGGCCCCCTTAGAGTCACCTTTTTCTATTTTATTTTATCTTTTTAACAAAGATTTTATGTATTTGAGAAGTAGAGTTACAGACAGTGAGAGGGAGAGACAGAAAGGTCTTCCATCCGCTGGTTCACTCCCCAAATGGCTGCAACAGCCAGAGCTGGGCCGATATGAAGCCAGGAGCCAGGAGCTTCTGCATCTCCCACACAGGTGCAGGGACCCAAGCGCTTGGGCCATCTTCTGCTGCTTTCCCAGGCCACAGCAGAGAGCTGGATCAGAAGGAGAAGCCAGGACCTGAACAAGCGCCCATACAGGATGCTGGCACTGCAGGTGGAGGATTAACCTACTGTGCCACAGCGCCAGCCCCAAGTCTGGTCTCCTTATCTGCGGGAGTCATAAATTTCCTTTGTGGAATCATTAGGAAGATTTCAAATAACTGATGTACATTGCTGCCATTTTTCTAAGCATTTGACAAATGTGGTGATTATTAATTCCAATTGGCTAAGCAGAAGGGGGTGGCAAATGGCTTTTCTTTTTAAAAAGATTTATTTAATTTATTTTATTTTATTTTATTTATTTTAAAGGCAGAGGGAGAGAGAGAGAGGGAGAGAGAGAGAGAGAGAGAGAGAGAGAGAGAGAGAGAGAGATATCTTCCATCTGCTGGTTCACTCCCCCAAATGACCACAACAGGCAGGGCTGGGCCAGGCCAAAGCCAAGAGCCAGGAGCCAGGAGCTACATCCAGGCTTTCCATGCAAGCAGCAGGGGCCCAAACACCTAGGCCATTTCTGTCACTTTTCCCAGGCCATTTAGCAGGTAGGTAGATTGGAAGTGGAGCAGCCAGGACACAAACCGGCGCCCATATGGGAAGCTGGCACTGCAGGCGGTGGCCTTACCTGCTATGGCAGTGTGCTGGCTCCTTGGAACCCAACTTTTTGAGCCATCACCTGCTGTCTCCCAGGATGCTCCTTAACAACAGGAAGCTGGATCGGAAGCAGAGTAGCTGGGATTTGAACCAGGTACTCCATTGTGAGCTGAGGGCGTCGCAAGGGGAAGCTTAGCCCTCTGCGCCAGGGTGCCCACTCCTCAGTCCTCAGTTCATGTAACTAAAGGGGTTCAGGCAACTCTCAAGTGGTCCCTACGAAGGAAAAACAGGAGGGAGTCCCAGGGTGTGGAGGGCTTGCTTCTAGAAATGAGCTACACGGATGTGGCTGCAGTCAGAGGGGATGAGGGGATGCAAAGCCACAGCCTCACCCCGGGTCTCTCCTCTACTTCTCCAGGGGATTCCAGCACCAACAGCAGCACCACCAAACCAGCCAAAACCATACCGCACCCCGGACGGCAAGGCGAGCTGACGGACAGCCTGCCCCTTCCCTCTGCCGGGAGCTGTCCTGTCTAGGCACCCCGGGCTTAGACCTGGCTCCTCTCCAAGGCCAGCTTTGGCCTCTCCTGCAAATATCCAGGGATAGAAAAAACCGTCAAGGATGGAGGTGACATCTTCTCTGCCCAGGACCTGGGATGGGGGGGTGCGGGGGGGAGGGGTGGAAGAGGTCCCCACAGCAGGGCGGGAGGGGCGGGAACGGAGGTGGGGAGATGGGTGCTTGAGGCCTGGTAGGAGTTGCTGGCTCCCAGCAGCCTGTGGCTGTGGTGGGGATCAGAGCGGCTGTGAACACAGCAGGACTCCATCCCCTCTTGTGCACATCTAGCCCCCGGGCTTCCTGCAGTCCCGCCAGCAAGCCAAGCCCCTGAGACACAGGGGTTTGTGATGGGGGGTTCTGGATGCTGCTAGGCAAAGCCGTAACTGCTCGGTGGTTCCTTTAACAGCTGCTTGGCGAGTCAGACGGGCGAGGTACGGCAGGCCTGCCTTACGCACTGCGGGCACAGCAGTGGACGGCAGACACTGCCCTCGTGCTCCTGGAGCACACGGAAGTCCCTCGGCTGGCGTAGGGGCTTTGACAGAGGCAGAGCAGGGTGAGAGGGTGGAGGGGCAGGGGAGCTGGCCAACTGGGTTATAGGGAGAAATGGGGAGGAGGTGAGGAAGGGAATTTGTTTAAAAGCCTGTTTGTTTATTCTTTTTTATTTATTTGAAAGGCAGAGAGAGAAATGTTCCATCCTTCGGTTCACTTCCCAAATGCCTACAACGGCCGCTGGTGCTGGGCCAGGCAGAAGCCAGGAGCCAGAAACTTAATCCTGGTCTCCGGCATGGGTGTCAGGGCCCCAAGTACTTGAGCCATCACCTCCCAGGGTGAGCGTTAGCAAGAAGCTGAATGGTTAGTGGAGGTGTGACTCCATCTGGAGATGCGGGTGCCCCAGGCCAGGCCAAAGTGCTGCACCACCACAGCTGCCCAAGAATCTCACCGAGTCCTAGGAGGGGTGCCCCAGGCAGAGGAAGCAGCAGATGCAGCGCTCCGGAGGTGAGAGTGTGCAGCCTTGACGGCGGCCAGAGGAAGCGGCCCCCAACATCCAGATCTCCACCTGCCCCTCCCCGCTGGGGTCCTATGGGGCCTTCTGTGCCATCTGGGCCCATCCCCCGGGGGCAGCCCGCCACCTGGCGGCAGAGTGCAGTCAATACATCGCTTTCCGGCACCTTCAGCCTGAGCTTAGAGCGCCAGCTGGCGCCGCCGCTCAGTCCGAAGCTGCGGAGCCGCGGGTAGAGCCGGGGCAGCGAGGCACCGCACTTCCACCCCACCACGGGCACAGAGCCCCCCGTGGCTGGGCTGTGCCCCCTGGCTGGTCTCTGTCTCATCCTTTCTTGGATCAAGTTGTAAGCAGTATTCTTCTCACTTATTCATTCAATAAATATGTATCTACTTAAATGTTTGTTAGTCACTTCAATATGCAGCAAATATGTTTTGAAAGCCAGCTATGTCTCAGGCACTGTTCTATTTTTTTTTTTAAGATTTATGTTATTTATTTGAAAGGCAAAGTTACACACACACATGGAGAGAGGGAGAGAGAGAGATCTTTCATCTACTCCCGTTTGGGGAGTGAACCAGCAAATGAAGACCGCTCTCCCTCTCTGTCTGTAACTCTCTCAAGTAAATAAATAAATTTTAAAAAGAAAAAAAAAGTCAGAAAATGAAAGATTCCCAGAAGACCCTGTTTTCAGGAAGGGAGAGGTGGGCTGGGGGTGGGGCTGGAGCCAAGACAGCATCTTGTAGAATCTCTCCCTCCCAAATTCCATTCCTCCCAGATCTGAGCGCACCTGGAGCCCTGAGTCCAGTTAGCAGGGCCTCGTGGGAGGCTGGGAGGCTGGGTGGCCTGGAAGGAGGAGGGCCAGGGATAGGAGGTGGAGCAAAGCCGGTCCTCATCTTCCCCGTGGGCTCAGGGGAAGCTGTGGGAGTCAGAACCAGGCCTGGGGACCAGAAGAGCCTTCTAGCGCCCAGACCTGCTGCTCTTGGAGGCTCGGCTGGAAGCAAGGGGACTCCTGGCAGGGGGATTGCAGACACGGAGGGGTGGGGCTTACAGCACACCCAGCAGAACCACTGCAGTGTGCCGGCAACGTCTACCAGATTCCCACAGGCCCTGCACAGCAGCGTCAGCTCCCCCCGGGAACCACACTGGCCTGGAGGACCCGGGAGCAGGGCCTCAACGCTGACTGCCCATCAGAATCCCCAGAGCTATGGGAAGGGCTTTGAAAAAATATGGGTGCCTGGCCCCACCCCCGTAGGTTTGGGTAGAGTCCCAGTGCCCGAGTGTGTTGGAAGCCCTCCAGATGATTCCACTATAGCTGGAGCTATAGTGGCTCATCCTCACCCAGGAACTTGTTGAAAAAGAGAGTTACTGGGGCCGGGCACTGTGGCGCAATGGGTTAAGTCGCTGCTTGTGACGCCAGCTCCCCACATCAGAGTGCCTGTTGATCCTGGCTGTTCTGCTTCCAATCCAGCTCCCTGCCAATGCACCTGGGAAAGCAGCAGAGGATGGCCCAAGTGCTTGGGCCCGTGCACCCACGTGGGAGATCCTGACGAAGCTTCTGGCTCCTGGCTTTGGATTGACGCAGCTCCAGCCACTGCGGCCAATTGGAGAGTGAACCAGAGGATGGAAGACACCTCTCTCTCTCTGCCTCTCCTTCTCTCTCTGTAACTCTATCTTTTGAAAGAATAACATAAAAACCTTTTAAAAAAATAAATATGAGGGGCTGGTGCTGTGGCGTACTGATCTAAGCTGCTGCCTGCAGTGCCGGCATCCCATATGGGCGCCAGTTCATATCCCAGCCTCTCCTCTTCCGATCCAGCTCTCTGCTGTGGCCAGGGAAAGCAGTAGAAGATGCCCCAAGTGCTTAGGCCTCTGCACCTGCATGGGAGACCCGGAGGAAGCTCCTGGCTCCTGGCTTCCGATCAGCCCAGCTCTGACCGCTGCCACTTGGAGAGTGAACCAGCATACCAAAGACCTTTCTCTTTGCCTCTCCCTCTCTCTGTCCTACTTCTCAAATAAATAAATAATCTTTAAAAAAATAAACAAATAGGCCGGCGCCACGGCTCAACAGGCTAATCCTCCGCCTAGCGGCGCCGGCACACCGGGTTCTAGTCCCAGTCGGGGTGCCGGATTCTGTCCCGGTTGCCCCTCTTCCAGGCCAGCTCTCTGCTGTGGCCAGGGAAGGCAGTGGAGGATGGCCCAAGTGCTTGGGCCCTGCACCCCATGGGAGACCAGGAGAAGCACCTGGCTCCTGCCTTTGGATCAGCACGGTGCGCCGGCCCTGGCGTCCATTGGAGGGTGAACCAACGGCAAAGGAAGACCTTTCTCTCTCTCTCTCTCTCTCTCTCACTGTCCACTTTGTCAAAAAACAAAAAACAAATAAATAAGTCAGAAAGAGAGTTCTCGGGTCTTGAGTGGTTCTGCTGAATCAGAAACTCGAGGCGCAGGGCCCAGCGTTGTGTGTTTCGTAGCAAGCCTCTGGGCGACTGTGACCATACCAGAGCTTAGAGCTCAGACCGAGGGGAGCTCGAGGCCTTTCCAGCCGCAGGAGTCTCAGTCCTCTGGGAGACAGAGGGCCGCAGTCAGCTGTGGTCCTCACCCAGCTGCGGCCTCGTGGCTCAACCCACCGCAGGACAGGCCAGTGGGTCCTGAAATCACCGCACAGAGCCACTACGGCAGTGCCGCGTCGTTAAATGCAAACACCGGGAGCCACCCACGCCGAGACTCCTTCAGCAGAGCGAAGGTGAGCTCAGCCCCACCAGCCTGCTGCCTGCATCCCCTCGCTGCTGCTGTCTGGCTCCCCAGCGCCCGCCCTGGGGTACCTGGGTAGTCTCGTGGTTTTCTTCCCATCACCAAGAGCTGGGCTCCAGGTCGAGGAAGGCCGGGCCCACCCCGGAGGGGCTCAGCTAACCCAGGGAGGGGCACGATGACAATGTGAGCTTGTGCACTACACACTCCGGGTCCTGGGTACTGTTTCATCCGGTGGCAAAAGGCCGCCCTGTCGGCTGTGGGGGCTGGGAAGGCCAAACCCCTGTGTCAGGCGCGGGGCTCATGTGGGAGGGTGGCTGTTTAGGACTTGGCCCTGGAGGCTCAGACTGGGGCTAGAAAGCTGTGAGCATCCTGAGGTTTCCAATGGCCAATTCCACCCGGAGACACAGCAGAGAGGGAGGGACCCAGGCTCTGGGCTTTTCCCTAGGCGTCGGAGCAACTAAAAAGCCCCAGAACTGGAAAAGGAAGGAGTACAAGCTGGCCCCTGCGAGGTAGCAGGCGGGAAGAGGAAGAGGAATTAGAGAAATCTCAGCCTCACCGAGGTGGAGGCCACGAATCCTGCCGCGCCAGTCAGCCACCTGCGAGTTCCATCCTTGGATTCTGAGCTGTTGTCATGAGGATTTCCTGGAGGCACTGTTGCTTACTGTAACAGACCTCGTCCCCAGGTTCTCTGGGCCCCACCCCGTCCTCCAGCCAGAGCTGCGGCGGTTTCCTGCAGACTTCAGCCCGTCCGATGCAGGTGTAACCGGACAGTGTTTCACCTGGGACTCTGAGCCGTGTCGTGTGCATTCTATTTCCCACCCTGGGGCGTCTGTGCCACACAGCTGCTGTGACACATGCACGTGCACCCTGGAACCGTGAAGGAGTTAACAACAGTGGGCATGCTCTTTACCTGTGGGGGTCAGGAGCTAGACTTAACACCCCCCCCCCTTTACAGGGCTGGTGCTATGGCCTAGCAGGTAAAGCTGCCACCTGCCCTGCAGTGCTGGCATCCCATATGGGCGCTGGTCCAAGTCCCAGCTACTCCTCTTCCCATCTAGCCCGTTGCTATGGCCTGGGAAAGCAGCAGAAGATGGCCCAAGTGCTTGGGCCCCTGCATCCATGTAGGAGACCCAGAAGAAGCTCCTGGCTTCTGGCTACAGATAGGCACAGCTCTAGTCGTTTTGGCCATTTGGTGAATTAATGGTGAGTGGAAGACCTCTCCCTCTCTCTCTCTGCCCCTGCCTCTGTCTCTGCCTCTCTGTAACTCTGCCTTTCTAAAGAAGAAAGAAGGAAGGAAGAAGGAGGAAGGAGGAAGAAGGAAGGAGGAGGAGAAGGAGAAGAAGAAGATTGGGGGGCGGCTGGCACTGTGGCATAGGTTAAGCATCTGCCTGTGGTGCCAGCATCCAATATGGGTGCTGGTTCGAGTCCCGGCTGCTATACTTCTGATCCAGCTCCCTGCTGGTGGCCTGGGAAAGCAGTAGAAGATGGCCCAAGTGCTTAGGAGACCCAGAAGGAGCTCCTGGCTTTGGATCAGCCCGGCTCCGGCCATTGCGGCCATCAGGGGCGTGAACCAGCAGATGAAAGACCTCTCTCCTTCTCTTCCTCTCTGCCTCTGCCTCTCTATAACTCTGCCTTTCAAATAAATAAGCAAACCTTTAAAGAAGCTGCAGGAGGAGGAGGAGAAGTGGCAGTAGTAATAGTATAAGAATCTGTCTCCTGACAAACTGAAGAAGTCTTTTGGGGTTGGATCAGTCCATTGCCTGTTGCTAAAACAAAATACCTGGGGCTGGGTGCTTCATGAAGAGAAAGGCTTACCTGACTGAGGGTCCTGGTCCTGGCGTGTCCAAGCAGCCTGGCTCTGGCATCCTGGTCAGGGCTCCCCGGCTGCATCACAACACGATGGGGAAGTGAGAAGGGAAACAGTTACATGCAGAAGGGACCAAGTGCACAGGGTGGGCTTGCTTTTTTTTTTTTTTTTTTTTTTTTTTTTAAGATTTATTTATTTGAAAGGCAGAGTTACAGAGAGGCAGAGGCAGAGAGAGAGAGAGGTCTTCCATCCGATGGTTCACTCCCCAGATGGCCACAACGCTGGAACCGCGCCGATCCAAAGCCAGGAGCCAGGAGCTTCTTCCAGGTCTCCCATGCAGGTGCAGGGACCCAAGGACTTGGGCCATCTCTACTGCTTTCCCAGGCCATAGCAGAGAGCTGGATCAGAAGTGGGGCAGCCAGGACTCGAACCTGTGGTGAGTGCAGTTTCTAGAAAGCCAATAGGAGTGCTGCAGCACAGACCCAGGGTTCTGGAGAGAAAAAGTACCCTCTGGGGCAGAGAATGACTCATCGTTTGAAAAATGGGCAGCAGGCCTTGAGTAGAGACGAAGACACCCAGTGATGTGCATCTGGAGCCGCTTGTTTGGGCTGGGTCTGGTCAGATCCACTGCGCTGTACGATTGTAGGAGCACGGCAGTGATTCACCGCACAGCGGAGGACTGGTGTACTGGGGACGGGGCATGAGAAGGCCCAGAAGACTCAAAGCCAATTCCACGACCTGGTGGGCCAGACTTACGGCACCTGTGTCCTCTGCACACAGGTGTTCCCCTCAGCTCACACCCATGGTCTCCTGGGAAACTTTCCAAAACCACCTGAGAGACTAAAATAATTCAGACCAAATTTTGGATACCCCCTGGATATTTGATCTAACAATGAAGAGCTGCTATTTTTAAAATGATTACTGGGGGCAGTGCTGTGTAGCAGGTTAAGCTGCCACCTGCAATGCTGGCATGCCATGTCTGAGCACCAGTTCAAGTCCCAGGTACTGGCCCAGTTCCCTGTAAATGCGCCTGGAAAGCAGTGGATGATGGGCCAAGTGCCTGGGCCCCTGTCACCCATGGGGGAGACCTGGTTGGAGCTCCAGACTCCTGGCTTCAGCCTGATGCAGACTCAGCTGTTGTGGCCACTTGGGGAGTGAGCCAGCAGATAGAAGGTCTCTGTCTCTGTTTCTCCCTCCATCATTCTGCCTTTCAAATAAGTCTTTACAAATAAAATGATTATCTTTAGAACAGAGGTGGGGAAAGTCTGGCCCATAGGCCAAATAAGGCCTGCGGAGTCATTTGCTCTGGCCTTGCCAAGGCAGCCACACATGGGACTCAAAATTCAATAAATCTCTAACAGGCTAATTTTTAAGCTGATGATGTTTGAATGATGTTATAAATATCCAAATAGCCCTTGGCAGAAAAGGGTCCCCACCCATTTCAGAGACACTAATACATACTAAAATATTTACAGCAAAATTATAGGATGACTGGGACTTGTTTCAATACAACAGGAGAGGAAAAAATTAATGGGACAGAAATAGCTATGACTTGGTTAAGTCTGAATTACAGATAGATGGGGTTCATACCCTATTATGATTATTTAGGTGTATGTTCTGAATTCTCCACAATCGTTAAAAAGCAACAACTCAAATCTGGTCCGTGGATGAGTCCGCACGACTTTCCGGGATGGCCATAAACGGGCAGCTCCTGCATCACAGCCTTGGTCAGGGCGTCCCTACAGAGAGTGGTGAAGGGAAATCCTCCTGGGGGCAGAGCTAGAGCATTCATTACACTTGGCCCTTGACTTTGTACGCTGTGAGAGGTGGCCAGAGGGAAGGGTATACATGGAGCTCTGGAATGCAGCAGCGAATGGCTTAGCCGGGAAGAAGGAAGATTAGAAAATCAGAGGCCAGGAGGAATGTGGAAGAAATACTGGTGCAAGCTCGGGGAGATAGTGAAGGTGACATTTCCTTCAGCCCTCAGATTCTGTTCCTAACGCTGAGAGAACGGCGATTTGGCTCGCTCACTCCTGAGCGCACCCTTGTCTAACAGAGCAGAGTGGGAGAGCACCTCCTCCAATCATGGATCTGGGCCCCTGGGAGTGCTCAGAGCTCAGCTCCCCATTCCCCAGGTGACCTCCCCAGGCGGCTTCGCATATCATCAACAGACCGACGTCTGCCACATTGCTTTATCTCCTGTCCAGGCCTCCCCACTGAATTCAAGTCATATATCTGACTGCCTGGTGGACATGTCCACTTAAATATGGAGTGGACACTAAAAACCTAACCCTCAAAACTCAATTTCTATTTTTTTAAAGATTTTTTTTTGAAAAGCAGAGTGACAGAGGGAGAGAGGAAAAGAGAGAGAGAGAGAGAGAGAGAGAGAGACCTCCCATCTGATGGTTTACCCCCCCCCCCACACACACACACAAATGGCTGCAACAGCCAGGGCTGGGTCAGGCTAAAGCTAGGAGCCATGAACTCCATCTGGGTCTCCTATATGCAAGGCAGAGGCCCAAGAACTTGGCCATCATCCACCACTTCCCCAGGCACATTAGCTGGAAGCTGGATTGGAAAAAGGGTAGTTGGGACTCAAAACCAGTGCTCTGATATGGGATGCTGCCATCACGGCAGTGGCTTCACCCACTTCACCACAATGCTGGCCTGTTTTTATATTCAGAGTATGCCCTATTCAGATTGACTAATAAATTCTTAAAAAAAAAAAAACTTATTTACTTGAGAGGCAGAGTTACAGAGAGAGGGAGAGACACAGAGAGAGGTCTTCCATCCGCTGGCTCACTCCGCAAATGGCCGCAACAGCAGGAGTTAGGCTGATTTGAAGCCAGGAGCCAGGAGCTTCCTCCAGGTCTCCCACACGGGTGCAGGGGCACAAACACTTGGGCCATTTTCTACTGTTTTCCCAAGCTACCAGCAGGGAGGTGGATCGGAAGTGGAGCAGCCAGGACTTGAGCTGGCTCTGGTATGGGATGCCAGCACCACAGGCAGAGGCTTAACTCACTATACCACAGCACCGGCCCCATAAATTCTTTTTTTAAAGGTGTATTTATTTGAAAAGCAGAGAGAGAGAGGGAGATAGACAGATAGATAGAGAGATCTTCTATCCGCTGAATCACTCCCTTAATGGCCCCAAAAGCCAGGTGAGGGCCAGGATGAAGCTGGGTACCAAGAACTCTACCCAGCTCTCCCACCTGGGAGGCAGGGGCTCAAACAACTGGGCCATCTTCTGCTGCCTTCCCAGGTGCATTAGCAGGAAGCTGGATCAGAAGCCCTGCAGCTGGGATTCGAACCTGCACTCTCATATGGGTGCCGGCATTACAAGAGGCATCCTGACTGCTGTGCCTAACGCCCACCCCATCTTGGTGTTTTAAGTTCAAGACCAATGAGTCTCTGCAATGTAGCTCCGATTTACCCCGTCCTGTCTTCATTTCTCAACCCTCTTTCTGCACCACGGCAGTTTCACATCATCAGTACCACTTCATGGAGGTCTCGCGGCTTCTATCCTCCCTCCACGCCAAACGCTGTGCCCACAGAGTTTCTACCATCTATGTTTGCTCGCTGCTCCCAGGAAGCTGCCAAGAGCTCCCCAAAGCCTCACACAGTTGCCATCAAGATAACCCTTCAGGCAGGCCCTTATCTATCCTCAGCTTCTCCACATTCTACTTTATACCCTATACTCTGGAAGGACAACTTGCCCCATCTTTTTTTTTAAATTTATTTATTTACTTGGGAGTCAGAGAGACACACAGAGACCTCCCATCCACTGGTTTACCCCACAGATGCCTGCAAGAGCTGCGTCTGGGCCAGGATGGAGCTGGGAGTGGAGAATCCAATCCAGTTCTCCCACATGGGTGGCAGAAACCCAATGACCCAGGGTTTGCATTAGCAGGAAGCTGGGAATTGAATCCTAATCACTGCATCCTAATCACTAGGCTAAATGCCCACTCCCATGGTGTAGCGGGTAAAGCCACCACCTGCAGTGCCAGCATCCCATATGGGTGCTGTTTCTAGTCTCGGCTGCTCCACTTCCAATCCAGCTCTCTGCTACGGCCTGGGAAAGCAGTAGAAGGTGGCCCAATGCCTTGGATCCCTGCACCCATATGGGAGACCCAGAAGAAGCTTCTGGCTCCTGGCTTCAGATTGGCACAGCTCCAGCCGCTGCGGCCAGTTGAAAAGTGAACTAGCAGATGGAAGACCTCTCTCTCTCTCTGCCTCTCCTCTCTCTGACTTTAAAATAAATAAATATTTTTTTTTAAAATGCCCACTCCTTCCCTTATTTCTGATGACTTATTCTCCTATATCTCAGTCTTTGTCCAGACTTCTCAACTGACATAGAACTACCCGACTCCATTTGTATATGCCACCCTATCCCTCTTCTTCAAGTGGCATCATCATAAGGTTAGTGTCTTTAAAAAAAAATTTTATTTATTTGGAAGGCAGAGTTACAGAGAGCGTGGGGGAGAGAGAGAGGGATCTTCCAACTGCTGGTTTACTCCCCCGATAGCCACAATGGCCAGGCAGAGAGCTAGATCAGAAGCAGAGCAGTCAGGACTTGAACCAGTGCCCATGTGGGATGCTGGCGTCGTAAGCAGCAGCTTAACCTGCTGTGGTGCTGCACTACAATGCCAGCCTTGATAAGGTTCCTTTCTTCAGCAAGATTTCACAATCAGCCCGGCTGTATCCTAGTAACCTCCAATGTTACTTCTTCAGCCCCATCCCTCAGAGAACCACTCAATTTCACAATGAATTTTCTGTCTTAAATGCCTTGTTAGATAGTAAATCTCCCCAAACTGTATCTTCTGCACTATGTATCCCTAAGCGCCTAGTGCAATGCTTTGTACTCGATGAGCATTTATTATGAACCTGTGAACAAACGAACCACTTGCAGAATATATAAGCCCTGCTTCCTCCAAGGGCTTACTGGGAAAAGAGAGGGAAAAAAAACATACCCAGTAACTTTGCTCCACAATTCATTTACTGAACTGGGTAGGTGATTTCACAGCAGATTACGATATAAGGCTGGCAGGGAGGAATTCTTGCTTTCCCTCCCAGGAGCCAGCTGTGTCATGGATGCTTGTAAGTTTTCCAAAATAGCCATTTGTCGCTGAGCAAGCTGGGTCTGAAGCTGCAGGTTGGCATACATGCTCTCTAGGAGTCCCAGGCATTCCTTGGGCTGGTGGTCAGCTCCTGAAGGGAGGGCAAGGGAGATGGCGAAAGGGACAAAGGAGAGAGAGGCTGCAATTAGAGTGTGGGAGGGGCTCTGGGAAGATGCTGCCCAGATCTCGCCTGGCATAACCCAATCCAGAGACACCTTAGCTTGGTTGTCACCTTCTCCCCAGGCTTACTTGGTGATCCTGTTTTCAGCTCAAACCAATCACCCCTCTACCTTGTTTTATTTTTTTTCCCACAATACTTACCAATCATTGGCATCTTTTCTAACCGCTTCTTTAATTGTTGTCGTCTAAGTCCCCCTTCTGGAATGTAAGCTCCAGGAAGGCAAGGATTTGGTCTGATTTGTTCACTGCCGCCTCCCCAGCACCTCAGTGCTCAACAAACATTTGATGAGCATATGAAATGGTCTGCAAGGGAGGCCTGATCTCTGTTCAAGAGCTCAGGGCAGATCCCAGACTCCTTCTCTTACCTGAGATGGTACTCATTAGCAGCGGCCGGAAGTTCTCCCTGCAGCTAACTTCAATGGCTCCTGGTGCACCGGCCCGTATTTCCAACTACATTATATACAGCCTGCTCTTCGTCAACATTGGCAAGTATACTATCATCTATTGTTTGTATATGAATTGGTTTTGACTTCTTTATTTATTTACTGACAGGCAGAGTTAGAGAGTGAGAGACAGAGACAGAGAGAAAGGTCTTCCTTCCATTGGTTCACCTCCCAAATGGCTGCTACAGCTGGCGCTGCGCCGATCTGAAGCCAGGAGCCAGGCGCTTCCTCCTGGTCTCCCATGCAGGTGCAGGCGCCCAAGCAGTTGGGCCATCCTCCACTGCCTTCCCGGGCCACAGCAGAGACTGTGTGGACTGGAAGAGGGGCAACCGGGACAGAACCGGCGCCCTGACCAGGACTAGAACCCGGGGTGCTGGCGCTGCAGGCGGAGGATTAGCCTAGTGAGCCACGACGCCGGCCAGTTTTGACTTCTTTACTAGGCTCTGAGGTACTCTCAAAAAACAGGGATCATGAGCATCTCATGCCCTGGTGGGCTCCATGAGCATGCCAGACAACCACCGCCTTCCCCAGGGAGAGGAAATTCAGGCAGACTGAGACTGTGCTAACGGTGGCCATTTCCTTCCCTAGGGACCTGCAACTAACATTAGCAGTAAGCTTTTCAGGTCACTGCTGTCTAGCCAAAGTGCCAATAAGCAAGGAACACAAACTGGTAGAACAGGGAGGAAAAGGAAATCAGCGGGACTGAGAGTCCACAGGTTACAGTGAAACAGGGAAAGGACACCACGGTGAAAAGTCTGACACAGAGCCGGCACCCGGTCCACAGGAGAAAGCAAGCTGAAGCCACCTCCTCCTCCGTGCAGCCCTCCTCCGCCCTGCCGAGCTCACTCAGGAGCCCCTCCCTGCGTTCTTACCTGAGGGAAGCTGTGTGGTCTCGATGTTCAGGAAAGCGGCTGGGGGGGAACTTGCTTGAAGATTAAGGTAGCTGGGGGAGGGTTTTGCTCGACAAAGAGGCGCAGCATTACCTTCCTCTTTGGCTGGGACAAAATCAGAGCTAAGTCAGAGCCTTTCTAATTAGATTCCTGCATCCTGTTTATGAAAGCAGGGGCTGAGACCCTGTCCTGAATACCTTATATGTCAGAAATACACGTAACAGGGCCGGCGCCGTGGCTCACCAGGCTAATCCTCCACCTTGTGGCGCCGGCACACCAGGTTCTAGTCCCGGTCGGGGCACCAGATTCTGTCCCGGTTGCCCCTCTTCCAGGCCAGCTCTCTGCTGTGGCCCGGGAGTGCAGTGGAGGATGGCCCAGGTGCTTGGGCCCTGCACTCCATGGGAGACCAGGATAAGTACCTGGCTCCTGCCATTGGATCAGCGCCGTGCGCCAGCCGCGCAGCCATTGGAGGGTGAACCAACGGTAAAGGAAGACCTTTCTCTCTCTCTCTCTCTCTCACTGTCCACTCTGTCAAAAAAAAAAAAAAAAAAAAAGAAAAGAAATACATGTAACAAAGGAGAGAGAAATCATAGCAGGATTAAGGGAAACCAAGCAGGGGCAGGATATGCTAAACTTGCTTGCTCACAGTATAAATTTTTATCCATGTGTGCTACGTGCTTTCTGCTATACTGGATGATGCCAGGACATACACGAGACTTTTAGGACATGGTATCTTGGGGGCCAGCGCTGTGGCATAGCAGATAAAGCCGCCGCCTGCAGTGCCGGCATTCCAGATGGGTGCCAGTTCAAGTCCCGGCTGCTCCACTTCTGATCCAGCTCTCTGCTGTGCCTGGGGAAGCAATGGAAGATGGCCCAAGTCCTTGGGCCCCTACATCCCCGTGGGAGACCCAGAAGAAGCTCCTGGCTCCTGGCTTCGTATCGGCCCAGCTCCAGCCATTGCGACCATCTGGGGAGTGACCAGCGGACGAAAGACTCTCTCCCCCTCTCTCTCTCTCTCTCTCTCCCTCTCTCTCTCTGTCCCTCTGTAATTCTGTCTTTCAAATAAATAAATCTTAAAAAAAAAAAAGACATGGTATATCGGATGCTTATTATCTAGTTATGGAGACAAATCAGACATGGGTGAAACAGATACAATACACAGATATAATAAATGAGTCTCTAATTTGGGGTGAAACAAGGCTTTTTATCAGTACAAGTGATACAATGTAAAAATGTATGTTTTTGAAAAGAGAGAACAAATACATATAGGTACAATGGTCAGAGAAGGCCCATGAAGGTGGATGACTTGTTTTTAAAGATTTATTTATTGGGGCTGGCACTGTGGCATAGCAGGTAAAATTGCTGCCTGCAGTGTCAGCATTCCATATGGGTGCCAGTTCAAGTCCTGGCTGCTCCACCTCCGATCCAGCTCTATGCCCTGGCCTAGGAAAGCAGTGGAGGATGGCCCAAGTGCTTGGTTCCCTGCACCTGCATGGGAGACCCAGAAGAAGCTCCTGGTTCCTGGCTTCGGATCAGTTCAACTCCGGCTGTTGAGGCCATTTGGGGAGTGAACCAGTGGATGGAAGACTTCTCTCTATTTCTCTCTCTCAACTCTGCCTTTAAAATAAATAAATAAATCTCTTTTTTAAAAGCTTTATTTGAAAGGCAGAGTTATGAAGAGAGAGGGGAAGACAGGGAAAGAGACACAGGGAAAGAAAGGTCTTCCATCTGCTAGTTCACTCCCCAAGTGGCTACAATGGCCAAGGCTGAGCAAGGAGCCAGGATCTTCATCCAGGTCTCCCATACAGATGGCAGGGGCCCAACCGCTTGGTCCATCTTCCACTGCTTTTCCCAGGCCAGTAGTAGAGAGCTGGGTTGGAAATAGAGAAACCAGGACACAAACAGGCATGCATATGAAATGCCAGTGTTGCAAGCACAAGACTACGCCACGGGACCAGCGTCAGGTGGATGATATTTAATGAACCTTGAAAATTAGGGAAGCTAAATGGGACAGGGGAAAATGCATAGCATGGGCAAAATACAAGGGAGCAGGAACATAGCTGTAGTGGTGAGGAGCCCTGGGAAACTGGCCAGAATCAGGCAGAGTGGGCCAGGTATGACCCTTTATGACAACTAATGTGGGATATTTCAGCTTTCTTTTGAATACACAGAAAGCTACTGAACCTTTCAATATTAGCACAAATGTGGCTAAAACGGCATTTTGATTTATTTATAGGCATTAAATATCATGAGTTGGACATGGAAGAGATTCTTCAATGGGAAAAAAAAAAAAAAAAAAAAACAAGCCAAGGGGCCAGCGCTGTAGCGTAGTAGGTTAGACCTCTGCCTACAGTGCTGGCACCCATATGGGCACTGGTTCATGTCCTGGCTGCTCCTCTTCCCATCCAGCTCTCTGCTGATGTGCCTGGGAAAGCAGTGGAAGAGAGCCCAATTGCTTGGGCTCCTGGACCCACATGGGAGACCTGGAAGAAGCTCCTGGCTCCTGGCTTTGGATCAGCACAGCTCTGGCTGTTGCAACCAGCTATGGAGTGAACTAGTGGATGGAAGACTTCTCTCTCTGCCTCTCTTTTCTCTGTCTGTAACTCTACCTCTCAAATAAACAAATAAAATCTTAAAAAAAAAAAGATAAAGGTAACCTATAAAATATTGACATTAGGGCTCCGTCATATTAACATAATTTCGGAACTATTGAATCTGAGGTCAAAGTAGGGAAATCCGTATAGAAATGCCGAGAAAAATGGCCAAAGAAATGGCCCTGAGCTTAGGTGAAAGGTCCAACTGCCAGGTTGATCACAAAATGGGGATGAAGAAGCTGCAAAATAAATAGGCCCTCCGAGGTCAAAGACCGAGATGAAACTGGACTTGAGGAGCTCCTCCTCAGGGGTCTGGAAGGTAAAAGAGAAATGGCGAAGCAGCCAGAAGAGCAGTGGATGAAAAGGCACAACAGCTGGTGCCATGGAAGAATTGAAGGGTTTAGGGGGCCAGCGTTGTCACACAGTAGGTAAAGCTACCACCTGTGATGCTGGCATCCCATAGCCCATCCAGCTTCCTGCTAATGAACACGGGAAGGTAGATTCGCTGGCTCAGGCACTCGGGCCTCTGCCAACCATATGGGAGACCAGGATGGAGTTTTTGGCCCCTGGCTTCAGCCTGACCTACACCTGACTGGTGTGGCCATTTTGGGGAGTGAACCAGTCTCTCTCTCTCTCTTTCCCTCTCTGACATTCTGTCTTTCAAATAAATAAATCTCAAGTAAATAAATAAAGGGCTTATAAAAAGAAAAAAGGGCTTGGGACAGAGGGGAGTGTGCTTCACCGTCATAACAAGATCAAGACAGGATAGGAAGAGGCTGACACTGAGGCACAGTGGGTTAAGCTCTCGCTTGAGACACTGGCTTCTCATACCAGAGTGCCAGTTCAAATCTTGGTTGCTCCACTTCCAATCCAGGTAATGTGCCTGGGAAGACAGCAGAGGATGGCTCAAGTTCTCAGGTCCTTACCACCACACAGGAGACCAGATGGGGTTCCGTGCTGTTGGCTTTGGCCCAGCCCAGTCCGGGTCCTTCCAGCCATCTGGGGAGCAAACTTGTGGATGGAAGCTCTTTTTCTGTCTCTCCCTATCACTCTGCCTTTCAGATAAATAAAATAAATCTTTAAAAAACCCAAAACCTGGGCCTGTAGACTGCAAAATCATGCTCCTTACTACTGCACCATATACTCCACGAGAAGAGCTGGTTAATTCCTGTCCAAGCCCTGACAAAGCAGTTTCTCAGATAAAGTGAGCCACTCTACCTACAGTTACGGAGACAGCCTTGGGCAGCTCCTGGACCACTGGCGGGACTGTCCCACTTCAACTGAGATACCCACATACAAAGTCTTGTTCCAGGTATCAAGAGGAGATACCAAGGAAGAATACATTCATGCAATATGCAATTATTGAGCTTCTGTTATTTAACAGATCCAGTGCTAGGCACTTGGAACACAGCAAAGTTCCCATTTATACTTCCCAACTAACCACGGAACATACGCCTGGCACCCATAAGCCTAGAATCACCTCCCCAAACGCTAAGTGGCCAGGGAGGGGAGCAAGGGCCTGGGACACGCACCTTTTCCGTCTGGCGGGTGACTAGTGGACTGCTCCATCTGAACACCAACAGGTGTGGGGCCTGTGGGAGAATCACAGCATCGCATCGTCAAACACCCTCGCGACTCTGCCTGCTGACTTTCCCAAGCTCTCTCCAGCAGAGCCAGCTGCTCCAGTTTGCCGAGGAAGACGTGTGAACGGCGTATTTTATTTCATGCCCCAATAAAAGTGACTGGAATGGTTTATGCTCTTAGTCCCTTCGCTAATTGGGAAAAATTATTTCAATTTTTCCTGGAAAATAGTAATTTAATCCAACTCGAACCTCGAGTTTCCTACGATCGGGGAATGGTTCTCCGTGTTCTTTACAGATTTAATTTCCATTGTATTCAGTCCTTTCCTTGTCCAGCACAGTCATTTAAAAACTCGGGTTCCCCCCATTGTCTCTGGAGGACCAGGGTCCA
Source organism: Oryctolagus cuniculus (assembly GCF_051225735.1). Taxonomy (NCBI): domain Eukaryota; kingdom Metazoa; phylum Chordata; class Mammalia; order Lagomorpha; family Leporidae; genus Oryctolagus; species Oryctolagus cuniculus. Next base: position 42,960,619 of record NC_142873.1, read on the forward strand.
ATGAGGACAGGGCAGGCATCGGGATGGGGAAAGAAAAATCTCAAAGCACTACTTGAGAAAATGTTTTAAATAGGATGAAACACAAGCCACCACGCTCTGGTCCCGATGGCAGCCTCAATCAAAGGCATTTGCCCAAGAAAGGCAAGGTCCAAAGCACAGCCACGCGTCTTAAGAGGAGATAAACTACAATTCCCAGCGTGCCTAGAAAAAGGACCGTGGGCCCCGCCCGGCGCCAACAGGACTACAACTCCCACATCACCCTTCATCAAACCGGCCCGCTCTGCCCTCCGCCTCCCTGCTGTTCCTCCCTGTTGATAAGGCTGGAGGAAGAAAGTGGGAACCCTCAAGCCTTTCTTGACCTTCACTGTCTGACAGACGCCACGGGGTAGCACACATTTTTAATGACTTCACCTGCGGTGTTAGTCGAAAGCCTCAACCCCAGCACCCACCCCTGTAGTTGATACGCATGCTCCGTAGTATGCGGGCCAACGGCCCGAGCCTCAGCGCCTGCGCCGTTGTTCGCGCCGCACGCGGTCGGGAGCGGCCACCCTGTTGCGCAAGCGCCTATGCCTGCCTATTGCCATCATCGCGCTCTCTCTATCTAGCTTGCCCTGCCGTTCCTGCGTAGGGGGCGGGGCCAAGGCTGTCGATTGGCCTGTTTTCATGCCGGTCAATGAGATAGATGCGGTGATTGGAGGCGACCCGCAAGGTAGCGGGTTTAGGTGTAAGCCCCGGGGAGGCAGCGTTTTCTGGGCTTCTCTCAGCTTCTCGCTCTCCAGAAGGTTCTGCCGGTTCTTTCAGCTCTGGGTGCCCGGCTCTCCATCGCGCCGCCATGATGGGCCATCGTCCCGTGCTCGTGCTCAGTGAGTTTTGGGGCAGCTGGGGAAGAGACCCCTTTTTCGCCCGCCTCCCTCCGCACTTTTTTCGGGGCTCCCCCCGCCGGGTTCCGCCCTGACCCAGCCACCGAGCTTTCCGGTCATCGTCTTCATTTTGGAAGCCCCTTCGTCCGCTCCCCTCTCTCCCTGGCGCTCGCCTCTCTTCCCTAACGGAAACTGACCTTCCCGACGCCGAGGCCCTGGTCTTCACGTGTGCGGGTCTCGGGAAGCCCCCTCTCCGTGCTCGCCTCCCGCGCCCGACCCCGCTCCACGCCTCTGCACCCTTTCCATCATGGTTTCACCGAGTGGTTCAATGAGTGGTGCTTTTTTTTGCGGGGTGGGGGGGTCCGGCCTGGCCTTGTATCCTTGGCTCATCCCTTAAGTAGCAGCGTGACCTCGAGCAGCTTACTCCACGCAAGCGTTTCCGCCTGGGTCGCGGGGTTAGTAGTATCTCCTGGCAGACGGCTTAGGTGAGGGTCTGGCAGATAGCGGGTGGCATCCTTGGTCACTTCACGTTTCTTTTAAGCACAGCCCGTGTTCGGCTGTAACCCTGCCTCCCTCGCGGGGCGAAGAGGGTGCGATGGTTCCCGCTGACCGAGTTCTCTAGTCTCCACTGGTTCCCGCCCCCCTTTTGGGAGTGTCCCGTTTATGTCTGCCTGAGGGTCTCCACCTCGGTTTTCTGCCCTACTCGGCAGGTTTCCGCGCTGTGTGTCACTGATGCCCCCCCCCCCCCATCTGCAGGACCGCCTAGGATCCTCTCCCTTACCTTTTGTTGACAGAGTTTTCCTTCTTTTTCTCTATACCTGAGAAATAACTTAAGGAGAAAAAAAATCCTATTTTTTTCTTATGGGCTGTGGGTCCCTATAAGGTCTTGGTTACGCAGAGTGAGCATGGAAATGTTAAATGGATGTTCACATTTGATGGGACTAGATGGAAAGATTACAGACTTAAGTTGTAGGGGAAGGTATAGTTTGGGGGTGGGGGGTAAGCATGATGTCGGGTGGTGACAGCCACTGGGCCTGGGTGAGTGGTGTGCATTTGTAAAGCTCTTGACAGGTCTGGGTTAATCCCTGGCGTTAGTGGTTGTAACCAGTTAGGCTCCCTATTAAAATATGTAGTTAGCTCTTACTGATGATAAGGGGACAACTATAATTTGTCCTGCAGGCTGAGACACCTTTAAAGAAAGTGTTCTTATCACCACAGATTTGGCTCTCACTGCCCAGCACGTTGTAATGTGCTGTCAGAGTGCAGTTCCCCCGCTCCACGCTGGAAGAAAGGACCCCAGAGCTCTTTGCCTCTTTACGAGAAGCAGTGCTTGGTACTTCCTTGGGGTTGCCAGCCCTTTGGGGACCTCATCATAGCTGTGGATTCTGTTGCCAGGAAAAGCCCTGCTGCCTCTCCTTTCCTCTCACAGAACCTCAGGGAGTTCACCACCCCAGAGACCTATCCGTGGGTCTTAGGTTATGAATCCCTGCTGGAAATAGGTGGATGCTTGGGAGGAACGTGTTGACCAAGCTTCCAGAGTTGGAGGGAGCATGATGGGTTATTCCTTAGTGCGCCCGGGATTGAAATAAACAAGTAAATAGCCGCTAAATAGCCGCAAGTGTGTATACTTGTCAGTTTGCTGAGGTCTAATTGACAGAAACTGCACATATTTAAGATGTGCCATTCGATGAGCTTTGTTCTGTGTCTACATGGTGAACTCCGTGTGCTTATTTTCATTTTCTAGCTCGTGTACACTGGGGCACTCCTGGGCTCTTAACATTGTTTTTACCTGTTTTAGGCCAGAACACAAAACGTGAATCTGGAAGAAAAGTTCAGTCTGGAAACATCAATGCTGCCAAGGTAGCATGTCTTCTACGTGTCTGTGGTTGTCTGCCTCCAGCTGTCTTCCCTCCTATTTCTGTATTTGCTTGTAGCAGTAAGTTTCTGGTGAATCTATACTTTTTTTTTTTTTTTTTTTTAAGATTTATTTTAGTTATTTGAAAGGTAGAGTGACAGAGCATAGGAGAGAAATCTCTGTAGGTTCACTGCCCAAATGGCCACAATCGCAAGGGCTGGGCAAGGTTGAAGCAGGAGCCTGGAACTCCAACAGGTCTCACATGTGCGTGGCAAGGGCTCGAGTACTTGGGCCATCTTCCTTTGCATTCCCAGGTGTGTGAATCTATACTTCAGGGTATTCAATTAGGCGAAGGAGAAATTGGCTTCCAATCCTTCCAGGACATTTTACTGATGGTAGTAGGGGGAGAGAGACCCTCCCCCTCTGAGTTAGGCCTGATAATCTTCTTATATTTATCTGTGCATAATTGCTTCGCTGTGTATCAGTAAGTGTCTGAATGAAGCAGTGAAATACCCCTGAATCTGCCCTGGGGTGGTGTGCAGGCCACTGCCGTGCCAAAAAACGCTAAGACGTGGACTGTTACTTGGATTGTTGGGAAACTAGAGCTCCGGTTTTCATGTACAAAGTCATTTTGGGGGCTGGCGTTCTAGTGTAGTAGGTTAAGCCTCTGCCTGTGATGCCGTTCAAGATGCACGTAGATGCCGGTTCAAGACTCCGCTGCTGCACGTGCGGTCCAGCTCCCTGCTAATACACTAGGATAGCAGCGGTGGATGGCCCAGGTGCTTGCCCCCTGCACCCACGTGGGAGACCCGGAAGATCCGGACTCCTGGCTTCAGCCTGGCCCAGCCCTGGCTGTTGGAGCCATTTGGGTGGTAAAGCAGTGAATAGAAAATCTCTCTCCCTCTGTCTCTCCTCCTCTCTCTGTAACTCTGCCTTTAAAATAAATTTTAAAATCTTTAAAAAAAAAAAACAACTAGCCACATGGCATTCTATATTATAGCTGAAGTGGTTGCCAGCCCTCATTGAAAACTTCACTGTTACCACACTGGCTCTGCAGGTGGCTCTACTCCTTATAATTCACGCTCACTGTCTTAACGTTTCTTTTCCATTAGACTATTGCAGATATCATCCGAACATGTTTGGGACCCAAATCCATGATGAAGGTAGATATGTCTCTTATTGAAACTTAGACTACCAGTTTGTTTGTTTTTTTTTCTCCCTGTTATTTAGATCACTTTAAATATAACTTTGGCTTTTTGTCTTAGATGCTGTTGGACCCAATGGGAGGCATTGTGATGACCAATGATGGCAATGCCATTCTTCGAGAGGTATGTTGTTGTTGTTTTTTTTACATTTCCTTTCTAACAGTTATAAATATGAAGAATCCATTAATGTATGTGTGTATATAGATGGTGATTTGTTTTTAAGATTTGTTTATGTATTTGAGGGACAGAGAGAGAGAGAGGGACAGAGACAGAGATAAATCTTCTATCCTCTGGTTCACTCCCCAATGACCCCAATGGCTGGGGCTGGCCTGGAACTTCATCTAGGGTTCCCATGTGGGTAGCAGGGGCCCAAGTACTTGGACCATCTTCCACTGCTTTCCCAGGCGCATTAGCAGGGAGCTGGGTTGGAAGTAGAGTAGCTGAGTCTTGAACTGGCACCCTGGCATTTCAGGCAGTGCTTAACCCACTGAGCCACAACACCAGCCCTGATTAGTTTATTAAGGCTGCTATAACGAATTACCGCAAGCAATTGTGTCCTAGACTGAGGCTGGAAATCAGAAATCAAGGTGTCGGCAGGGCTGTGCTCTTTGGAAGTCTAGCTTCTGAAAGTTGCCAGTATTCTTTGGCTTGTAAACTTGATCTCTACCTCAGTCATCACATAACATTCTCCTTTTTAGAAAATTACTTTTTTTCCCCCTTAATCTGAAAGGCAGTGTGATGCAGAGGGAGACAGAGAGCTATCTTCCATCTGCTGGTTCACTCCCCAAATGACTGCAGTAGCCAGGGCTAAGCCAGGACAAAGCCAGATGGCAGGAACCCACGTACTTGAGCCATCATTTGCTGCCACCCATGTGTGTTAGCAGGAAGCTGGATTGGAAGCCTGGAATAGCCAGAACATGAGCCAGGAACTCTGGTATGGGGTGCAGGTGTCCCAAGTGGAGTTCTTCTGGTATGCCACAGAGTCTGCCCCAGCAAGCCTTAATAGCTGTCTGTGACTTGGAAAGTGGCTTCTTCTTAATGTATTTTCGGGCCATTTTTAATCTTCCAAGGTATTTTAAAACAATGAAGGGAATATGTGTGGAAGGAAGAAGCTCAAGAGTGAGGGCCAATCAGAACAGGGTAAGCAGTCTTCGAGTAGTGCTTATTCAGTGATAATTTACATGTTTTCTGTCAGATTCAAGTCCAGCATCCAGCAGCCAAGTCTATGATTGAAATTAGCCGGACTCAGGATGAAGAGGTTGGAGATGGGACCACATCAGTCATTATTCTTGGTAAGAGGATAATAATGGTTGATAAAGAAAATTAGAAATGTCATATTTTCAGAAGGAAATTCTGTTACCAATTCACTAGCAAACATTTAAATAGTTTACTGCTAATTTTCTGTGTATTCTCTCTATGATCAGGTTAAGTGTGTATAGGATCTCATAGGATGAGCTATGCAGATTTACTGTCAGCTCAGCTCTCTTTTTTGGTGACTAACTCTTTACTTGTAGGGGGAAAATTACTTCTAGGGAAAACGGACATTTAGATTTCTGTGAGGTTCTGGTTTTTTTTTGTTTTGTTTTGTTGTTGTTGTTTTGTTTTTTTGTTTTTTGTGTGTGTGTGGTTGTTGTTGTTGTTGTTGTTGTTGTTGTTTTTTTCCAGATTTTATTTATGTGGGCTGGCACCGCTGCTCACTAGGCTAATCCTCCGCCTTGCGGCCCTGGCAAACCGGGTTCTAGTCCCAGTCGGGGCGCCGGATTCTGTCCCGGTTGCCCCTCTTCCAGGCCAGCTCTCTGCTGTGGCCCAGGAGTGCAGTGGAGGATGGCCCAAGTACTTGGGCCCTGCACCCCATGGGAGACCAGGATAAGCACCTGGCTCCTGCCATCGGATCAATGCGGTGCACCGGCCGCGGTGCGCAGCCTCAGCAGCCGTTGGAGGGTGAACCAACGGCAAAAGGAAGACCTTTCTCTTTGTCTCTCTCTCTCACTGTCCACTCTGCCTGTCCAAAAAAAAAAAAAAAAAAAGATTTTATTTATGTGAAAGTGTTACAGAGATCAAGGGAGAGACAAGAGATCTTCATCCACTGGTTCACTCCCCAAGTGGCTGCAACAGCCAGGGCTGGGCTAAGCCAGAGCCAGGATCATCTTCTGGGTCTCTCACATGGGTGTAGGGGCCCAAGCACTTGGGCCTTCTTGCACTGCCTTCCCACACCATTAGCAGGGAACCGGATCCCAAGTGGAACAGTCGGGACTTGAACCAGTGCCCACGTGGGATGCTGGCATCACAGGTGGTGTCTTAACCCACTATACTGAAATGTCAGCCCCTGGTCACAACATTTTCATCAACTGATAACTATATGCCTTGGGGCCAGTGCTGTGGTACAGTGGGTTAAGCTGGGTGCATTGCTGGCATCCCATATGGGTACCAGTTCATCTCCTGGCTGCTCCACTTCCAATCCAGCTCCCTGCTAATGTGCCTGAGAAAGCAGTGGAAGATGGCCCAGGTGCTTGGGCCCTTGAACCCACATGGGAGACCTGGAAGGAGCTCCTGGCTTTTGGTGTTGGCCTGGCCCAGACCTGGTTGTTGCAGCCATTTAGGAGGTGAACCAGTGGATGGACAATCTCCGTCACTATCCTCTGTCTGTAACTCTCTTTTTAATACCAAATCTTTAAAAAAAAAAAAAAAAAAAGGCAGAGGACTTGAATAGGTATTTTTAAAAAAAAGTCTTACTATGTGGCACTTTGATTTAATATGCAAATATAATTGATTCATTAATGAACTCATTCCTGAGCAAAGCTTGCCTAGTGTGTTTCCTCTGTGAGACGCATCACAGCCTTCCTGTACTTAAGAACACTAGCTGGTCCTTAAGCCCTACACTTGGGACTCATGTTAAATAGTGAGATCATGAAGAGAAAGCACACAAATATGGAAAAACATTTGTGATACTGCACAAAAGGCACTTGTTTACAGAATCTGAGCTGGTAGGAGGCCTTGTTTGACCTTACCGAGGAATGTCATTGGTGATTCTTTTTTTTTTTTTTTTTTAAGACTTTTTTATTTATTTGAAAGAGTTACACAGAGAGAGGAGGAGAGGCGGAGGGAGGGAGGGGAGGGGTGTCTTCCATTCGCTGATTCACTCCCCAGTTTGCTGCAACGGCCGGAACTGCGCCAAACCGAAGCCAGGAGCCTCTTCCTGGTCTCCCATGTGGGTGCAGGGACCCAAGGATTTGGGCCATCGTCTGCTGCCTTCCCATGCCATAGCAAAGAGCTGTATTGGAAGTGGAACAGCTGGGTCTCGAACCCGTGCCCATATGGGATGCCAGCACTGCAGGCAGTGTCTTTACCCACTAGGTCACAGCACCGGTCCCAGGTTCATTTTTTTTTAAATGTTTATTTTTATTTACTCAAAAGACAGCATGACAAATCTGTCTTTCCCAGGTTCACTCCCCAAATGCCCATAGTAGCTGGAGCTGGGCCAGGCTGAGCCAGAAGCTTCATCAGGGTTTCCAGTGTGGGTGGCAGGAACTCAAGTACTTGAACCGTGATCTGCTAGCAGGAAACTGGATTGGAAGCGGAGACAGAACTGAATCCCAGGCACTTCCATATGGGATGTAGGCATAAATATTTAGCAAGTGGATGAATTCTCAGACAGGAAATCTTGAAAATAAGGAGCTTTTGTTGTAAAAGTTTAATCTTTTCATACTCTATTAGATGATAAAGGGTCAGTTTTGAAAACTTGGCTTTTATGTTTCAAGTTGATAGTGAAATTTTTATAGAAACATTCATTTTTTAAAAAAGATGTGATTGTAGGGTGCCAGTGCTGTGGCCTAGTAAGCTAGACCTCCACCTGCAGCACCAGCCTCCCATATGGGTGCCAGTTCCTATCCCGGCTGTCCCTTCCCTCTTCCCTCCCCCCTTTCTTTTTCTTCTTTTCAGAGGTAGAGACAGAGAGGTCTTCCATCCACTGCTTCACTCCCCAGATGGCTGCAATGGCGAGAGCTGGTACAGGGGCCTAAGCACTTGAGCCATCTTCCGCTGCTTTCCCAGGCCATAGCAGAGAGCTGGATCAGAAGTGGAGCAGCCGGGACTCAAACCGGCACCCATATGGGATGCCAGCACTGTAGGCCACAGTTTTACCCAATATGCCTGCTCCTCTTCTGATACAGCTCTCTGCTGATGGCCTGGGAAAGCTGTGGAAGATGGCCCAAGTGCTTGGGCCCCTGCACTCAAATAGGAGACCTGGATGAAGCTCCTGGCTTTGGATCAGCCCAGCTTCGGCTGTCTTGGCCATTTGGGGAGTGAACTAGTGGATGGAAGACCTTTCTCTGTCTCTCCCTCTCTCTAACTCTGCCTCTCAAATAAATAAATCTTTAAAAAAAAAAAAAAAACCCTGATTGTAGGGGTTGATGTTATGACACAACAGGTTAAGCTACTGCCTGCAATGATGGCATCTCATATGGGCACTAGTTTGAGTCCTGGCTGATTCACTCTGATCCAACTCCCTGCTGATGAGCCTAGGAAAGCAGTGGAAGAGTGAACCAGCAGATGGAAGATTGATCACTGGATCAGTGTCTCTGTCTCTCCCTCTCCCTCCTCCCCCTCTTCCACTCTCCTTCTCTCCCTCCCTCCCACCCCACTCCTCTCCCTGCCCCCAGCCTCTAACTCTGCCTTTCAAATAAATAACGTCTTTTAAAGAAAACACACCTGCGTGTAGTTAGTGAGCGCTCTTGGGGCAGACAGTTGGCACAGTGCTTAAAGACTGCTTGGATGTCTCGAGTCTGGGTTCCTCTGCCTCCAGTCCAGCTTCTTGCTGTTGGGCATGTCCCTGGCCACAGCAGAAACTGGCTCAGATGCTTGAGTTCCTGCCCTGACCTGGGATGCCTGAAGTCCTGGCTGTTGTAGGTGTTTGTGGAGTGAACCAGGGATGGAAGATGTCCTATTTGTCCCTGCCTTTCAAATAAAAAATGAAAATAAGTTTTTAAATGAAAATTCTTTTAAATTAAGGGATGCCAATTACAGTGTTGGCCCATATGCACTAGAGTCCTTACAACAAACTAGTGTACAAAGATTTTCAAAATGATATTTTAAATTACTTTTGGAATGCCTTTCTAGCATTTTAAGAATGGTTAGCTGGCCGGCTCCGTGGCTCAATAGGCTAATCCTCCACCTTGCGGCGCCGGCACACCGGGTTCTAGTCCCGGTCGGGGCACCGGATTCTGTCCCGGTTGCCCCTCTTCCAGGCCAGCTCTCTGCTGTGGCCAGGGAGTGCAGTGGAGGATGGCCCAAGTCCTTGGGCCCTGCACCCCATGGGAGACCAGGAGAAGCACCTGGCTCCTGCCTTCGGATCAGCGCGGTGCACCGGCCGCAGCGTGCCAGCCGTGGCGGCCATTGGAGGGTGAACCAACGACAAAAGGAAGACCTTTCTCTCTGTCTCTCTCTCTCACTGTCCACTCTGCCTGTCAAAAAAAAAAAAAAAAAAAAAGAATGGTTAGCTGGACTGGCATTGAGGTGCCGTCCCATGTGGGTGCTGGTTCATGTCCCGTCTGCTCTGCTTCAGACTCAGCTTCCCGCTCTCTGTAACTCTGCCTTTCAAGTGAAATAAATCTTTTCAAAGAAAAAAAATGGTAGGTTGGATGGAAATTTGATTGAGAGTTAAAATCAACTAAAATCACATCTTCAGATGTAACTGTTCTTCAGAATTGACTATGAATGGCTAGTTCTGGACTTTAAAGGAAAACTTAGAGGTTGAAAGAGGGCAGAAAGATTTTATGTGCTTTCTCCCCCGTTTGGGGAGACAGAATTTTCCAGCTGCATAGTCTTAGTTGAATCACCTGGAGATACTAGGTAGGTTAAGTATCTATGAAGTATTCTAAAACTGCACGGGTTTAAGGAAAAAACACAAAACTTAGCCATTCCTAATGACATCTTCTCACTGTTCCTTACTAGGCATGTCCATTGAGTACAGGCTAGAGAGCACACCTGTGAACATTGGCATATTTGAGTGTCAGTGAACAAATAAAAGCAATTTGTTCAGGGTTTTTTGTTTTTGACAAAAAGTGTGTCTTCAAACTTTTTTTAGAAATAAGCTTTTGTATGTGTCAATATGTGTTTTTGAATTGACTTTTACAAAGCGTAAAATTGGGAATATTAATACCTAAATGGCATGTATTTTGGAACAATCTGTTGTAAAAGAAAAGATGTTATTTTTTAAAAGCAAAACAAAGTTGTCTTGCTGTGCGTATATTTTCAAAAGAACCATGGCGCTTGTCTCCTTTTTCAGCGGGAGAGATGCTGTCTGTGGCCGAGCACTTCCTGGAGCAGCAGATGCACCCAACAGTGGTGATCAGTGCTTATCGCAAGGCACTGGATGATATGATCAGCACCCTAAAGAAAATCAGGTACGGGAGGCCAGGAACGGCAGTGTCAAATAGGGACGGTCTGGGAAACTGGCTGATGCACTCCTAGGTAGGAGGGGAGCACTGGGCACGTCACGGATGTGCAGGTTATACCCTGGGATCATTTTGTGAGAAGGAGAAAGAGGAGGGTAAAATGAAGAGGAAGATCCCAAATAGACAAAGGAATGCGTATAAAAGGAGCTACTAAGACATGTTCTTCAAAATATATTCTGGTTTCGTACTGTCTGCAGGTTTCTGTGTTGAACACTACCATGGGAAATGTGTGCTAAGTGAAATAGGCCTACTACCCAAGATTTTAGAATTTAGTACAGGAAAACAGTTTGATAACGAGAATTAATCAGGAGTTATCCCACCATCGTGTATGATTATAGCTGACAAAGCGCTGTAGGGATACTAGCCAGCAGTTTTCCATTAAAATCAAAGGCCCAGGAGAGAAACTGCTATTTGAATTAGTAATTGGAGAATGTATTTGTCAGCTTTTTGTCCCAGTATAATAAAACACCCAAGGGGCCAGAGCCGTGGCTCACTTGGCTAATTCTCTGCCTGCGGTGCCAGCACCCCGGGTTCTAGTCCTGGTTGGGGCGCCAGGTACTAGTCCCGGTTGCTCCTCTTCCAGTCCAGTTCTCTGCTGTGGCCTGGGAGGGCAGCGGAGGATGGCCCAAGTGCTTGGGTCCCTGTACCCGCATGGGAGACCAGGAGGAAGTACCCGGCTCCTGGCTTCGGATGGGCGCAGCACCCGCCGTGGCCCTCATTAGGGGAGTGAACCAACGGAAGGAAGACCTTTCTCTCTGTCTCTCTTTCACTGTCTATAACTCCCTCTCTGTCTCTCTCTCTGTCTCACTGTCTAACTCTGCCTAGCAAAAATAAATAATAAAAATAAAACACCCGAGGTGGTCTAACTTGAAAAGAGTTTATTTTGGCTCCAGATTGTAGCGGTTCACAGTCCAATAAGATGTAGTTTTTGATGCCTGCCTTTGGCCTGGACCAGCCCTGGCCTTTACAGCCATTTGAGGAGTGAACCAGCAGACCTTTCTCTTTGTCTCTTTCTGTCACTGTGCCTTTCAAATAAATAAATCTTTTTTAAAAAATAAAAAGAGGCCGGCACTGTGGCGTAGTGGGTAAAGCGGCCTCCTGCAGTGCCGGCATCCCATATGGACACCAGTTCAAGTCCTGGCTGCTCCACTTCTAATCCAGTTCTCTGCTATGGCCTGGGAAAGCAATGGAAGAAGGCAGAAGTGTTTGGGCCCCTGCACCCGCGTGGGAGACCTGGAAGAAACTCCTGGCTCCTGGCTTCAGATCAGTGTAGCTCCAGCCATTGTGGCCATTTGAGGAGTAAACCTGCAGATGGAAAATCTCTGTCTGCCTCTGCCTCTCTGTAAATCTGCCTTTCAAATAAATAAATAAATCTTTTAAAAGTAATAATTTTAAAAAATCTATGTTGTACACATGAATTAAGATGCTGGATACTGGGGCCGGCGCTGTGACGCAGCGGGTTAACGCCCTGGCCTGAAGCACCGGCATCCCATATGGATGCTGGTTTGAGACCCGGCTGCTCCACTTCCAGTCCAGCTCTGTGCTATGGCCTAGGAAAGCAGAAGATGGCCCAAGTCCTTGGGCCTCTGCACCCGTGTGGGAGACCCGGAGGAAGCTCCTGGCTTCAGATCGGCGCAGCTCTGGCCGTTTTCAGCCATTTGGGGAGTGAACCATCGGATGGAAGACTCTCTCTTTCTCTCTTCTGCCTTTCCTCTCTCTGTGTGTAACTCTGACTTTCAAATAAATAAATATTTAAAAAAAAATGTTAGCTATGAAAGAACCTAGTGGGCAGACTGTGTGGTACAGATTATGGTTGATACCAAGAGGGACACCTAGAATTGGCTATTATGAGATCGGTTGCATCACACAGTGTCTTGACCCACGATGAAAAAGCCGAAGTCTGAAGAATTGTCAGGCAGGGGAGCAGATTGGCTCCTCTAGGAGTGAGTTGTAATCTTGCTGAAAGACAGAAGTGTGGGCAAGATAACCTCTTGATACCCCTTTTAGTTTCCTGCAAAGGAGCAGACTGCCTCATTGTGTCCCTGTGTCACTGTTAGAGCCATTGAGGTAATAGATCAGGGACTCCATTAAATACTCCCGATGGCTGCTGAGCGTGTAACCTGGCTTCTCCCACAGTACTCCTGTTGATGTCAATAACCGTGATATGATGCTGAACATCATCAACAGCTCCATTACCACCAAAGCGATTAGTCGGTGGTCCTCTTTGGCTTGCAACATTGCCCTGGATGCTGTGAAAACTGTGCAGTTTGAGGAGAACGGTCGGAAGGAGATCGACATCAAGAAGTATGCAAGAGTGGAAAAGGTAAACCCTCAGTGACTCTGCTTGGAGGACAGATTATTTCCTAGCATCAGTATCCCACTTGTGAAGGAGATATTTGTGAATCGGCACAATAATCTTTAACTATAATTAGGAAGAACTGTGCTCGTAGCTTGGGAAACAGAAACCTAGAGTCTCCCCAAGAGAAATATCTGAAACAATTTTACCTTCACTGCCGTCTCTACACAAGGTTAAGGGCTCAGAAAAGCTTACTGCTGTCTTCATATCTCTGTATTTGTATACGCATAAGTCACTTGGTCAGGATATAAACCTCAAAAGGTACTATAGTACAAGTGTAACTTCACTATGTACTAGTGTGGTGGCATTGGTAAGCCCCAGAAAGCATTCTTCCATCTCTTAAGATTTTTTAAATTAAAAAAAAATGGCCAGTAGATGGAGCCCCAAGCCTAAAGTTCTTTGTGAATAACTTTAAGGAAGTAGGAAGACTTGAGCCCTTTGAATTCTTTGCCAAGTCACTGAATTTCTGTGGGTCTCAGCTGAGTTTCAAATATAGTGCCATTGTCCAAGATCGGTGTGCTTCCTATAGGGAATAAAAGATGTGATTGCAACCATATCTTTTTTTTTTTTTTAAGCTTGATGGAAAAAAGGTACTTGAGAAAATAGTGATATTTGGGAAAGATGAACATCTGGGGAGTGGGATTTTAGAAATTGCCTCCTCTTTGTGGTTAAAGTGGCTCTTCCTTTGCTCAGATACCTGGGGGCATCATTGAGGACTCCTGTGTCCTACGTGGGGTCATGATCAACAAGGACGTGACCCATCCACGAATGCGGCGTTACATCAAGAACCCGCGCATTGTGCTGCTGGATTCTTCTTTGGAATACAAGAAGGGAGAAAGCCAGGTAAGGTTCTTGGTCTTTGAATGTTAGGACTCCGACTGCTAATGTGAACGAGAGGATTAAGGTGTGTGCATTACGTGCTTCCTCTGTGCCAGTTACTGTCCTTTTATGTATTATCTCTGACACTTAAAGCAGTCCTTTCAAATAGTTGGTGCTGACCCCATTTTACAGATGAGGGATCTGAAACTCAGAGAAGTTAGGTTAATCACCTGAGGAACACAACTAGTATTGATAAAAATCAAGATTTGAACGCAGCTGTTTGGCTTCAGTTTACATTATATGAAATTTCTTTTTTTATTATTTATTTATTGAGATTTATTTATTTTAAAGAGTTACAGAGGTAGAGAGAGAGAGGTCTTCCATCTGCTGGTTCACTCCCCAGATGGCTACAATGGCCAGAGCTGGGCTAATCGGGAGCCAGGAGCTTCTTCCAGGTCTCCCACATGGCTGCAGGGGCCAAGGACTTGGGCCATCTTCTACTGCTTTCCCAGGCCATAGCAGAGAATTATATTGGAAATGGAGCAGCCGGGACTTGAACCGGCACCCACATGGGCACTGTAGGCAGCAGCTTCACCTGCTACACCACAGCCCCAGTTATCCCAATTTTCTGATGCATCAGGAGAATATTAGGTTGGAGTTAATTTAGCTTTGAAATATTGAAGGAAGATTTCCAAAGGGCAGAAATTCACAAGACTCTAAAGCAGGGGTGGGTAACGTTTTTTCTGCCAAGGGCTATTTGGATATTTATATCATTTGCAGGCCATACAAAGTTATCAATTTAAAATCAGTCAGCTATAGATATACTGAATTTTGAGTTTCACATACAGTTTTCTTGGCAAGGCCAGACCAAACGATTTCACCAGCCTTATACAACCCACAGTTCTAATGTTCCCTGGCCCTGTTCTAAAGCAAAATCATTGAATTTTATAAACAAGGATTTCAAACAAAAATTTAATTGGGGGAAGAATTAAGACCCAGAATTTCCACACATACTAGCAGGACAGGGCTGATACTGAATTGGGTGGTCAGAGACATTAGGAAGGCCAAACTTGAGGGCCAGCATTGTGGTGTAGCAGGTTAAACCACTGCCTGTGACACCAGTATCCAGTGTGGGCACTGGTGCGAGACCCGGTTGCTTCTCTGCTAATGCGCCTGGGAAAGCAGCAGCAGATGGCACAAGTACTTGAGCCCCTGAACTCATGTGAGAGATCAGGAAGAAGCTTCTGGCTCCTGGCTTCAGCCTGGCCCAGCCTTGACCATTTAGGGAGTGAACCAGCAGATGGAAGATTGATCTCTCACTAACTCTCTGTAAGTCTGCCTTTCAAATAAATTAAATCTTTTTAAAAAAAAAAAAGCTGAACTCACCACTGATGGCTATGTGACTTTGTGTTCTGGTTGCTTTATAATTTAATGCAGGCGCTAAACTGGGTGACAGCTGGAGTGAAAGTGGCTTACAGAGGTGTGAGGTCACAGATCTGCCCTTACTCTGACTCTTACTTCCTGGGGTGTATGGGAGTTGTGGGTGCAGGGAGTGTAGGAGTTGGGGTGACCCTGAAGGGCCTTGTCAGTGCGGGGATTTTTAAATCAGAGGACTCTTACTCAACCAAACAGACTGACATTGAGATCACTCGAGAGGAGGACTTCACCCGGATTCTTCAGATGGAAGAAGAGTACATCCAGCAGCTCTGTGAGGACATTATCCAGCTGAAGCCTGACGTGGTCATCACAGAAAAGGGCATCTCAGGTAGGGCTGCGCCGGGCCCCAGCCTGCCTGGGGGTGGGAGAGGGTGCGTGAACTTCCTTACTCCCCGTGTTGGTTGTGTGGTGGAGCGCTTTAAGGATAAACCCAAGAATTCTGGCATCCAGCTTGACGCCTGCTGTTGGATTTGCAGATCTAGCTCAGCACTACCTCATGCGGGCCAATGTCACAGCCATCCGCAGAGTCCGGAAGACAGACAATAATCGCATCGCTAGGTGAGTAAGCCAGGTAAAAATAAGAGCCTTCCCGTGGGTGGGTTTCTTTTTTTGTGGCTGTATAATGGAGTCATTACCTGAGAAGGTATAATACAGACTACAATGACAGGGAGAAATAACCTGGATTTAACTGTCTGCCCTCCTCAGAAGTCCTCTAGTCCAGCAATTACCCACTGCATGGGTCTCCTCTGTAATGTGCCTAACCACGAGTGAGCAGCTTGTGCTTAGACATCTGTAATCGCTACCTTGGTATAAGTATCCATTATGTCGCTAAATAGCTACTTGTCAAATAGTCCTTCTCTTCACTGTCACCGTGATGAGTGTGGATGAATTTCCAGAGTAGTCTGTTTTAACTGGCTCAGAATATAGCAGAACCATCCGTTTCTGTGACTAGATCCTCAGCTGCTGTTAATGGGACTCTAGGTTGCATTTGCTACTTCTGTTTATACTCGGATACACCATCCACTTTTAATACTAATCTGTTAAGAAACCGAAAAGTCTGTCCGAACATCGCACAGTGCGTCACAGTCCAAACTGAATTTCATTCTTCTGCTTGCTCTGCAATGACTTTGGGTTCTATGAAGAGTTGATTCCACTTGCACAGGAATTGAGGGGAGAGAGTTACACTTAAAAAATCAGTGTATGAGGCCGGCGCCACGGCTCACTAGGCTAATCCTCCGCCTAGCGGCGCCAGCACACCGGGTTCTAGTCCCAGTCGGGGCGCCGGATTCTGTCCCGGTTGCCCCCCTTCCAGGCCAGCTCTCTGCTGTGGCCAGGGAGTGCAGTGGAGCATGGCCCAAGTGCTTGGGCCCTGCACCCCATGGGAGACCAGGAAAAGCACCTGGCTCCTGGCTCCTGCCATCGGATCAGCGCGGTGCGCCGGCCGCGGCAGCCATTGGAGGGTGAACCAATGGCAAAGGAAGACCTTTCTCTCTGTCTCTCTCTCTCTCTGTCCACTCTGCCTGTCAAAAAAAAAAAAAAAAAAGTTAAAAAAAAAAATCAGTGTATGTTCATTAAAATTGGGTCAGACTAGGTACTTAATTCACCTTCATTGCGTGACCTTGACCTCTTCTTCGGAACAATCCTGTAACTGACCTCAGGACCCAGCTGGGGAGTGGGATCAGTTCTGTGTAGACATGACCATTGTGTGGTATGTGCATGTTAGATATGCATGAGAACTCATTCTTCCAGATACTCGTATTTGGTTATAGTAGTGATGATTATTAACCTTCGGTATATACATGGTTTTATTTAATAAAGCCTACTCATTTAAGTAAGTTTGCCTTTATATGGTTATAAACCCTTTCTGCTAGGCAGCCAAGACCCCTCAAGTGATGTTTCTGATAATCCAGTTTTGCCCTAATTCCCACATACAGATCCTAGGGACTAGGGAGATGGTTAAAAAGTAGTTCAAGTTGCCTGGTTCCCCCCCCCCCCTCCAATAGAGCCTGTGGGGCCCGGATAGTCAGCCGACCAGAGGAATTGAGAGAAGATGATGTTGGAACGGGAGCTGGCCTACTGGAAATCAAGAAGATTGGAGATGAGTATTTTACATTCATCACTGAATGCAAGGACCCTAAGGCCTGCACAATTCTCCTCAGGGGAGCCAGCAAAGAGATTCTCTCGGTGAGTCCACCTAAGAAGTGGGACCAAATGAAGGAGGTCATTGCACTTCTCGAGAGTTTCCCAGAGGGCAGAAAGCACCTGTTGCCCATCTGTAGCTATTTGATTTGTCTCTGTAACCACAAATAACTTCCCTGCTTCCTTTTTTTTTTTTTTTTTTTTTTAAGATTTATTTATTTGTAAGGCAAATTACAAAGGGAAAAAAGGAGAGATACCTTCCATCCACTGGGTTCACTCCCCAAATGGCCCCAATGATTGGAACTGGGCCAGACTGAAGCCGGGAGCCAGGAGCTTCATCCAGGTCTCCCACGTGGATGTAGGAACCCAAGCACTTAAGCCGTCTTCCACTGTTAGCAAGGAGCTGGATCGGAAGTGGAGCAGCTAGGACTCGAACCAGCACCCATATGGGATGCCAGCATCTCAGGCGGCAACTTTACCCACTACTACACAACACTGACCCCAGCTCCCCCACTCCTTTTTTTAAAACTAATTTTTAAAAATTTTAATGGTTTAGCCGGCGCCGTGGCTCAATAGGCTAATCCTCCACCTTGCGGCGCCGGCACACCGGGTTCTAGTCCCGGTCGGGGCGCCGGATTCTGTCCCGGTTGCCCCTCTTCCAGGCCAGCTCTCTGCTATGGCCAGGGAATGCAGTGGAGGATGGCCCAGGTGCTTGGGCCCTGCACCCCATGGGAGACCAGGAGAAGCACCTGGATCCTGGCTCCTGCCATCGGATCAGCGCGGTGCGCCGGCTGCAGCGGCGGCCATTGGAGGGTGAACCAACGGCAAGGGAAGACCTTTCTCTCTCTGTCTCTCTCTCTCTCACTGTCCACTCTGCCTGTCAAAAATAAAATAAAATAAAAAATTAAAAAAAAAAAAAAAAATTTTAATGGTTTAAAACATAAAACTTAAAATTTACAGGCCTTATGGTACGGTGGGCCAGGCTGCAGCTTAGGACACCCATGTCCACCCGTGACCCAGCTCCTGCTGATGTATCCTGGGAAGCAGCAGACAGTGGCTCAAATGCCCGGGCCCCTGCCACCCTTGGAGTTCCAAGCTACTGGCCTAAGCCTGATTGAGTCCTGGCTGTTGGCAGGCAAATGGGGTGGGGGGTGAGGCTGTGAACAAGCAGATGGAAGATCTTGGGCCATCATCCACTGCCTTCCAGACACATTGTCAGGAAGCTGGATTAGAAGCAGAGTAGCCTAGTATTCCAGTACTGAACGAGGCAGCCTAAGTGGTGGCTCGCCCCACTGTGCCATGGTGCTCACCCTGCGTTCACATTCTTGTGCAAGGGATCTCCAGATCCTACATTTACTGAGTACGACTTGCCGTTTGCTCTTCTATGCAACCACTGCCTATTTTTTAAGTAGAAATAATCAATACTGCTTTTTTTCCTCAATTAGGCAAAATAACTTTCCCAAAGACAACATCCCTAATCCATAAGAGAATCTTTCCACTACACCATACAGCCTCCTAAAGGATGCAACTAGGGAGGGACGGAGTGTCATTCTGTGCAGCGTAACAGAGCCCTGACTTCACAGCTGGGATGACACCTCCCGACCCTTGCCCTCTTGGAGTCATGAATTACACATTCTTCCTGGGTAGTTAGCCTCTGCCTTGACCAGTAGGACTTCAAGGACCTTTTCTGGTTACCCTCCTTGGTGATTTGCTAACCTTAGCATCTAGGAAATCTATTGGTGTTTCTATTCCTCTATGAGTCAGCACGCTTTGGCTTCATACTGTCTGTTTATTTCCCCAAGGAAGTAGAGCGCAACCTCCAGGATGCCATGCAGGTGTGCCGCAATGTTCTCCTGGACCCCCAGCTGGTGCCAGGGGGTGGGGCCTCTGAGATGGCTGTGGCCCACGCCTTGACAGAAAAATCCAAGGCCATGACTGGCGTGGAGCAGTGGCCATACAGGGCTGTTGCCCAGGCCCTAGAGGTCATCCCCCGTACCCTGATCCAGAACTGCGGGGCCAGCACCATCCGTCTACTTACCTCTCTTCGGGTGAGTTCCTCTTCATGCTGTTTTGGTGAGGAGGGGAAGGTTCTCTGTTCACCTGTAGTTTGTTCCTTTTCATCTGTGTGTGCTTTCATTGCTGTTTCCATGTCAATCCAGTATTTTTGGTTTAGTTTTTTATCTAATGTTCCTGTTCCCTGCTCACTACTTGAACTCAATCTGCTTGTTTCAACTGCAGGCCAAGCACACCCAGGAGAACTGTGAGACCTGGGGTGTGAATGGTGAGACGGGTACCTTGGTGGACATGAAAGAGCTGGGCATATGGGAGCCCCTGGCTGTGAAGCTGCAGACGTATAAGACAGCAGTGGAAGTAAGGCTCCCGAGGACATGTGCACGCGGTTTATTTTGGGATCACCAGAAACCAGTCTTGAAGGGAGGGGTTACAGAAGGCAGAGTATTCCCCAGAGGTCTCCCAAGGCCTTCCGTTTCCCTACTCAGCTGAAGCACACACAGCAGCACGAGCTGCATTGCTCAGGGGGAGCTGCCTTTTAAAGACTGGGAAGAGGCAGGATTCAGAGAAAATGGAAATTCTTTGGGAGGAGCTGGGTGATACTGTCTGAAAGAGAACATGTCTTTTCCCTTCTCTGCTGACCTCTTGGGGGTGTGGTTTTTTCTCCTAGACGGCAGTTCTGCTGCTACGGATCGATGACATCGTCTCAGGTCACAAAAAGAAGGGCGATGACCAAAGCCGGCAAGGTGGGGCTCCTGACGCTAGCCAGGAGTGAGTGGTGCACAGGACAACCTCAACACAGAGAGCCAGCGGAGGCCCCCTCCTGCGCCAGCGTGCCCAGGACACTGGATGTCTTTGTTCGGAAGGGATCAGGTTGAGGGGCAGCCCCCAGGCCCTTTCTGTCCCAGCTCAGTTTGCAAAAGGCACTGACATGTAATTCTCTATTGTAAGCTTTCCATTTAGTTTGCTTCCGATGATTAAATCTAAGTCATTTGAGATAGTTGTTATGTGTTTTTCAACCTTGGTCGTATCTCTGCCTCCTGACAAAAAGGGAGGAGCCAGAAAAGCACACTGAGGAAGAAGGGAGACTGGAGTGAAGTCATTAAGTCTTCTTGATGGGGTTTTTCACATGTCTCAGTCAATTTGTTGGGAAGATCCTTACGGAATTTAAAGGACGACAGTATAAAGCTTTAGGAGCACCCAAGGAACAGGAGGAACCTGTCTAGATGTAGGGTGTTCCCCAGCTGCGATTGTATGTAGAGCAACACCCCGTGTGTGCCAGGGCTCAGGCTTATGTCCAGAAAGACTTAGAGCATCTCTTTTTGTATTTTGTTGTTTCCACGATCTTCCCGACCTTAACCTGTAGCTCCTTTGCTCTACATTCTCCCAGTGTTCTTCCTAATCTATATTTTAATTTGCTAGCATGTTCTCATGCCAGGATTGTGTAACAGTCAGCTCTGTCTTCCCTGCTAGCTGAAACAAAGCATTTGAATCTCATTTTCTGCTGTTTTTACCAAGGGGACAAAGATGAGCAATGTACTGTGTGGGGCCAGCCTTTAATTTATTCGTAGTCTGTCCTTTGGGCTACTGGGCCTTTGTCCCTATGATTCATACATTCAGTCTTATCTCCTCCCTGGCCACAGGACTTAGTCACTTTAAGTTGAAGACTTGGTAGAATGGTAGGTAGCATGTAACAGGTGTGTTCTGAGTGCTTTGTGTATGTTAAACTAATCCTCACAGCAGCCCTGTAAGATGGATAATGTTTTCCCTGTTTTGTGAGGGGGAATCTGAAACAGTGACTTGTCTGAGGGTCACAGAGCTGGTAACTGGCAAGCCTGGAGATCTAGGCAGATCCTCACTTCTTGCCTTCGGGCTGAGAGCAAATGAAGATCTAAGTAGTGTGGCTCTGGAAGCTATGCTGTCAAACAACCTGAGGTGCAGAGTGGACAGAGGCTTGCAAAAGTACAAATAAGCAAAGATCTTAAAGACATTGCTTGGAAGACCAATAAAGGATGGTGATCTAGAGCAAACCAGCTGTACCCTATGAATGGTTTTTTGTTTGTTTGTTTTGTTTTTGTTTTTTTGAGAATTAACACAGAAAGGTCTTCCCATCTACTGGTTCACTCCCCATATGGCCACAACAGCTGGAGCCCTTAATGTCAGCAATAACCATGGGTGTGCCAGTCTAAAACCAAGGGCCCAGAACTTCATTCAGGTCTCCCATGTGGGTGGCATGGGGATAAACACGTGGGCCATGATCTGCTTCCTTGCAGTATACACACCAGAAGCTGAATCAGAAGCTAGGTAATGGCACTTAAACCAAGCACTGTGACGTGGGATGCAGGTATCCCAAATAGCAACCTAACCACCAACTGCTTTCCCAGGCCATAGCAGAGAGCTGTATTGGAAGTGGAGCAGCCAGGCGCCCATATGGGATGCTGGCACAGCAGGCAGTAGCTTTACCTGCTATGCCACAGCGCCAGCCCCAAATTTCTATTAATAAAACCTGCATTCAGCTATGATTCTTGTTAACTTGTTATCAGGTCCCAGACCTTAGAGTGGGGATGGGGAATATCCTTTGATCTGGTATTGCCATGGCAACTGCAGGATGGACTTGAAATTCTTTAAGGGGCAGTGCAGTGGGTAAAGCCACCACCTGCAGTGCCGGCATCCCATATGGGTGCTGGTTCTAGTCCCGGCCGCTCCTCTTCTGATCCAGCTCTCTGCTATGGCCTGAGATAGCGGTGGAGGATGGCTCTTTTCTAAAAAAAAAAAAAAAAAAAAAAATTCAGGCCGGGGCCGCAGCTCTACTGCAGTAGGCTAATCCTCCGCCTTGCGGCGCCGGCACACTGAGTTCTAGTCCCGGTCGGGGCACCGGATTCTGTCCCGGTTGCTCCTCTTCCAGGCCAGCTCTCTGCTGTGGCCCAGGAAGGCAGTGGAAGATGGCCCAAGTCCTTGGGCCCTGCACCAGCATGGGAGACCAGGAGGAAGCACCTGGCTCCTGGCTTCGGATCAGCGGGGTGTGCCAGCCACAGTGGCCATTGAAGGGTGAACCAAGGGTAAAAGGAAGACCTTTCTATCTCTCACTGTCCACTCTGCCTGTCAAAAAAAAATTTTTCAGTGAGAGGACAGTGCAGTGGGTAAAGCCACTGCCTGCAGTGCTGGCATCCTATATGGGTATGGTATAGAACCTATATGGTTCTAGTCCTGGCTGCTCCACTTCCGACTTGAACTCTGCTATGGCCTGGGAAAGCAGTGGAGGAAGACTTGAGTGTTTGGGCCCCTGCACCCACAAGGGAGACCCAGAGGAAGCTCCTGGGTTCAGATTGGCACAGCTCTAGCTGTTGGTGGCCATCTGGGGAGTGAGCCAGTGGATGGAAGATCTCTCTCTGCCTTTTCCTCTTTGTAATTCTGCCTGCCTTTCAGATAAATCTTTAAAAAAAAAAAAAAAAGTCACTACACCCCATATATATGTACAAAAATAAACTACCAATTTATAAAAAAAAATTTGAGGCCAGCACCTCGGCTCACTAGGTTAATCCTCTGCCTGCGGCACCGGCACACCGGGTTCTGTCCTGGTTGCCCCTCTTCCAGGCCAGCTGTCTGCTGTGGCCCGGGAGTGCAGTGGAGGATGGCCCAAGTGCTTGGGCCCTGCACCCCATGGGAGACCAGGAGGAAGCACTTGGCCCCTGGCTTTGGATCGGCGCCACACAGCGGCCATTTTGGGTTGAACCAACAGAAGGAGGACCTTTCTCTGTTTCTCTCACTAACTGCCTGTCAAAAAAAATTATTTTTTAATCTAAAGCAGGCCAACTTTTAGGTTAGTAATTTTGTTACGGCTCACAAATGATGTAAATATCCAAATGGCCCTGGCAGAAGAAAGGTCCCCCAGCCCTGCCCTGGAGCACAGCGGTACTTTTTTGCTCAGTAAAAACTTTGAGGAAACAGTTCATCACAGAGTAGCCATTTGAAAGAAGAGAATCAGATTGGATCCCTGCTTCACTGCAGCCCTAGTGATCTGGGCGGCTGAAAGATTCGAGTGCAAGAAAATGAAAATAAAAGCGTATGAGAAAGAAACACGGGATTTAGAATACACCAGTGTGGGAGGGGAGAATACCTAAAAATTTGCATAGCAAGAATATGGGGGAGGGAGGATGTTTGTAACAATAAAGAACTTGCAAAATTGGCAGTTAAGGAAAAAAGGTTCATTTTTAAAATAGGCTAATGGTAGAAATAGCTCCAGAGAAGCGTAAGTTAGTGACTAACACATGAGACTCTTACCCTTACTCATGGGGAAATAGAATCCCAGCTTGGCGAGTGCCTGGCAGGTGTACATGGAAGTGAGCCCTCCAGAACGGGCTGTGTCAGGTGCACCTCGGACGTGACGACTCCACTGCTGGGTGTTCATCCTCCAGAACTGGTGATGACGTGAAGTGCTGTGTGTGCTGGGGTGTTCCTTCCAGCATTGTTCACCGCAGCAAAACAGTGCCGGAGCCCTAGGGTTCTGGAGAACAGCCACGAGGCCTCCCCGCAGGGAGAGCGCGGCAACTTGCAGTGCGTTGATGGAGCAGTCCTCAGTATGAGTGAAAAGGGGATGGAAAACCATGTTTGCAGGAGTGCACTTCCAACGTGGGCTGTCTTCAGGAGGAGAGTATAAGCTGGTGATGGTGGTTGTCTTGGGAGAAGCCAGTTTGCTGCGGAAATGGGGATGATAACATTGGATGGATACCTTTTGAATTTTGTTCCACACGTATTCATAAGTCAAATAATGTAAGCCCACCCCCAAAAAAATTACCAACCGACCTCCCTCTTGGGACAATACACACATTGCTTTCAGACTGCATTTTCTGATGTGTCGCTTCACAATGGGACAAAAACCTGCATTCCTGGTGTTAATAAAAAAAAGATTGACAAAAAGAACCGTCTAGGGGACACTGTTGGAATTCCTTCCAATTCCTCTGTGGACCTTCCTACCGGAAAGTGGTATTTTTGGGATCCCATTTGGGCCTCGTGTCCCCAAACGTGCCCCCTTTAGGTAACTGCTCGGTAGGAGAGGCCAGGAGTGCTCATCTCTTAGGAGGTGAGCCAGTGCAGTTGGGGGTTACACACCCTTAATACACAGGAATACTTTAATGTATTTGAAAGGCAGAGAGAGACAGTTCTCCCACCCACCGTTTATTTCTCCAAGTGCCCACAGCAGCTGGGGCTGAGCCAGGCGGAAGCCAGGAATCTGGAGTCAGGAACCCAATCCAGGTCTCAATGCAGGTTGGTGCGACCCAAGCTGTCACCTGCTGCCTCCCAGTCCGAGTTGAGGGATGCGGCCTCTTTAAGAACTTTCATGGTGGCCCCGCCCTTTAGGGAGGTCAGCTGAATCCAAGTCACATGACTCCGGTGTCTCTCTTCCGCCAGCTGAAGTCGGTGCCGCATGTGCGGCTGTGGGGGGCTGCGCTGGGGCTGGGGGCACAGCGCCCCCAGCCCCATGCTCCTCTTGAGTCTACTTCTGTCTTCAGCCCCGTTCGGCCTGCTCGGGGAGGAGACCCGCCAGGTAAGGGCTCCGGGGCTACAGCCGTAGAGGTGTCAGGAAATGCCTCCCTTGCAGGTGGATGGAATGTGGGGCAGCTGAGGGGTGAGGCTGCAGGGTGGCTGCTGGGTGAGCCAGGTCCAGGCGAGTGCTGGGATTTTGTCTTCCCAGGATGTCCTGACCTCCCCACCAAGATCGGGGAGCCCTGGTTCTGCCCCTGCACCCTTCCCCACCTTCCTTGTGCCTGGGGTTCCCTTGGCTCCCACACAGTCCTCTCCCTAGCCCTCCACTCCTCCCTGTTCCAGGTGTCTCTTGAGGTCATCCCTGACCAGTCGGGCCCCACTGGGAACCTGCTTCATATCCGGGCAGTAGGCGCCAACTCCACACTGCACTATGTGTGGAGCAGCCTGGGCCCTCCCGCCGTGCTGCTGGTGGCCACCAACACCCCCAACAGCGTCCTGAGTGTCAACTGGAGCCTCCTACTGTCCCCCGAGCCCGACGGTGGCCTGATGGTGCTCCCCAGGGACAGTGTCCAGTTTTCTTCTGGCCTCATCTTTACCAGGGTGAGGAGGTGGGGCAGAACCATGGGGAAGCGAGCTGAGGAGCGAGTTCAGCCCAATTGGAGCAGGGGTGGAGGGGGGTGGGTGAGGCAGCCTGCTGGTGGGGAGTGAGCAGGGCCAATGCAGGAGAAAGTAAACCGAGGCAAGCCCCATTCCGCCCCTCCCCCAGCTGCTTGAGTTTGACAGCACCAATGTGTCTGATGCGGCAGCAGAGCCCCCGGGGAGACCCTATCCTCCATACCTCTTGGCCGAGTTCTCCTGGAACAACATCACGGACACGCTGGATCTTGCCACCCTGAGCGCCACATTTCAAGGCCACCCCACGCGGGACCCTACCAAGGCCTTCGTCAACGGCAGTCTGGCCTTCAGGGTAAGGGTGCAGGGAACCAGAGGGTGGGAGTTATAGTGACAGGAGCAGCCCTCTGGCACATCCGTCCATCTGCTTCCACGTCTTCTTCATGCTGCCTCCCTCCTAGGTCCAGGCCTTCTCCAGATCGGGCCGGCCCGCCCGCCCGCCTCGCCTCCTGCACACGGCGGACTCCTGCCAGCTAGAGGTGTCTCTGGCTGGGGCCTCTTCCCGGGGAAACCGTTCCCTGTTTGGGCTGGAGGTAGCCACCGTGGGGCAGGGCCTTGACTGCCCCTCAGCGCGGGAGCAACATTCCATCGACGATGAGTATGCACCTGCTGTCTTCCAGGTCAGGCTGCCACGGAGAGGCAGATGCATGGGGAATGCAGCCGGGGCCCCAGTAGGACCTCAGAAAAATTGTTCATTTACCATTGGGCAACAGTGACTTTAAGTGCTGGGCTCTGTGCTAATGAACCTGCCCATCTCTGCCCTCTGGGGAGGCAGGCAAAAGGCAGTGCCAGGTGACTCATGCTTGGCAGGCAGGGATCTGCCAGGACCCGGAGGCCCAGAGGAAGGTGCTGGGTGCAGACTTGCAGGGCTGGCAGAGAGCTCGGTTCGTCTTTCTGCAGGGGGCAGACGGAGGCCCTGGGGGCAAGCAGTTCCAGCACCAGGCCCGGGACCCAGGACTCCTGCTGCCCTTGGCGCAGTGGCTGACACCAGATGGAGGCCGGGAGAGGGGGAGGGAGAGGGGGGCCGGGCCCAGGTTGGTCCTCACCCTGCCTGTCTGCTTTTCTCCACAGCTGGACCAGCTGCTGTGGGGCCCTGTCCCATCAGGCTTCGTGCAGTGGCGACCAGTGGCTTTCTCCCAGAAGCAGGGGGGCCGAGACTCCTCCCTGCCCTGCCAAGCTTCCCCTCTTCACCCCACCTTGGCATACTCTCTCCCCAAGTCACCCATTATCCGAGCTTTCTTTGGGTCCCAGAGCAACCTCTGTGCCTTCAATCTGACCTTTGGGGCTTCCACTGGCCCTGGCTACTGGGACCAAAACTACCTCAGCTGGTGAGAGCCGGGGCCTGGGTGGAGGTGGGGGGTGCCAAGGAGGAAGGCTGAGCCCCGCAGCCTTCTCTTCTGCACCTGCTTAGCCCTCCCCCCTCTGCTCTAGGTCAATGCTCCTGGGCGTGGGCGCCCCTCCGGTGGATACCTTGTCCCCACTCATCTTGGGCATCATGGCAGCGGCCCTGGGCGCGCCAGGGCTCATGCTGCTGGGGGGAGCCCTGGTTCTGCTGCTGCACCACAAGCGGTCCTCAGAGTACCAGTCCATAAACTGAGGCCCCCTCTCTCCTCTTTGCGGGGGGACGTCACTGAGCTGCTCCGCCGTGCCTCGTGTCTCTGGAGCGGAAGGCTCCGTCTCCCACCTGGTCCTTCCCTCGTCCGTCTCGCTTTTCTGCAGAGCCTCAGAGACCAGCCTCCGCCCACCTCAGTGGGGCTTCCGTCACACCTTGGGCCGGGGTTAGGGCCAGGGTGGCTGCTGAGGGGAAGTGGCCCCCAGGCCTTCCAGATGGGACTCACAGGCCTAGGTGAGGGGCCTGCTGGCTGCTTGGCTGCCCTGGAAGGCACAAAATAGACTTCTTTTTCCACAACGCTCCAGTTGCACTGTGTGAGTGATGTTGGACTGAGGCGGGGCCGGTGCCAGGGAGCAGGAGGGCGGCGAGGAGGGCTAGGGAGGTGGGTTCTGGATCAGGCTCCCGCCAGCCTCCCTTTGCTGGAAGACACAGTCATTGTAGACCTAGTAGCAATTTATTGTTATACATATACACACTCACGGGGGTTAACATCAGCCACTGTGCCTTCCAAGCATTCCCACGCCACCATGTGCACACGCGTTCAGATACACACACACACACCTGCTCCTCTTGGGTGGCAGATTTCCCTGGCCCTCCTCTCTTCCCATGGGCGTGGAGGGACTTCTGGGCAGTTTTCGGGGTGGGAAGTTCCAGGGGCCGCTGAGGTTGGAAGGGAGAGAAAGAAGGCAGCAGCTTTGAACTGGGGCGGAACAGTCCAACAGGCTCGTCTTGAACGGACCTGAACCCAGGCCCCCGGGGAGGTCATCCTCAAACCGGAAGTCCTGGCTTGATCTGAAACTCAGCCTCTGTCTTTGGGCATGGCTGAGTATCTCCAGCCTCCTGGAGGCCTTTGGCTGAGAGCGGCGGCGGCACAGGGAGTGCCTGCGAGGGGGAGCAGAGTCCGGGAGCCGCGGAGGGAGGCTGGGCCTCTCCTGCTCGTCCCGGCCAGGCCCTCAGCATCCTAACAGGACAGGCCTGTGCCGAGGAAAAGACTGGCTCCCTCCCTCACGTAGGCGCAAAGTCCGGGCTCGCCGCGCCCCGGGCAGGGCAGGGCAGGGCAGGGCCGGGCCGGGCCGGGCCGGGCGGCTCAGCCCCAGGGGCGGGGCCTGTGGTCCGAGGCTGAGCGAGCGTGGTCCGGGTAGTCCAGGCGGCTCTCGGCAGCGGTGAGCATGCGCTCGGGCTCCACCACGAACATGTAGTAAAGGTTCCACACCAGCATGGACAGCAGCGGCAGGAAGGTGAGGCCGTAGCCGAAGCCGCGGAAGGAGCGGCCCACGGCGAAGGTCAGCCAGTAGATCAGCCTGCGGCGGCGAGAAAGGCCCGGGCTAGGAAGAGCGGCGGCTCACCGGCCGGTGCGCTTTATGCGGGTACCAAGTGCCAGTTAGGCAAGGTGCACCAGCTAATTTTGACTTCTCCACACCCCACTGAGATGCCTGTATTATTCCCCTCCCTCTTTTAATTATTTGCTTTTAAGTTTCAATTAAAAGTTTTTTGTGTGTGCTAGTGGGCGTTTAGCCTAGCAGTTAAGACAGGGGTCAGCGCTGTGGTGTAGCGGGTAAAGCAGCCACTTGCAGTGCCGGTGCCCATATGGGATGCCGGTTCGAGTCCTGGCTGCTCGGCTTCCGTTCCAGCTCTGCTATAGCCTGGGAAGGCAGTAGAGGATGGCCCAAGTCCTTGGGCCCCTGCACTCTGGTGGGAAACTCGGAAGAAGCTCCTGGCTTCGGATCAGCGCAGCTCTGGCCGTTGGGGCTGTTTGGGGAGTGAACCACAGGATGGAAGACTTTCTCCCCTCTCTC
Source organism: Oryctolagus cuniculus (assembly GCF_051225735.1). NCBI lineage: Eukaryota > Metazoa > Chordata > Mammalia > Lagomorpha > Leporidae > Oryctolagus > Oryctolagus cuniculus. The sequence continues at coordinate 42,989,316 of NC_142873.1, forward strand.
TTTCTGCCTCTGCCTCTCTGTAACATTGCCTTTCAAATAAATAAATAAGTAGGTCTTAAAAAAAAAAAAGACGCCGTCATCACCTATCACAATGCCTGGGTTCAAGTCCCACTTTTGTGCCCTATGCCAGCTTCCTGCTAACACGCACCCGAGAAGGCAGGGGGTGATGGCTCAAGTACTTGGATCCCTGCCATCCACACGGGAGACCTCGCTTGGGTTTCTGGCTCCTCGCTTTGCTTTGTCCCCGCCCCAGCCACTGTGGAACATTCGGAGAGTGAACCAGTGAATGGAAGTCCTCAGGGCTCACTCTGTCTCCCTCCCTGCCTCTCAAATAAATAATTTTTAAGATTTTTGAGTGGACCATATACATAGTTCAAAGGTCAATAAGTACAGTTAGTACCTTCCTCCCTGTAGTGATCTCTGCCCTATTCTACCCCCTCTCCACCCTAGGCAAGCGATATTAGGTTTCTTGTGCATGGAGTGATTTTTTTTGCATATATGAACAAAATATTTGGTTTTTTTTCCTTTTTTGAAACAGTAGCATATTATATAGACTGTTTTGCATGTTGATTTTCCCTCATTTAATATATTTGTATCTTGGAGATCATTTTATATCCATATATAAACAGTTTCCTCATTCTTTTACAGCTGTAGTGTGGTTCCATGGTAGCTAATTACCCTTTTGCAGGTGAAGAAACTAAGATTCCAAAGGGGTTAAGTAAGACTGGCCCAAACTCACACATCTGGGACATAGCAAAGCCATGATTTGAACCCAAGCCTGTTATCACTCCCTCTCAGGCCTTTTTAGAAGAATGGAAGAAAAGCAGAGAGTAAGGAAACAAGCTTCAAGAGGGTTTCAGGGGCCGGCATTGTGGTGTAGCAGGTAAAGCTGCCAGCTGAAACGCCAGCATCCCATACGGGCGCCAGTTCGAATCCTGGCTGCTCCACTTCCAATCCAGCTCCCTGCTAATAGCCTAGGAAAGCACTGGAAGATGGCCCAAGTGCTTGGGCCCCTGCACCCATGGGAAAGACCCAGATGAAGCTCCTGGCTCCTGGCTTCAGCCTGGGTACTGGCCTTTGTGGTCATCTAGGGAGTAAACCAGAGGATAGAAGATCTCTCGCTGTCTCTGTCTCTCCTTCTCTCTCTCTCTCTAACTCTGACTTGCTAATCAATCTCAATCAATATTTTTTAATAAAAGAAGAAAGCTTTAAGCTCAGAGGGATGGAGCAGCCACAAGCAAATCCGCCCTCTTGGAAGATCCACTCAAAGCACACATCGCCCAACGAGGGGAGGGAGAGCAACTTCCTCCGGGTATGTGAAGGGCCAGTTGCTACAAAATTGAGCTGCCTCTGCTTGGTTCACCTGTGGAAGAGGCTGGCGCGGAGAGAGTGAGTGACGGCACTCTGCTGCGGGAGGCAGCTGGACATCGGAGAGGACAGGCTGAGCCGAGTCTCACTAAATGCATCAGTAAGCGCTCCGTGCGTGAGATCCTTTAATCCTCACAACTCCAACTTAGAGATGAAGACAGACAGCAGATAATCAAGGAATTTGCATGGAGCAGACAGCCCTGAGTGGCAGAGGCAAGGGCTCTGCTTTCCAGCCCTGAGCAACTCTTCTCCCCCAGCCTCTCCTGATTTCTGCTTTCTAAAATGGGAAATGTGGACCCGCCAGTCACCGAGTCTTCCTTAACTCTCTGACAATTCTCACTGCTTGAGGCCACTTTTGTCTGAGCCCAGTATCCCCCAAGAGTCAGGAAGGGGAGGTTGGATTACACGGGAGGAACATATTTCTCTTGGGAGATCTACGGGGAGAGAAACATTAAGGCCACATGTTGGTCAAGAGGACCAGCTGACCATGCAACTATAACCAGAAGCCACAAGAAGACTACTTGTAGCTCAATGAGAATATTTGAGAAGTTAAAGCTGTCTGGAATCCTTTACTGAAAGTAACAAGAGGGGGTCAGCGCCTAGTGGGTTAAGCCGCCGCCTACAGTGTCAGTATCTCTATGAGCATGGGTTTGTGTCCTGGCTGCTCCACCTCCGACCCAGCTCCCTGCTGTGGCCTGGAAAAACTGGAAGATGGCCCAAGTCCTTGGGCCCCTGCACCCACGAGGGAGACCCGAAAGAAGCTCCTGGCTCCTGGCTTCATACTGGCCCGGCTCTGGCCATTGCAGCCATTTGGGGAGTAAACCAGCAGATGGAAGATTTCTCTCTTTCTAACTCTAACTCTTTCTCTCTCTAAATCTGCCTTTCAAATAAATCTTTAATTAAAAAGAAAAGGAAGTAATGGGAGGAAATGTATTAGGGAAAAATGGAAAGAGCGCATCTGGGTTCAGAAATTCACATGAAAATACTCCCGGAGGATTTCAGGCAACTGCAAACTGAGTGAGAGGAGAATAATTCCGCTGTGAGAGCTAAGGTGGCCTCGGTCTGTATGAAGAGGACCCTTGGCCAGGGACAGCGTCTCCTGCCCAGAGGGAGGGGCCAGGACAATGAAGGGACCGCGATCACTTAGCAAAGTAGAGATGGCGGGTGGGGAGCAGAGTGTTAGAGTGGGGAGAACTGAGAAGTGTTTGTCCTGGAGATCAGAGTCAGGATAGAAATTTCTAACACATTATAAAAAAAAAAAAGTTCTAACAATTAGGGATTTCAAAAACCAAAACATATCGCTTTATAAAGAATGGAGCACTTATCACAGCGGGCATTCAGCTAGAAGCCAAAAAAACTGCGTGACCAGAGTACTACAGAGGAGTGGCTGTAATGGGCCCGCTGATTCCTGTGACACTTAAAAGCCTTCCAGTTCCATGCTGGCATGTCACATCTCTGAAATCAGCTTCCTACCTCCCGGCAGACACAGGAGCTGCCCACCTGCCCCCAGGTGAGTCTGGTGCAGGAGAGTAAGTGAACTCATCTCTCCAGGGCACACGCGGGCCACTCCAGAACCCAGAAAAGCCGCTCTCCAGATATTCGGGTGCCTGGATCTGGCACATCACCCTCCTTCCCCCACCCCACTTACCGAGAGACGGCGAAGAGGCCAGTGAGCAGAGGGAGCAGCTTGAGGGTGTCCTGGGGCAGGTAGGTGGAGAGCACAGCCAGGTTGAAGAAGTACAGGATGAAGAGCTGGACCGACTGGGCCACGTATCTCCGGTGGATCTCCACCTCCCGCCGGGGCTCTCCAAAGGGCCGTAGGGCAGAAAAGCACAACAGACTCAGCCCGTACACCAGGAGCCCTGGGTGGGGTCAGGAAACACACGGGGTCAAAACAGGCAGGAGGCAGGCACACAGAGTGGGGGGTGGGGGAGGCCCTGGCGGGACCAGGCTGAACGAGGGGCGCTCACCTGCTCCCCAAGCCCCAGCAGGCCCTGCCCTTCTGAAATCCACTCTCCAGGTGCCCCCTTTCTTGTCACAGGGGCCCCAGACTCACCCAGCACGATGGGGAAGGTGGCAAAGACCCCGCAGCGCAGCGTGTAGACCAGGCGGGAGCTCAGGGTGGGCAGCCGTGGGGCGTCGAAGGGCAGGAAGGCGTAGGCTCCGTACAGCAGGCACGGGAAGAGGACGAGGGCGGCTCCCACCGAGGCCACAGCCCTCAGCCCCTCACGGCCTCCGCAGCTTCCGCAGCTCCCGCAGGAGCGGCTGGGGGGCCTCACCACGGCCTCGGCCCACTTGCACTCGGGGGGCTCAATGTGGGGGAGCCGGGGGGGCAGGAAGGACCGACGCTCACCCTCGCCCACCTCGCAGCGCACGATGAGGTCCTCCTGGGGCCGCCGCTCGATGCACTGCAGGTCGATGGGCACGAAGGCCCGGGCAGCCTTGGCAGGCAGCAGGTTGGCATCATCCTCAGGCAGCCCCTCAGGCCTGACGGGCAGCTCGGGCTCGAGCGGCTCTGACTCCACGTCCCTCCAGCCGGGAGGGTCTGGGAAGGGCGCAGTGGGCTGGGGGTCGGTGCCCCAGGGCAAGGTGGCGGCCTCGCTCACTGTGCTGTCCAGGCCATCCTCGGTGGCCTCTCTGGCTGAGGCAGAGCCAGCTGAAGACTCCACTTGGAGGGACCCGCCTTCAGGGGACTCGGCCCCGCCTCCCCCTTCTGGCTGCCGGCCATTGGGAACCAGGTCCTGGGGTGGGCTCTTCTCCGGGGCCTCAGGCCTCTTCACTTCCAGCAGGGCCAGGGTCTCAGGCTCTGTCATGCTGGGGCTTCAGTTCTGGGGTCCAGTCTAAGGTCCCGCCATCCTGGAGGGAGCAGGGCAAAAGCTCTCTCAGGCCCCTAGGACGGGGCCACAGAACTGGAACTTCCGGGGCTCCTCTGGCCCCGTCTGGGACCTCGGGGAGAACATGGTTCAGAGGTTGGTGTTGAAACCGAGGGAGGTGGGAGGGAGCTGAAGTGGAGGCACGCTTTCAACATCTTCAGATGCATCCGGGCACGCGAGGGTGAGTCGGGGCACAGGCTCCAGCAGCTCTGGCCTCGGTCAGCCCCCACCCATGCCTCCTACCCACTTCCACCAAAACCCCCGGAGTCCCGGATACCATAATTCAGGAATGGGCAGCAGAGAAGGTGTCTAGAATTTTGCCAACAGCTTCTTTCTCCCCGGAGATCCTTCCTGTGGACAACACCACAGCCCCTCCCCCAGCCCATCTGCCCTTCTCCCTGCAGACCCTGCTGGGGACTCCCCCGGCAAGTAGGAGTCACTGTCGACCCATCTGTCCCAAGGAGCTGGCAGTTGCCAGCACCAGTTCTTGCGTCTCCGATCTGAACGTGTGGCCAGCCTCCAATCTTCTCACCATCCCACCTCATGCCGGCAGCCCCCGGGTCTGTCCGTTCTTTGGGGTTGAATCATGGCTGATTCCCACGCCTTCCCTCCTGCCTACCACCCCTCACTGCCACCCTCTATCTCACTGCTTCTGGACGGGGCCGACTCCCCTTCCTTCCCTCCCCAAGGGCCCCCCCCTCGCCACGCCATTTGGAGCCATGACACCCCCTTACTTTCTGTCGGGAGAGAGGTGGAGGGTCCCCAGCGTCCAGTCCAGGAAGCAACTGCCCAGCTCCGTGCTGGCTCTGCAAGTATTTCTCTGTCTCCCTCCCTTTACCTGTGTCTCCAAACCTGTCTGACCAGAGCAGGTGGGGCCCAGATTAAAGGGGCAGGCCCCGCCCTGCTGAATGTGCCGACAGAAAAAGCTTTAGAGGAGGACGTTGTCCTTTCCAAGCGTGGCGCGGGGGTGCAGCCACGCATAGAGGTGAGTTTGTGTTCCAGGCACCCGGGATGTGTGAGGCGCCCTGGTCAGGAAAGCAGAGGAAGAAGAGTAGCTTTGTGCACCAAACGGTGCTTGGAGTGGATTGGGTAAAGCCAGAAAAGAGTTGGATTGTGTACATTTACTCACTCAAAGAATATTTATTGAGTACCTGTTATTAGCTAGGCTCTGTACGAGGTACAGACAGACACAGGAAGACAAGTGACGTCAAGAGCTCTGCCCTTGAGAAACTTACATTCTTTAAGGGTAACAGGTGATAGGGAAGCCTAGCAACTAAAGGCTTTCTTAGCAGAAGAAACTTCTGTGATAAGATGACACTGGAGCTGAGACCTCATGGAGAATCAGGATGACGAGTGTTCCAAGCGGAACAGCAAGTGGGAAGGACTTGGCTGTGTCAGGGACAGAAGGAAGGCTGGTGGCTGGAGCCCGGAGCACCGTGACAGAGAGGGCAGTTCACGTTCCCATCGCACGGTGTGCACAGGCACCAGAACGCCTTTCTTTTCAGATTAGGTTTCAAGTTAAGAGAACATAGTCCCAGTGTCATCGGTGCTCTTTCCAGTGTGAGCAGACGGAACCCAAGCCCCTGGGCGGTGCCCCTGGTGCAGATGCTGCACGCCGTCAGCATCATCAGAGCCTGCCTACCGTGGTCTTCCAGGCTCCTTTCCTAACTGCCCTTATTACAAATCAAGTTCACTGAATTGGTGCAGCAATTCAGGGTCCGGGATCAAAAGACTCATGGGGTCATTTATGGCCTCTGCAGATAACATCTTGGTGTTCAGTCTTGAGAGTTTTCCCAGGAACCCCGGCTCCAAGCAAGAAGTAACTACCACCTGAGTGACTGGAATTCCCAAGAGAAGGTGGCATCGCTAACCAATCAAAGGAGAGCCATGAGCACTGAGGACCGACCAGGGACCTGCACACAAGCCCAACATGCACCTCTTTAACCCCAACTTCAGTCTTGCAGCACCTTTACCCTCAGCCCCCGAGGAGTCTGGGAATGAAGTGGTAGCTGCCCTGCTCCTTAATCTGCACTTTACACCAAACACGCCCTGTCCTCCACCACCTGGTGTCAGTAATTGGCTTGCTGAGTGTCGGGTAAGCAGACCCAGTTTGGGGGCTTCCAGAGCAATTCCTCCAACCTATCCTGTGTTCTATGTTCTAGGACAAGATCTTACCCCTCAAGTCATTTGAGCTTTCTGAGTGCAGGGACGGTGTCCATACTGCTTATCTCTGTCACCAGAACTCAGTACGGTAGCTGGAAGACAGCAGATATTCGACAAATGCTTGCTGGACTGGTGTGAGATGGATATGCAAGCTGGACATGTTTGGCAGGACGAGCCGAAGGGCTGAAGCAAGAGTCCCGTCTTCCCAGGTGATGCCCCGCCCTGTCCAACGACACTTTCGCATATACATCTTTTTAAGTTATGGAATAAAGGGAGAATAGGAGTCATTCTAGCCGTTAATACCAAAGTAGCCTGGCCCAAATAGGAGTGGGCGGGGGGAGGGACAGAACGATGGCCCAAATGACCACTGTGGGAGCACAAAGCAAAGTCATGCTCCCAGCTGTGAGCCAGCTTGACCCGACGTAGTGGGGCTGTAGCCGCCTCACTTGGGCCCCTGTCTGTTCTCCGGCAGCTTTGTCAATAAAGTTTCTCGTAAGGACTTGGAGAAGCCGGAAAGAGGTCATGCTGCCCGTAGTTAGTTCGGGCTACTTCCCGGGAGGGAAAACGAGTTTCGCGAGATTTGGTAGCAGTAGGCTACTGGCCCGCAGCAGCGCGGCTGCTATCGCGAGATTTGGCAGCTGGAGGAGGGGCTGTCGCGGGCAGCCGCCTCACAGAGATGGCGGCCGAGCAGGGCCGGCGGCGGTGGCGGCAGCGGCTACGGCCGGAGACGGCAGTGGTGGCGGTAGTGGTGGGTGGCGGGGGCCTGTGACCGGGAGCCGTCCCCGGACCCGGGCACCATGAGCCAAGGCCCCCCCACGGGGGAGAGCAGCGAGCCCGAAGCAAAGGTCCTCCACACTAAGCGGCTTTACCGGTGAGAGGGGCCGGGGCGTGAGTGCAGCCCCAGAGGGAAGTGGCGGGGGGGGGGGGGGGGGGGCGGGGCCTCCCGGGCGGGCGGGGCCGAGCTGCCGGTCTGGGGTGCGGGCCCGGAAGGACCCTGCTCATTTTGGAGGGAGCAGGTGGGGGCGGGGCCCGTAACCCGGGGTGGAGCCGAAAGGCGGAATTGGGTGGGTGGGAGGTTTGGAGGGAAGCACGTGGAGCGCTCCCCTCGCACTGAGCTTGCGGCGGGCCGGAGGCTTTGCAAAGTTGGGGCGATAGGGTGGGAATTGGGGCTGAGGGTGAGGGTGATGGGGGGGGTCACAGGTGGCGAAAACCCGGGAGGGAATGGTGCTTGGAATTCTGTAGGAGTTACAGGGAAGAGTGCTGGGCTGAGCCAGGTTCGGATCCTTGCTTTGCCGCTCTGTCACTGCGTGACCTTGGGCCTCAGTTTCCTTGTCCTTAAAAGGAGAGATCTGGATTAGATACGCCCTGGAGCCCCATAGGCCTCTAATTTAGGGGAGTCTGAATGAGAAGAGAGCGGCTGGAAGACAGACTGTGTTGACCTGGAAGAACCATGGAAACCAGAGTGTTCTGAGGGCGCGGGAATGCATTTCCGGGCACCTGGGGACTTGCTTCCGGGCTAGCCTTATGACTACAGTCTTGCCAGGCAGCCTGCATTCCTGGTGTCTGATTTCCCCAGTGCCACCTACACTGGAGTCACGTCTTCAGCCCTCTTTTGGGAACGGCCATTAAAAGCTCTTCCCACCCTGTGTGGATTGGGGTATGTGTGTGTAGGTCATTTGGGACATGGGCCCCAGCACTGGATCTCAGTGAGACGGAGCGTAGAAAGCAAGCTGAGTTTTCTTTCTTTTGCTTGGAAGTCGGTTTTAGGGTTCCCATGTAGCCTAGGCTCTGTGGAACAGGGGGTGTTTGCATGAGAAGACCCCCTCCCTCGGAGCCGAGTCCTGGGCCTCATCTTGGCATTGAAAGAATCAAGAGTGGGTTGTCTTTTTCTCCTTGAAAAGGCATTCTGCCTGCTCTGGCTGTGCAAGCCAGAAGGCAGAGGGGAGTATAGGCCGCTCCAAAAATAGAAAAGTGATCCAAGCCAGCAGCCCCTGGGCTCCCGGTGTGGGCGGCCCCACGCAGTCCCCAGGGGGGTGAGGAGTTCTGAGAGTGGCACGCGTGCCTCATGCTGCCTGTCAGACAGCGTGGGCAGTGTCTGCAGCGTTCCTTATTTGTCTCCAGCTTGGGGGATGGCCCTGGTCATCCTTCAGTTCTTCTCGAATCTAGCTCTTTCCCAAACCACGACCTTCACAGGACTGGCTGCAGCTGGTGTGTGTGTGTGTGAGGCTTGCCTGTGTGCCCTTGAGTGGTATATGGCTGAGACTGTGTGCTGTTGACTCTGAGCAGAGTGGAAATTTGAGCTGGTCTCAGTTGTCATTATTGATGATAGCAGTGGTGATTGGTGGAAGAAACTGGGAGGCAGGTCTGATTTCTCTGTCTAAAATGAGTGGTGTTAGACTGTGGGTCTGTTACTGTGAACTTCAGCAAGTCTGGGGGACTCCTACCCCGAGCAGTTTGTAGGTAGGACGTCCTGAAGTGGTGCACGCCTGTCAGAAGAAAAGGAAGCAGAAGAGATGCTGGAAGGGACACGAGCACGGTTCATTTATTATGTCCGTTACCTAGTTGTTTGTTTTCTAAAGCATTTTACATCTTTGACATTGTGCTAGGCAGGAGGTTATAGTGAGGAAGGAGACAAAAGTTAAGTTTTTATTCTAAAGGAGATACAGTTTAAGAGCTCAGTTTGACAGAGGATACAGAAATAATGGTGAGTGCCCTCAGATTGAAGGGTTTGTGGTTAGAACTTCCCAGAGTAGTGGTTATTAGCCTTTTTTGGGTTTATCATAAAAATACACACACTCCCACTGAAGTTCAAAGCCCTGCCCTCGGGACCAAGCTGACATGGAGCAAATGACTGATGCTGCCCTGGCCCTCACGGCCAGGCTGGCTGGCAGGGCCGTGGGGAGCTGAGCTCTCCAGGGGGCTTGCAAGAAGGCTGTGATGCCATCCCATGCTCCTGGCCACATAGGGCAGCTCTGAGTGGTGTGCTTCGCCTGAGCCCCCTCTGCCCCCAGGTGCCAGCCTGCTGTGCGCCACTTTCCCGGGAGCACAGCCAGGTTTGTCCTGGGATTCGGCGCTCCCTGTTACTTGGCTGCTTTTTCGCCTGTTCTCCCAGCTGCTGCCTGGCGTCCTTGCCCACCTCTGGGACGTCTGGGCTCTCCATTGTGGAGTTCCCATGGCTGTTCTTAGCTGTGGCTGAGTCTCCCATTCGGTCTTATGGCAGGAAGCTTGGAGACTAACGCTTTTTGAACTATTGCTTTGTGCCAGCCACTGTCACAAGTGCTTTATGTATTAGGTAACGTAATCCTTACAAGGCAGCTGATAATAATACTCCCATTTTACAGTTGGGCAGACTGTGACATAAGGAGATGAGATATTTTTCCTAGAGTCACATCGCTGGCTAGAGTAGAGCTAGGATTTGAACCCAGGCAGTGTGGTTCCTAGTCTGCTGTCTTAACCACTTTGCTAAACAAACAGCTCCTTCAGCAGAATCCAGGAGCATTTACAGCTGAGCAACTCAGTAGCCCCCTCTACTTGCCCATACCCCATAATTCCAAAGCAGAATTTTTTTTTAAATATTTTTTTTTATGTATTTGAAAGGCAGAGAGGTAGAGGCGGAGAGATAAAGAGAAGGAGAGAGAAGACTTCCATTTGTTGGCTCAACACAACCACCAGAGCTGAGCTGGAGCCAGGAGCTTCTTCCTGGTCTCCCATGCAGGTGCAGGGGCCCAAGCACTTCGACCTTCTTCCACTGCTTTCCTAGGCCGTGGCAGAGAGCTGGATCAGAAGTGGAGCAGCTGGGACTTGAACCAGTGTCCATATAGGATGCCGGCACTGCAGGCTGCGGCTCTACCCACTATGTCATAGTGTCTGCCCCCCAAAGAAGCATTTTATGCTAAGAATGCCTTTCTTGTATGTCAGAAGTATTAGCCCTCTTATAGCATAATAATATTCATTCATTCATTCATGTTTATTGAATGCTCACTGTATTCCAAGCTTGCCTATCAGTTATTTCATTTCATCCTTACAACAGTCCTCTGAGGTAGCTGCTGCTAAAATCTCCATTTTATTAACATAGTAACTGAAGCTTTATTTATTTATTTATTTATTTATTTTTGAACAGTTATTTTATTTGGAAGGCAGAGTTACAGAGAGAGAGGGAGAGACAGAGAGAGATCTTCCATCCACAGGTTCACTCCCCAAATGGTCTCAACCACTGGAGCTGGGCCAGGCTGAAGCCAGGATCCTGGAGCTTCCTCTAGGTCTCCTGGATGGGTACAGGAGCCCAAGCACTTGGGCCATCTTCTGCTGCTTTCCCCAGGCCATAGCAGAGAGCTGGATCAGAAGTGGAGCAGCCAGGACTTGAACCAGTGCCCATATGGGATGCCAGCATTGCAGACAGCAGCTTAACCTGCTGTGCCACAGCACCGGGCCCTAACTGAAACTTTGAAAGTTTAGATAATTTGCCCAAGTCCCAGTTTGTAAGACACGGCAGTGTTCAGACCCTAGATTTCCGGCCTGTCGTCCCAGCCTGCGCTCGTTGCATCGGGAGAGCCTACCGGGGTGTGATTGCTGTCTGGGGCAGGGTAACTTTTTGTTGTGGTGGGCTGACCTGTGTGTTGTGCAGCGTCTAGCAGCACCCACTGGTGACAGGCAGACGTGTGGCCATCATTGCCCGAGGCCCCCGGTGGGGGTGCTGCTCTGTCAGGATGGAGAATGTGTTTGTCTTGTTTTGTACAGAGCTCGGCCATAGCCTTTCCTCGTTTCCCCACCGCTCACTCTCTGACTTTTCCTCCAGAGTCCTTGTCCCAGTCTTCTAGGAGGACCGTGGACCGTGCACACCTCTCAGGGGCTGTTTGCCTGTATTTTCCTGCAGGGCTGTGGTGGAGGCTGTGCATCGACTTGATCTCATCCTTTGCAACAAAACCGCTTATCAAGAAGTGTTCAAGCCGGAGAACATTAGCCTGAGGAACAAGTAAGCCAAGGCTGCAGCACAGAGCCTCACTGGTTCCCTGCCCGTGTGCCCCAGACACGCTGCCTCTCCCCTCCCCTCACAGTAACCTTGGCAGATGGTAAAGGCCCCGACCCTCCTCGGAAAGGAGACAGGGACCGCTCACTCCTTGTGCAGCGTCCACCTCCGACACGCTGGTGGCACATGGATGGCATTTGAGACAGAGGAGCTGGCCACCCTGCATCACGAAAGGAAACACAGAGGGGAGAAAAGGCAGATAAGGGGTCCAGTGGTTAGGGCTCCAGTTGGGATGTCGGGTCCCGTGTTAGAGTGCCTGGGTTTGATCCCTGACTCTGGCTCCTGACTCAGCTTCTTGCTGACATGGTCCCTGGGAGGTAGTGGTGATGACTTGGGTGGTTCTTGCCACCCACATGAGAGAGGCCTGGGTTGAGGTCCTGGCTGCTAGCTTCAGCCTGGCCCAGTCCAGGCAGTTGTAGGCATCTAGGAAGTAAACAGTAGATGGAGGCATTCTTTTTCTCTGTGCCTGTCAAATAATTTTTTTGTTTGTTGTTTCAAAAGGCAGAGAAAGAGAGCAAAGGGTACACAGGGAAAATGAAGTGGTTTTTTGTTGTTGTTGTTTTTGTTTTTGTTTTAAGATTTATTTATTTATTTTGAAACAGTTACAGAGAGAGAGAGGTCTTCCATCTGCTGGTTCACTCCCCAGTTGGCAGCAATGGCCAGTGCTGGGCCAGGCAGAAGCCAGGAGCTTCTTCTGGATCCTCCTTGTGGGTGGCAGGGCCCCAGGTAGTTGGGCCATCATCCACTACTTTCCCAGGCCATTAGCAGGGAGCTGGATTGGAAGTGGAACAGCCAGGACTCAAACCAGCACCCGTATGGGATGCCAGTGTCACAGGAGACAGCTTTACCTGCTGTGCCACAATGCTGGGGCATTAAAACTCTCACTGCTTTCTCCTTGTCTTTCGGGGCTCCTGCTGCCTTCCTAGACGTCTTTTGTCCCGGGGCACACTGACCCTGGATGCCTTCTGGGACACAGAGATGTTGGTGGAGTGTGGCACGTGCCTCCTTGCCCTCGGTTCTCGTGTCCACACCAGGGGCTGGGCATCTCTCTCATGCTCCCTCATACGCTCCCAGGCTGCGTGAGCTCTGCGTCAAGCTTATGTTCCTGCACCCAGTGGACTATGGGAGGAAGGCTGAGGAGCTTCTGTGGAGAAAGGTGTACTATGAAGTTATCCAGCTTATCAAGACTAACAAAAAGGTAAGGCGAGGTCCAGGTCCTAGAGCTTGGGAAGTAGGTTCTTCATGCCTCTCTCTAAACGGGGCGCTGAGGGAGAGGAGAGCTGGGGATTTAGGTCCAGAGCATGGTTGGAGGTAGGGGGATTGAGAAAAAGGTGACACAGAGGAGGACAGGAGGCGGTCAGAATTAGGATCGGAGAAGGAGGGGAGCCTGGTCCCACGTGGGGCAGCCAGATCTGCAGGGGTGGGCAGAGCATGTGAGTGAGGGGAGGTGCGGAATACAGCGCAGAGCCAGGACGGTAAGGTGACTCTCTCAGTGAGGTAAACAGTGGGACCATGAGCTCATCGCTTAGCCAGTCCTCTCCCTGTCCCCGCCTCCAGCACATCCACAGCCGGAGCACTTTGGAATGTGCCTACAGGACTCACCTGGTCGCTGGCATTGGCTTCTACCAGCATCTCCTTCTCTACATCCAGTCCCACTACCAGCTCGAACTGCAGTGCTGCATCGACTGGACCCACGTCACCGACCCCCTCATAGGTCAGTGAGAGCCGCCCTGTGGACTCGAGGAGGAGGTTCTCATGCCTCAACCCCTGACCTTCTTAGCCCTCAGGGTTCTTGTAGCTGGAGACCCAGGAGCCAAGTTTGTGGACTGACGCAGAGGCAGGGGGAGATAAGAGGATCCGGAGCAGGTCAGCACTGGAAGATGCCAGAGATAACATTGCTGTTCTCCCAGTTGAGTTTGGCCAGACTCTTGAAGTCTTTTGACTTTTCAGTTGTTTCCCAGTATTTGATGATGAAAGTATTGAAATCTTCAGAAACGCTGGGAAAACTATGGACAGTCTTTAGAGCTGGTGCAGATCCCTTTCCAGCCAACCGAGGTGCTGGCAGCTACAGCTTTACCTCCTTTTCCGGCTGCTGATTTTCTCTTCAGTTGAGCTGCCCTTTAGAGCCCCTTCCTCCCATGTTCCTTGCTCTCTGTGCCCCCTTCCCTCCCCTGTAGCCATGCCCCCAGCCCTCACCAGGACAGACATCCTGTGTTAGGGAAGGAAGTGTGTGGTTGCCACCATGTGGCACCCCTTTCCGGTCAGCAGCAGAAGCCCTGTGCTGAATGCACTTGGAAGCAGTGTTTAACAAAGCAGGGGCTGGCATTGTGGTGCAGAGGGTTAAGCTGCCACCTAGGATGGTGGCATCCCTTGTCAGGGCACCATTCAAGTCCTGGCTGCCCAGCTTCCAATCCAGCTCCCTGCTAATGTGCCAGGGCCCCTGCCACCCATGTGGGAGACCTGAATGGAGTTCATTTTCTCCCTTCTGCCAACTACAGATCATCTCTAGGAAGTTGCAAAGGGCACTGCCCGCCCCCTCCCCGGCAGAGGGGTTATAGGTTGGTCTGTTGCAGCCAGGTTACTTGTTGAGTCCTGGCTGTGCCGCTTACCAGCTGTGTGACGTTGGTTCTCCCAACTGTGAAATGGGAATATTAAGAGTAACTCCTGGCCGGCGCCGCGGCTCACTAGGCTAATCCTCCACCTAGCGGCGCCGGCACACCGGGTTCTAGTCCCGGTCGGGGCGCCGGATTCTGTCCCGGTTGCCCCTCTTCCAGGCCAGCTCTCTGCTGTGGCCAGGGAGTGCAGTGGAGGATGGCCCAAGTGCTTGGGCCCTGCACCCCATGGGAGACCAGGAGAAGCACCTGGCTCCTGGCTTCGGATCAGCACGGTGCGCTGGCTGCAGCGGCCATTGGAGGGTGAACCAACGTCAAAAGGAAGACCTTTCTCTCTGTCTCTCTCACTGTCCACTCTGCCTGTCAAAAAAAAAAAAAAAAAAAGAGTAACTCCTCCGTGGGGTCGCTGTGTGGGTGAGTTAAGTTGCCTCTGGAGAGCACCCAGAGTGGGATCTGGTCTGTGGGAAACTGCCTCCCAGAGAGCTCCAGTTCTCTCAGCTGCAGCTAGCAGGCTGCGTGGCTGAGGGGAGAGATGCCAGCCCAGGCGTCTGGGCCTTGGCCATTCCCAGTCCTCGGCAAGGCAGGCTTGCTGGTCTCTCAGACTCTCCAGTAGGCATTTTCCCTCTGTGGACCTCCGCTAGACTGAGGCCAGGGGCATTTGCCTTGGCCTCGTTCACATTCTGTTCTTCCTGGACAACTTAGTTCTCCGTCTTCGCCTGAACTTTGTCCCTTTTCATCTAGGTAGCGCCTACCCAGGTACGTGTCCGTCCTGACACTTGCGTGTCGTGGCTCCCTGCTTTCTGGAAAGCCTCCTGTGGGGAGCTTTCAGGTGATCTTCCCAGGGTGCTGTTCCAGGCTGAACAGTTCCTGCCTGTCTCGGGCATGAGTCCTGTGGGCCCTTGTGTCTCCCTGTGTCCGGGATGAGTGTCTCCTGTGCCCTGGAAGACAGTGTCCCACACTGGCTGTGGATTCTTGAGCTCCTTGCTCTCCCTAGGAGAGGTGTTTTCCACAGGTAGAAAGGCGAGGAATGGCGCCTAACTCCCTCTTTCTCTCGCAGGATGCAAGAAGCCAGTGTCTGCCTCAGGGAAGGAGATGGACTGGGCGCAGATGGCGTGCCACCGATGTCTGGTGTACCTGGGAGATCTGTGTAAGAGCTGCACTGTCACTTTGTTCAGGGCTACAGGACAGGCTACTTCATGCTGCCACCACCCTTTCTTTAGGAGTGGTTTGGGCTCTGGTAACTTTTCCCTGTGGTCTGCTGATAGACTTCTGTGAGTGAGAGACAGTCGTGAATGTGGGGAGAAGGGAAATGTGTTTGAGCTTTGAGAAAGGTTAAGTCTGTTTCAGTAGCAGATTAGGAAGATTCTGATGTACCTTTCTTCTTGGAGGGTTTCTTTTATTCTTGTGGACTCCTAGAACAGGAAGTTCAGTAGGCCAGGAGTTGAAGTTGGTCACTGGATGGGGAGGCTTACCTGCCTGACAGACGTCGCTAAGGGCTGAGAAGTGCTTTCTTGCTCTACAGTCCCGACTCTCCGTTCCTCCTTAGGGTGCTGCTGCGTGGCTGCTGGGCCTGGGCTTCTGTTGCCCTCAGGCTCCTTTCCCACTTCCAGCCACTTCTGGACCCGTCATGGGCAGGGTGTCCATGTCACACAGAGCAGCTTGTCATTAGCAAAGTCCAGAACCAAGTGGTTATGTTGCAGGGCCAAATAGCAGAGGTCTTGGCCAGCGAGTATATGTGCCGTAGCCCCCTTCATTAGGAAGAAATCATCAGGAGGAGCCTGTTTACTTTTCAAACACTAAGTATTCTTACATTTTGAAGCTACTAGCAAGGAAGAGGGAGTTGAACAGTTTGCTCATAGCCGTGCAGATTTGGGACTGTGCCAGGGGCCCAGCACCGTGCCTCCTAGTCAGGTACCTTCCTCCCAGGCTCTTGTTACAGCTGCTCAGAGCGCATTCCCAGTGGAAGGGGGAGGGTTTCCTGAAACACGGACTCATCACATTTTCCTTCCTCCTCTCTTTGGCACAGCGCGATATCAGAATGAATTGGCTGGTGTAGACACTGAGCTGCTAGCTGAGAGGTTTTACTACCAAGCTCTGTCAGTGGCTCCCCAGATTGGTAAGTAGACTCCGACTTGGGCTTCATTTTCCAAGAGGCAGATGAGGCTGTTGAGCTGGCAGGCAGGTCCTACCTCCTGCAGGCCGCCCACCCCCGGGTCTCTCCGGCTTCTCTCTGGTGGTACATCCTCCCCTTGTATCCCAGGCTCGGGAGGTGGTGGAAGGGGAGAGAGCAGGAGAGACAGAAGGGAAGGAAGAGAGAAGTTGGCTTGCTGGCCTCGAGAGTCTCTGGAGAAAGGGGAGACTGTGCTTCAGCTGCCCACAGAGGAGGTGCGGCGAGGAAGGGATGTGGCTCTGAGACAGGAGAGAGGGGGATTGGCCTGTGGAAGGAACACCGAGGTCAGCATCCGGGCTGGGATGGAGGAGCGAGCTCTGGAAGCTGCCAGTGCAGGGACCCCCTGGCACACCCGGCAGGAGCCGGCGGGTAGGCAGCGAGGAGTGCTCGCTCAGTCATCTCCTGGAGGAGCGAGGTGAAGCGGTTCCCTCAACACAGCTGTTCTCCCAAGCGCTCTGATGCTTAGCTTGCTCTTAGCTTACAGTTGGGCCTGGCAGCTCTGAACCAGGCTTGTGGCCTCAGACTGTGTGAATTCTCTTTCTCTGCAGGAATGCCCTTCAACCAGCTGGGCACGCTTGCAGGCAGCAAGTACTATAACGTAGAAGCCATGTATTGCTACCTGCGCTGGTGAGTGTTTTGCTCTTTCCCTAGCCCTGCTTTCAAGTGTCTGTCACTCCTGCTTTGGTTTCTGTCCTCTCTTCCTCCCTTTGCCGGCTCCTGGCTGACATAGGTAGAAGCATGTAAGATGGAGGGGTCCCTTCACTTGGGGAGACCCTGACATAGCCCTGTTGCTTTCCACGTGACTTCGTCAGCACTTGCATAGCTAAGACAGCTGTCCGCTGTCAGGCAGGATATAGCATTGCCATTTCCTGAAGAAAGATATAAACTTGATATAGTTGATCAAACATTTCCGGAGTGGCCACTGACAAGTAGTCTATAACTTCAGTATCTTTTGTTGTTGTTGTTGTTGTTAAAGATTTATTTACTTGAAATGCAGAGTTATAGAGAGGGAGGGGGAGAGACTTCCTCTGCTGGTTCACTCCCCAAATGACCCAGTGGCCAGAGCTGGGCCAGGCTAAAGCCAAGAACCTGGAACTCCAACTGAGTCTCCCATGTGGGTGACAGGAACCCAAGTACTTGGGCCATTTTCCACTGCCTTCCCACGTGCATTAGCAGGGAGCTGGATTGGAAGCAGAGCAGCTGGGACTTGAAAAGGTGTTCATACAGGATGCTGGCGTTGCAGGCAGTGGCTTAACCCATGAAATGGCTTCACCCTGAGATGGGCCACACTGAAGCCAGAAGTCAGGAACTCTATACAGTCTCCCTGTGAGTAGCAGGGACCCAACCACTGAGGCCATCACTGGCTGCCTCCCAGAGTTTGCATCAGCAGGAAGCTGGAATCAGGAGCAAAGACGGAATCCAGACCCAGCTGGTCAGATATGGATGTAGGTTTTCCAAGTAGCCAAGCCAAATGCCTGCAGGCTTCAGTGTCTCAGCGTGCTGACACAGGCCAGCACTGGGGTACAGCAGGTTAAACTCCCTCCTGCGGCACTGGAGTCCTCTGTGAGCGCCAGTTGGAGTCCTAGCTGCCCCACTTGTGATCCAGCTCCCTGTGAACACATGTTGGAAAGCCGTAGCCAGATGGCCTGAGTGCTTGGGCTCCTGCCATCCATGTGGGAGACCCAAAGGGAGTTCCAGGCTCCTGGCTACAACCCGCCCTGGCCCTAGCTGTTGCAGCCACTTGGGGAATGGACCAGTGAATGGACGGTCTCTCTCTGTAATTCTTGCCTTTCAAGTAAAATAATTTTTTTAAAGATTTTATCTATTTGTTTGATAGGTAGAGTTATAGAGAGAGAGGCAGAGGCATAGAGAGAGAGGTCTTCCATCTGCTGGCTCACTCCCTAGATGGCCACCACGGCTGGAGCTGTGCCAATCTGAAGCCAGGAGCCAGGAGCTTCCTCCAGGTCTCCCACATGGGTGCAGGGGCCCAAGGACTTAGGCCATCCACCACTGCTTTCCCAGGCCATAGCAGAGAGCTGGATCAGAAGTGGTGCCCATATGGGATGCTGGCACTGCAGGCAGCAGTTTTACCTGTTACACCACAGCACTGGCCCCATAACTTAATTTTTGAAAAAAGATTTATTTTAGGGGTCGATGTAGTGGGTAAAGCCACCGCCTGCAGTGCCAGCATCCCATATGGGTGCCGGTTCAAGTCCCGGCTGTTCCACTTCCAGTCCAGCTCTCTGCTTTGGCCTGGGAAGTCAGTGGAATATGGCCCAAATTCTTGGGCCCCTGCACCCATGTGGGAGATCCGGAGGAAGCTCTTGGCTCTTGGTTTCTGATTGACACAGCTCCGGCAGTTGCAGCCATTTGGGGAGTGAACCAGTAGATGGAAGAACTCTCTCTTCCTCTGCCTCTCTGTAACTCTGCCTTTTAAATAAAATGAATCTTTTTTTTTTTAATATTAAAAAAAAGATTTATTTATTTATTTTTGGAAGATTTACATGGAGAGAGTGAGAGACAGAGATCTTTTTTTAAAAATATTTATTTCTTTTGTGAGGTATAATTACAGGCAGAGAGAGGGAGAGACAGAGAGAGGACTTACATCCACTAGTTCACTCCCCAAATAACCACAATGGCCGAAACTGGGTCAATCTGAAGCCAGGAGCTTCTTCCAAGTCTCCCATATGGGTGCAGGGGCCCAAACATTTGGGCCATCTTCCATTGCTTTCCCAGGCCACAGCAGAGAGCTGAATCGGAATAGGAACAGCCAGGACGTGAACTGGTGTCCTTGTGGGATTCCGGCGCCACAGGCGGAGTCTTAGCCCACTATGCCATAGCACTGGCTGTCAAGTAAATTCATTTTTAAAAAATGTGCTGACACAGCCTGGAAGGACCAGTTTAGCAGTAGGGTGGGTCATTGCTTTCCTAGGTCTGATCCCCAGCTCTTAGAGTAGAAACAAATGTTTCAGGTTACTCAGAGTTCACTAGTTTGGAGCACACATTTTAAAAAAGATTTATTTTATTGGGGCTGGCACAGTTTAGCCAATAAAGCTGCCACCTGCAGTATCAGCATCCCATATGGGCACCGGTTCCAGTCCCGACTGCTCCACTTCCGATCCAGCCCTCTTCTATGCCTGGGAAAGCAGCAGAAGGTGACCCAAGAGCTTGGGCCCTCTACACCCATGTAGGAGACCTGGAAGAAGCTCCTGGTTCCTGGCTCCTGGCTTCGGATCGGCCCAGCTTCGGCCATTTAGGGAGTGAACCAGCAGATGGAAGACCTCTCTCTGCCTGAGCCTCTGCCTCTCTAACTCTGCTTTTGAAAGATTTACAGGGAGAAAGGGAGAGACAGAGAGAATCTTTTTTTAAAAAAATATTTTATTTTTTTATTTTGAGAGGTAGAGTTACAGAGAGAGGGAGAGACAGAGCAGACTTCCATTCACTAGTTCATGCTCCAAATGGCTGCAGTGGCTGAAGCTGGGCCGATCAGAAGCCAGGAGCTTCTTCTAGGTCTCCCACTGGCACCCATATGGGATGCTGGAGTCACAGGCAGAGGCTTTAGCCCACTACACCACGGTGCCAGCCCCGAGAGATATCTTCCATCTGCTGGTTCTCTCCCCAGATGGCTGCAACAGCCAGTGCTAAGCCAGTCCAAAGCCAGGAGCCAGAAGCTTCTTCCAGTCTCCCATGGCATGTGGCAGGGGCCATCTTCTGCTGCTTTTTCCAGGCCATTAGCAAGGAGCTGGATAGGAAATGGAGCAGCTGGAACACAAACCAGCATCTATATGAGATGTTGGTGTTGTAGGTGACGGCTTTACCCACTGCCACAATGCTGGCCCTTCAAATAATGCATCTTTAAAAAAAAAAAAAAGTTGAGCCGGCGCCGTGGCTCAATAGGCTAATCCTCCACCTTGCGGCGCCGGCACACCGGGTTCTAGTCCCGGTTGGGGCGCCGGATTCTGTCCCGGTTGCCCCTCTTCCAGGCCAGCTCTCTGCTATGGCCAGGGAGTGCAGTGGAGGATGGCCCAGGTGCTTGGGCCCTGCACCCCATGGGAGACCAGGAAAAGCACCTGGATCCTGGCTCCTGCCATCGGATCAGCACGGTGCGCCGGCTGCAGCGGCGGCCATTGGAGGGTGAACCAACGGCAAAAGGAAGACCTTTCTCTCCCTGTCTCTCTCTCTCACTGTCCACTCTGCCTGTCAAAAAAAAAATAAAATAAAAAATAAAAATAAAAAAAAAAAAGTTGATTAGTCTCAGGTTACTGTGTAACTGTAAACAAATGCATGTGAGATTGATAAAACCAGAGAGCTGTCACTGAGTTACGAGGAGCTGCCCGGAAAGCTCACTTGTGACGTAATCAGAAGCCAGAGCCCCAGTGTTCTCAGAAGAGATGGCGTGCTGAGCTGGCCTGCGAGCACAGGGACAGGGTGCTCTTCAGAGCCTAAGTGGTTGAGTGCCACCCTGTATTCACATCATAAAGGAGTCACATACCTCATTCTACTTTAAAATTCCCTTTGCTGTGTTCCTTTATTTACCTACCTGGTCCAGGAAATCTGTTCCCTCTGCTATCAAAGTGTTAGCCCTCCTGTTCCTATAAGGCTGCTCATTCTATTTTTGTTTGTTTTTGATTTAGCTTTTTTTTTTTTTTAAGATTTATTTTATTTATTTGAAAGAGTTACAGAGAGAGGTAGAGACAGAGAGAGAGGTCTTCCATCTGCTGGTTCACTCCCCAGATGGCTGCAACGGCCAGAGCTGCACCAATCCGAAGCCAGGAGCCAGGAGCCTCCTCCAGGTCTCCCATGTGGGTGCAGGGGCCCAAGGACTTGGGCCATCCTCCACTGCTATTCCAGGCCATAGTAGAGAGCTGGATCGGAAGTGGAGCAGCTGGGACTAGAACCGGCGCCCATATAGGATGCCAGCGCTACAGGCCAGGCATTAGCGCCGGCCCCTGATTTTGCTTTTTAAAGATTTGTTTATTTGAGAGCCGGCGCCGTGGCTCAATAGACTAATCCTCCACCATGCGGCGCCGGCACACCGGGTTCTAGTCCCGGTCGGGGCGCCGGATTCTGTCCCGGATGCCCCTCTTCCAGGCCAGCTCTCTGCTATGGCCAGGGAGTGCAGTGGAGGATGGCCCAGGTGCTTGGGCCCTGCACCCCATGGGAGACCAGGAAAAGCACCTGGCTCCTGGCTCCTGCCATCGGATCAGCGCGGTGCGCCGGCTGCAGCGGCGGCCATTGGAGGGTGATCCAACGGCAAAGGAAGACCTTTCTCTCTCTGTCTCTCTCTCTCACTGTCCACTCTGCCTGTCAAAAAAAAAAAAAAAAAAAAAAAAAAAAAAAAAAAAAGATTTGTTTATTTGAAAGGCAGAGTTACAGAGAAGCAGAGGCAAGGAGATCTTCCATCTACTGGTTCACTTCCCAAATGGCTGCAACAGCCAGGGCTGAGCTAGACTGAAGCTGGGAGACAGCAACTTCTTCCACGTTTCCCACATGGGTGCAGGGGACCAAGCGCTTGTGCCATCTTCCGTTGCTTTTCCAGACGCATCAGCAGGGAGCTGGATTGGAAGTGGAGCAGCCAAGACTCCCAGCTTGCACCCATATGGGGTGCTGGCGTCGCAGGCAGCAGCTTTACCTGCCATGCCACAATTTGAACCCCGTAGGTCACTTCTTTTTTTTATTTTTTTTGACAGGCAGAGTGGACAGTGAGAGAGACAGAGAGAAAGGTCTTCCTTTGCCGTTGGTTCACCCTCCAATGGCTGCCGCGGCCGGTGCGCTGCGGCCGGCGCACCACGCTGATCCGATGGCAGGAGCCAGGAGCCAGGTGTTTTTCCTGGTCTCCCATGGGGTGCAGGGCCCAAGCACTTGGGCCATCCTCCACTGCACTCCCTGGCCACAGCAGAGAGCTGGCCTGGAGGAGGGGCAACCAGGACAGAATCCGGCGCCCCGATCAGGACTAGAACCTGGTGTGCCGGCACCACAAGGCGGAGGATTAGCCCAGTGAGCCGCGGCGCCGGCCCCCCGTAGGTCACTTCTAAAAGAGAGTCAAATATTTCCAAGTTTGGGAGCTGCCCACTTGAGGACTTGCTCTGTGCTGGAACAGTTCTGTCTCATAGTTGTGGGTTAGGGCAGGGCTTGAGTGGGTGGTGTGGTTCCTCTCCCAGTGGCACTGTCTAGGGCCAGTCATTGGACTTAGCTGGTCTGGAGGTCTGTTACATCTGGTGAGTTGGGCCATCTGGGCTTCTCCATGTGATTACTTCCTTTGCATGTACTTCTCAGGTTAACAGTAGTGGTTCAGGGTTCCAACAGTGGACGGTATGATCTAGGAGACCTTGGAATTAGGATCTTGCAGTTTCCTCAAGCTTGGGCTTGGACCCAAGCAGTCACCTGTATGGTATGGTATTGGTAAAAGCCCTTGTGCAGGCCGGTGCCACAGCTCACTAGGCTAATCCTCCGCCTGCGGCGCCGGCACCCCAGGTTCTGTCCCGGTTGCTCCTCTTCCAGTCCAGCAGCCAGTCCAGCTCTCTGCTGTGGCCCGGGAGTGCAGTGGAGGATGGCCCAAGTTCTTGGGCCCTGCACCCGCATGGGAGACCAGGAGAAGCACCTGGCTCCTGGCTTTGGATCAGCGTGGTGTGCCGGCCACAGCGGCCGTTGGAGGGTGAACCAACGGAAAAGGAAGACCTTTCTGTCTCTCTCTCTCACTGTCCACTCTGCCTGTCAAAAACAAAACAAACAAACAAACTAAAAAAGCCCTTGCACAAACTTTCCTCTCTACCACAGTATGTTTTTCTTTTCTTTAAGATTTATTTATTTATTTGAAAGTCAGAGTTACACACAGAGAGGCGAGGCAGAGAGAGAGGGAGAAAGAGGTCTTCCATCTGATGGTTCATTCCCCAGATGGCCGCAATGGCCAGAGCTGCACTGATCTGAAGCCAGGAGCTTCTTCCAAATTTCCCACGAGAGTACAGGGGCCCAAGGATTTGGGCCATCCTCTACTGCTTTCCCAGGCCATAGCAGAGAGCTGGATTGGAAGTGGAGCAGCAGGGACTTGAACTGGTGCCCATTTGAGATACCGGCACTGCAGGCTTTACCTGCTATGCCACAGCTCCGGCCCCAATATGTTTTTCTTCTTCTTTAAGATTTAATTGAAAGTCAGAGTTATACAGAGAGAGGAAGAGACAGAGAGAGAGAGAGAGATCTTTCATCTGCTGGTTCACTCCCCAAATAGCTGCAATGGCTGGGGCTGGGCCAGGCCGAAACCAGGAGTCGGGAGCTTCTTCCAGGTCTCCCACATGGGTACAGGGGCCCAAGCACTTGGCCATCCTCCGCTGCCTTCCCAGGTGCATTAGCAGGGAGCTGGATTAGAAGTGGAGTAGCCTGGTTTTGAACCAGGGATGCTGGTGTCGCAGGCAGCAGCTTTTCCCACTATGCCACAATGTTGGCCCCTTACAGTCGCTTTTAATCATTACAACGTTTTGGGGAGTGGGTATTTGACCTAGCAGGTAAAATGCCTGTGTTCATCCCACAAGGAGAACCTGGGTTCAACATTTGCCTTCAGCTCCTGACTCCAGCTTCCTGCTAATGCAGAGCCTCGGAAGTGGCAGTGATGGCTCAAGTAGTTGGGTCCCTGCCATCCATACGAGAGACCTGGATTGAGTTCCTGACTCCTGGCCTCAGCCTAGCCCGCCCTAGCCCAGGCCTTTGGGAGCATTTAAGAGAGTGAATCAGCAGATAGGAACTTTCTCTGTGTCTGACTCTCAAAAAAATTTTTTTTAATTGTTTTTGATAAAAAATACACTCACAGTCATGTAGCCTTGAGGTTCCTGGTTTTATGGTGAGACACTTGGGTCACTTGGCGTATCAGCTTGTGCCCTTGGGCAACATGGTCCTTCCACAGGCTCTCCTTTCTCTTTTGGAAGTGTGGACCATGGCAGGCCTGGGCCAGGCCAGACTGAAGCCAGGAGCCTGGAACTCCATCTGGGTCTCCCACATGGGGAGCAGGGACCCAAGTCCTTGGGTCCTTTTCTGCTGCCTTCTCAGGTGTATTGGCCTGGAACTGGGTCTGAGGTGGAGCACCCAGGGCTCAAACTGGCACTCTGATACGGGATACTGCACTGCAACATTGGGCCCTATTATTATTTATTCTCATGACAGACAGACAGATGCAGACTGAGGGAGCTTCCATCTGCTGGTTCACTCCCCAAATGCCCACAATGGCCAGAGCTGGACCAGGCAGATGCTAGCAGTCTGACACTCAGTTTGGGTTTCCCATGTGGGTGGCAGAGTGCCAAATACTTGTGCCATCTGCTGCTTCCCAGCAGAGTGTATATTACCCAGGAAGCTGGAATCAAAAGCAAAGACAGAACTCAAACCTAGGCACTCTGATAGGGGATGTGAGTGTCCCAGGTGGCATTTGAACTGCATCAAACCCCCATTTGTGTTTGGACGGGTGTTGGGAAGATTATCTGAGAAGTGCATGTAAGTGTGCTTGCACATAGTGGGTGCTTGTTCAAGTCCACCTGCTGCATGCTTAAAAACAGATGAAGAAAAATGTATTTACTAAGTTAACTCTGTGACAGAGTAGAACTGGTTGTCCCTTTCTTAGTATAGAGGGGAGAGCTGTCATCTCTGCCCCTGATTGGTTGGAAGTCACATGTGTGTATTTTATCAGGCAAAGTAGCTGGTGAGGCTCTCACCCTGCTTACGTACAAGGAGGCGAGGCAGGGGACAGCTTCTCTTTACCAGGGGTGCTTTTCCCGAAAGTCCCAGCAGAGTGACAGGGCTCAGTAGCTCACTGCCGTCTCTCCTTCAGCATCCAGTCGGAAGTGTCCTTTGAAGGAGCCTATGGGAACCTCAAGCGGCTGTATGACAAGGCAGCCAAAATGTACCACCAGCTGAAGAAGTGTGAGACCCGGAAACTGTCCCCCAGCAGGAAGCGGTGAGTGAGGCCTGTGGCGGGGAGGGTGTTTCTCGGGTGCTGCAGTAGGGCCACTGAGCACCTACTTTGGGCGCCTCTCGTTTCAGCGGTAAGGACATCAAGAGGCTGCTGGTGAACTTCATGTACCTGCAGAGCCTCCTGCAGCCCAAGAGCAGGTGAGTGGAAGAGAGCGAGAGTAAGGAGTGGGTCATGTGATCCCCTGCTCTGGCGAGAGTAAGGAGTGGGTCATGTGATCCCCTGCTCTGGTGGTTTCTTTACAGAGGGGCCCTGAAAGCAGGGCCTGCTGAATTCTGTCCCCTCTGGGAACTCCCCAGCCAGTAGCTCCTTTCTTGGCCTCCCTCACTGTTTGCCCAAGGGTTCTGTGTCCATCTTCCTCCTCCTAGCAGCTCATCCTCGGGCACCCACTGGGTGGTTGATGTTGAAGAAGCAGTGACTAAATGGGAGCCCCAGCCACACCCCTTCCCAGGTTGTTGATCTGCTTTGGAGGTCAGCCCAGCTGCGCTCCCCGCCACTGTCTTTGAAGTCTCTCCGAAGGCGTCCATAGTCTTTTCTCTGAATCTTGTATTCCCAACTGGTTGCTTCCCCCAGCCTCCCTCACTGACCTTCCTGGTTCCTCCTGCCCTTCCGTAGCTCCGTGGACTCAGAGCTGACCTCGCTTTGCCAGTCGGTCCTGGAAGACTTCAACCTCTGTCTCTTCTACCTGCCCTCCTCGCCCAACCTCAGCCTGGCCAGTGAGGACGAGGAGGAGTACGAGAGTGGATATGCCTTCCTCCCGGACCTTCTCATCTTTCAGATGGTCATCATCTGCCTTATGGGGGTGCACAGCTTGAAGCGAGCAGGTAACCTCGCCCAGGCCGGCTGTTCTCCCCCACTGGCCCCTAGGATCCTCATCCCCGGTCTGCAGTTCTGTATTCATAAACTTCCTTCCACCAGCAGCCTCGGCACTACCTGTGTCACGTTTTGGCCACAGGAGCCCACCCTGAAGGAGCTCCTGGTGAATGAGCAAAGGCAGCAGCATGTTCCGTCCATTTCCTCCTTGTCCACCGCACCCTCCCCCTGCCTGGCCCCCAATACACACAGCCTTGGTCAAGGGTCAGGGATCGTAGCTGATGATCCAGACAGAATTCAGGGTGGAACTTAGGCGGTTCTGGAAGCCTTCCTGGCAGGAGTGTATGTCAGGCAAGATTGGAAGAAAGGGAAGAAGGGGCAGGGCTGGACATGAAGGTGCCTGGGTTTGGAGAGGAGCCTCAGCGCCAAGGAGGGTGAGCTGGGAGCAGGGCACATGGTTACATGAGGAAGCCTTGGGGGAGGGGACTGTACGTTCCATGATACAGAAACCCATGAATTTTTTTCCCTAAGAGTTACTTATTTATTTGAAAGAGTTACAGAGAGGCAGAGGCAGAGAGAGAGTGAGGTCTTCCATCATTCCCCAGATGGCTACCATGGCCAGAGCTGGACTGATCCAAAGCCAGGAGCCAGGAGCTTCTCCAAGTCTCCCACACAGGTGCAGGGGCCCAAAGACTTGGGTCATCTTCTACTGCTTTGCCAGGCCATAGCAGAGAGCTGGATCAGAAGTAGAGGAGCCGGGATTCTAACCGGTGCCCATCTG